>NW_004444011.1:9826452-9877479 GCF_000243295.1 Trichechus manatus latirostris | reverse complement strand
GCAAAGGCATTCGACTGTGTGGATCATAACAAATTATGGATAACATTGTGAAGAATGGGAATTCCAGAACACTTAATTGTGCTCATGAAGAACCTGTACATAGATCAAGAGGCATTTATTCAAACACAAGAAGGGGCTACTGCATGGTTTAAAGTCAGAAAAGATGCGTGTGAGGCTAGTAAGATTTCACCATATTTATTCAACCTTATGCTGAGCAAATAATCTGAGAAGCTGAACTATATGAAGAAGAACAAGGCATCAGGAGTGGAGGAAGACTCATTAACCACCTGTGTTATGCAGATGACACAACCTTGCTTGCTGAAAGTGAAGAGGACTTGAAGCACTCATTGATGAAGGTAGAAAACCACAGCCTTCAGTATGGATTACACCTCAACATAAAGAAAACAAAAATCCTTACGACTGGACCAATAAGCAACATCATAATAAACAGAGAAAAGATGGAAGTTGTCAAGGATTTCATTTTACTTGGATCCACAATCAACACCCATGGAAACAACAGTCAAGAAATCAAAAGACACATTGCACTGGGCAATTCTTCTTCAAAAGACCTCTTTAAAGTGTTCTAAAGCAAAGATGTCACCTTGAAGGTTAAGGTGCGCCTGACCCCAGCCATGGTGTTTTCATTTGCCTCATATGCATGTGAAAGCTGGACAGTGAATAAGGAAGAGCAAGGAAGAATTTATGCCTTTGAATTGTGGTGTTGGTGAAGAATATTGACTATACCATGGACTGCCAAAAAATGAAAAAATCTGTTTTGGAAGAAGTACAACCAGAATGCTCCTTAGAAGCAAGGATGACGAGACTACATCTTACATACTTTGGACATGTTATCAGGAGGGATCAGTCCCTGGAGAAGGACATCATGCTTGGTAAAGGGTCAGCAAAAAAGAGCAAAACCTTCAATGAGATGGATTGACACAGCAGCTGCAACAATAGATTCAAGCATAAAAACTATTGTGAGGATGGTGCAGGACCCAGCCATGTTTCGTTCTGTTGTACATAGGGTCGCTATGAGTTGGAACCGACTTGACAGCACCTAACAATAACACATACATACATATATATATAAACAGACACACACACACACACACACACACACACATACATATATGTATACATATACATATATATATATATTTAAACAATTTTTGCTGGCCTGTGCTATCAGAAAGTATCCATTTAAAAAAAAAAACTATGTTTTGATGCCAAGCACAATTTGTAAATTCTTAGTGTCCTGTGTAATAGAACAGAGGTGATTATTAGTCCATGAATTGCCATGGCTTCTTCTGGAATATGTTTCTACCTTCCTTTGGCCTGTGTGCTGGAGAGAGCTGACTCCTTAGTGGGTTTTTTTTTTTTTTTTAATTGTTGTAGTTTAAGTGAAAGTTTACAATTCAAGTTAGTCTCTCATATAAAGATTTATACATACATTGTTATGTGACCCTAATTGCTCTCCCTATATTGTGACAGCATGCTCCTCCTTTCCACCCCTGATTTCCTGTGTCCATTCAACCAGCTCCTAACCCTCTCTGCCTTTTCATCTCACCTCTGGACAGAAGCTCCCCATTTAGTCTCATGTATCTACTTCAGCTAAGAAGCACACTCTTCACAAATATCATTTTACGTCTCACAGTCTAGTCTAATCTTTGTCTGAAGAGTTGGCCTCTGGAATTGTTTCAGTTCTGTTGACAGAGAGTCTGGGGGCCATGCTTTCTGGGGTTCCTCTAGTCTCAGTCAGACCATTAAGTCTGGTCTTTTTACTAGAATTTGAGTTCTGCACCTCACACTTCCCCTGCTCCATCAGGGACTCTCTGTTGTGTTCCCTGTCAGGGCGGTCATTGTTGGTAGCCAGGCACCATCTGGTTTTTCTGGTCTCAGGCTGATGGAGTCTCTGGGTTATATGGCCCTTTTGCCTCTTGGGCTAATATTTTCCTTGTGACTATGGTGTTCTTCATTCTCCTTTACTCCAGGTGGTTGGGACCAACGGCCACCCGCTAGCTTTTAAGACCCCAGATGCCACTCACCAAAGTAGGATGCAGACCTTTTCTTAATGATTTCCTTAGTGTTTTGATGGCATAGATTGAGAAAAATTCTGCTCATATGAATCACTTCTATTTTCATTTAGATAAAATTGCCTTCCAAATATTTGAACAACAAAAAAATAATTTTAACAATTGTTCAAATAAGATTTCTTTAAGAGAGAAATCTATCTGAATACATTTTAGATTGTTACAACTTAGATTTCTTAAATGTTTGTAACTTTTGGATATCATCTCACATATTATTATGATTTTACAGATTTTCATTTATAATATTCAAACAACTTTGAACAGAACAAATAAAGATTTATTGCAGTCAAGGAATTATAAACAGTATGTTTTATTACTTACGGTCAAATTAATCACTCATTGGATTTATGTTATACCATATTTACTTAAAAATGAAGAATATAAACCTATCCTAAACATATAATTTTATATGACCATATAATGACACAATACTCAATTTTGTAACATCCTTACTAGCATTGTTAGTTTTATAATTTACCATGAGTATTACAGGTAGTCCCCAACTTACAACATACTCGAGTTACAACGAACTGCACTTAGGACTGTCTGTTTATTTTGTGTATCTTATCGTTAGTAATATGTAATACATAAGTTTGTATGTAATGTTTCTAACCCCTAAAGACAAATAAGGTCAGATTTTTAAAGATACTGTTAATAAAAGACAATAATAATGAGAACTAAAGAAAAAAAATGAGGTATCCGATTTACATCGGAACCAACTTAGAACAGAGTCATTGAACAAAACCCTGTCGTAAGTCAGGGAGATCCTGTATAACAGTGTTTGTGTAATTCCTTCTATTCTGGAAATAAGGAGGAAAAACAACTTTAGCAATGTTAGTTATAAAATATTTAAAAGAACACCTGGGAGATGTTTTGATATTTAATATAACTTAACATATTTATATTCTGAAACTTATTATAATAAATTAATTCAAATCATTATACCTTTTACTTTACTTTCCTGTTCCACAGTTTTCTCATTTCTAAAATAAGGATGTGTGCTAAAAATAATTATGATGATTAATGATAACTTTTACTTTAGGCAGCATTTCCCAAGCTAAACTGTATTGCAGAATAATTAACTTCCTAAATTCTCTACCAAGAGCTGAGAAAGAAAGACGAGAAGAGAGAAGAAATAAATTACGTTGACCAAATACCCATTTGAGAAAGGAATTGTATGTAATGCTAAAATATTTTCTCATTGATTTTGAGACTGGGACTGTATTTGTGGACGAATGAACTTAAATAAACTGTAGAAATAGCTTATACAACAAACTAAAATATTCTATTTAAATGTTGCTGTCAGGATAGTTTTGTAAGGCTTTAAATATTACAAGGTGTAGTAAGATCACTATTTTTGGATACCTTAAACTCAGCTAATTTCCTCTTTCTCTCTCCCATAAATTGGGAAATGTTTTTCAGGTAACTCTGTTGTGCGCTGTGATTTTGAATTTGATCTTTGTTCCTGGGAGCAGGATCAGGACGACGACTTTGACTGGAATCTGAAAGCTAGCAGCATCCCCACTGTAGGCACAGAGCCAGCTGCTGATCATACTTTACAAAATTCATCTGGTCATTACATCTTTATAAAGAGCTTGTTCACTCAGCAGCCCATGAGAGAAGCCAGAATTTCAAGCCCAGTCATAAGTAAGAGAAGCAAAAACTGCAAGGTATGGAAAACACAGAAATATTGTGAGCAACTGCTGATAGATACAGTTAAATATAGAAAATAGAATGGCCAGGACAAGACCAAAGATGAGCTTGAATTTATTTAACTTGGGATATGTGAGAAAGGGAGACTAAGGATGAAAGAGAAGGATTGTCAGAACTGTTGGAAGAATTTATGCTATTGTCAAAAACTATGTGTAACACAAAAGAAGTAAAATATCAGTTGCTACCCTTCAAGGAGTTTACTACTTATTGGAATTATGAGAATTTCACCATCAGAAAAAAAAAAAAAAAAGTGAAACAATTAGCAGTATATAGTTAAATATCTCCAAGAGTTAATTTTAGAGATTATTGGGGCCACAGTAAAATGGTCAAAGAAGTCTTCAAGGAGAAAGGAAGACTGAACCCTGCCCTAAAAATACAGAGGAATTTCTAAAGGCAGGAAGAAAAAATGGTTTGGTCATTATCTGGTAGAAAATTTAAGAAAACATCTATGGAGTGTTAAAAGTATAAATAGGGTTCTATGGATCTTTGGGCCAAATAGCTTTCTGTGATGACAACATATTTGCAAAGTTCTTCCCTTTGTTTGCTTGGTTGTTGTCTATATTCCAAAAAGTTTCCTAGCTAGGCTAGAACTATATTTAGTTTTACTTATAAATTAAGCACTCACAGCATAGTTTACAAGAACTTTGTTTACAATAGACTGATATGTAAATAAATGTACCATTTATATTTACTATGAGAAATGCAAACAGTTAAGATCCTAACAATGCATCCTGACTCATATGTTTCCCGATATATGAACACTAAAAGGAAAGCTAATTACAAGTTGCTAGATGATCAAATAATCAGGCTGGGAGATAATAATGTGATTTAAACCTTTATTGGTTTCAAATTATAATATTCTGGTATACCTATCTCCACAGCAGCTAGAGCTTTTTATCCTTGGGAGGAAAAGATTTTCAATCTTTGATCAAGGGCTCCCATATTATACCTGCACTCAATAGAGATACTTGTTTCTCTTCTGTTTCCTATGTTTATGGTGACCAGCCTTCAGCATCCTACCATGTCACAGTCTTACTATATGTTAAATCTGTAGTCTAGTTTAAGACTAGTTTTTGTATCTCATAGTTTAACTCTCCTGGGGCAATCTCATCTTGCTCATCTATTCAGACAATTTGATAGACAGGATTTTCTGCAAGGGAGTGACATGATCAGATCAGAGTTTTAGAGAGATAACTGGATCAGCTGTCTAGAGCATAGACAAAGGGAAGAGAAAAGCCCACATCTCTATTTGATCAAATTGCTAGCCAAGCAGATTGGAAAAATCCTATAGACACAGAGCCTCTGTGAAGAGCCACTATGCACCTTGCAATGAAGAGTGTGTAAAGGTCTTTCAAGATGACAGAGATTATAGAAAAATGTGACCTGGTACAGAAGCTCCATAGACACATCCAAACTCCCTGAGGGACTGAATTACTGGGCTGAGGGCTGTGGGGACCATGGTCTCAGGGAACATCTAGCTCAATTGGCATAACATGGTTTATAAAGAAAATGTTCTACATTCTACCTTAGTGAGTAGCATCTGGGGTCTTAAAAGCCTATGAACAGCTATCTAAGATACTACACTGGTCTCACCCTTTTGGGAGCAAGGGTGAATGAAGAAAACAAGATACAAGGGAAGATTAGTCCAGAGGACTAATGGACCACAGCTACCACGGCCTCTACCAGACTGAGTCCAGTACAACTAGATGGTGCCTGGCTACCACCACTGACTGCTCTGACAGGCATCACAACAGAGGGTCCTGGACAGAGCTGGAGAAAAAAGTAGAACAAAATTCTAACTCACAAGAAAGACCAGACTTACTGGCCTGGCAGAGACTGGACAAACCCTGAGAGTATGGCCCCCAGACACCCTTTTAGCTCAGTAATGAAGTCACTCCCGAGGTTCACCGTTTAGCCAAAGACTAAACAGGGCTGTAAAACAAAATGAGACTAATGGGGCACAGCAGCCCAGGGACAAGGACTAGAAGGCAGCAGGGGACAGGAAAGCTGATAACAGGGAACCTAAGATCGAGAAGGGAGAGTGTTGACATGTCGTGGGGCCGTTAACCAATGTCATAAAACAATGTGCGTACCTACTCTTTGATGAGAAACTATTTGTTCTGTAAACCTTCATCTAAAGTACAATAAAAAAAAAAAAGAAAAATGTGACCTGGAAAAACGGAGTCGGTAAATGGTTACCTTAGCATCCTGTTTCTTAAATGTATGACAGCCTGATGGGTAAGCTAACAAATGATTAAAACCGCTTACTATGCTCCCAGGTTAATGTTATGTACTGAGGACAGAATGGAGAATAAGGGAGATGCGGTCCTCTCCTCACAGGGCTATAGCTGAATGCTTTTTAAAATAAAAAATGTTTTTTAAGAAATAGTAAAAGGAGTTCTTAAAAATGATTACACAGAAAGGAATGACTAAAGTTTGGAAACACTGCACTAAGGTGGGGAATGTGAACCATGAGAGTTTGTTGCTCTTTACTTCTTTCATCCTACATGAACAGAGAGTGGCTCTTAGTACCTTATGACTTCTTATATATTTTGATTAGTAGAATCAGTAACAGCTACACGTGAACATAAACAAAACAGGAGCAACAGAAATTTTTTCAATTTTCTTATACTTAGATCTCAGTCAACAAGCATGAATTGCAAAGCTAGTATTTAAAGCAGGTTTGCAAGACTTCAGCCAAGACTTCAGCTATTCAGATAACCCTTGTTCTGGCTCTTTCAGCAAATATACTTGCCTGGAATACTTTTCACCTAGATATCCTTCCATAGGGCTCATCCTGTCACCTCCTTCAGGTCCCCTCTCAAATGTCAGCATGACAGTGAGACCTTCCCTGACCAGTTCTGTTTAAAAAGCAACCCCCACAACCTTTCCCATTCACTTTCCCAGCTTTATATGTCTTCATAGCACTTCATACCATGTCTTAGTCTTCTAGGGCTGCCATAACAAAACACCACAAAGTGGGTGGCTTTAAAGAACAGAAACCTATTTTTTCATAGTTCTGAAGAAGTCCAAATTCAGGATATCAGCAGAGCTATGCTCTCTCTCTCTCTCTGTTGGCTTTGGGGGAAGATCTTTCCTTGTCTCTTTCAGCTTCTGGCCTGTAGACAGATCCTCACATGCTATCTACCCCATGTGTCTGCCTGTTTCCATGTCTGTTCTACCCTTTTATTAGATACCACGAGAAAGGGATTAGGATTAGGACCCATACTACTCTGGTATGACTTAATCGATACCTTCAAAAAAAAAAGACTATTTCCCCAGACATGGTTACATCCTCAGGTATAGGAATTAAAATTTCAACATATCTTTTCTGGGGGACACAATTCAATCCAAAACATACCATTTGACTCATTACATATTGTAGTTATTTCTTTTTGTTGTTCATCTATCCCCACAAGACTGTAAACTCCATGAGAGTGGAGATTTTTGTCAGTTTTGTTTACCACCACATCCCCAATGCAAACCATAGTGCCTAACATACAGTAGGTGTTTAACAAGTATATACTAAATGGATAACTAAATAAACCAAAAACTAAACCCATTGCCAATTGAGTTGATTCCGACTCATATTGACTAAATAGTCCTTTTTAAAGTTTGTGTAGCCCGACCTATTTTAATATGCTGAAAATGGCATACTTCTCTTCTTTCTCACCCTTGAAAGGTGACTTATTTTTTTTTTTTTTCCCCCTTTCTGCCTTTGGCCCTTCCAGAACAATTGACAGTGAACTCTTTCCTGCTTTGATGAGTTAATTTCTTTCCACATACCTCCATCCTTTCTCCTGTACTGATTCCCCTTGACACTTCTCTTTCCTTCATCTACTCTCAAAACATCCAAAATCACAAATAGGCTCTTGAAACCATGGAGAATTGAGATGTGGCTATTATGCTGCATTCCGTTAAGGTTTGGAGACCCAAAACTTAAAAGTGTTCCCAAAAATTATCCAGAAAGTCACATTAGTGAAAGTTAAGAATTACAAATCATAAACCACCATCATAAATACCACATTCTATATCATATATATGGTTTACTTTTGCTTAACATATTCATATAATTGATCAAAACATATTTATATCTTTATATTTGCTTATGCTTCTTTATATATAATACACAAATACCTATTAACCCTTTGAAATGATTTTCTCTGTGTAGTTCATTAACCAGCCTTTGTGGATAATTAATCTTATGACCTTAGAGTAATGTGGGAGTGAAAATTGTGTGGAAGGCAGTGGAGACATACTGTTTATTTCTTCCTCAAACCAATATTCTCACAAGTAGTGAGAGGCGGTAGGAAACTGATATCTATTTGTTTTGCAAGTAATAGGATGTAAGAGAACCTGTTTCTAACATTTTTACTTGATGTCCTGGAATTTCTGGGTGAATGTATTCAGCCCAGTGCTAGTCTCACTATTTTGAATTAGAAATCAGCAAAAAGAAAAAAAAAATGAGAGCAATTAATAGGCTAAAATGATCACCATTATTTATTTGTACATTCCTCTGTTTCATCTAGAAATTTCAATGTTAGCCTAAAAGAGTTTTGATCTTCTAACAGCTAAAAATGCTATTGAAGACGTTTAGAAATGCTACTGTCAGCTAACTGGGCAGTAAAATGAAGCAATAACCTTTTGAGAAATATATAGTGATGTTTAATATCTTTCACAGTTTACATAGTTGCTATCAATATTTTCTACATTCTGGGATAATAGAAACTATGTGAATGGTACTGAATTCTTTTATGCTAAAAATTTTAAAAGGATTTTTTGAGATCATTTATACATGTAATAAATGTTATATAAAATCTTCAGAAACAAACTGACCTGCCATGTATGTTCTTTAGCTATTTTATGAAAAATTTAAAAAGTCAACTTATGTTATTTGAGCAGAAAATCCTTTAGTAGAAAAATATAGTATTTTTTTTTATATTTCTTAAAAACTATCAAAAGCACAATTTCCCTTTTACAAAAATTCACCAAGTGAAAATTTAATAACTAAAACAATACAAAATGGATGATTCTGAATATTAAACTTTATTTAAAAGTTGATAAAAATTAAGTTTTAGTCAAATGTATTTTCTTCTGCTTTTTTCTGTTTTCCGAGTTACTTGATACTTTCTCAAAAATAAAACTAAAACACACCAGATTTTCTTTTTTTAAAAATTCAAATAGTTTCTCATTAAACAGTCAGTACACTTTTTTTTTATGACATTGGTTAACAACCTCATGACATGTCAACACACTCCCTTCTCGACCTTGGGGGACCTTTTCTTTTGGTGAAAATATACATACCCAAAGTTACACCATTTCAAAAGTTTCTACATGTACAATTCAGTGACATCGATTAATTTCTTCCAGTTGTGCTGCTATTCTCACTATCCTTTTCCAAATTATTCCATCACCATTATCTTCAACTCACTACCCCCTAGGCTTCCCATCAAACCTTCTGAGTTACTGTTGTCCGTTTGATGTCACATAGATAATTCTTTTTTTGTTGTTGTTCCTTACATGAAAGTTTCCAGAACAAATAGTTTCTCATTAAAGTCAGTACACATATTGCCCTGTGACAATGGTTAACAACCCCACGACATGTCAACACTCTCCCTTCTCAACCTTGGGTTCCCTATTACCAGCTTTCCTGTCCCCTCCTGCCTTCTAGTCCTTGTCCCTGGACTGTTGTGCCTCATTATTCCCGTATTGTTTTATGAGGCTGTCCAATCCCCGGCTGAACGGTGAACTTCAGGAGTGACTTCACCAGGGAGGTAAAAGGGTGTCCAGGGGCCATACTCTTGGGGTTTCTCCTGTCTGTAAGGCCAGTAAATCTGGTCTTTTTTTTGTGAGTTAGAATTTTGTTCTACATCGTTTTCCAGGTCTGTCCAGGACAGTCTATTGTGATCCAGGTCGAAGCAGTCAGTGGTGGTAGCCGGGCACCATCTAGCTGTACTGAACTCAGTCTGGTGGAGGCCATGGTAGCTGTGGTCCATTAGTCCTTTGGACTAATCTTTTCCTTGTATTTATTCTCCCTTGCTCCAGAAGGGTTGAGACCAGTGGATTATCTTAGATGGCTGCTCACAGGCTTTTAACACCTCAGATGCTACTCACCAAGGTAGAATGTAGAACATTGTCTTTATAAACTGTGTTATGCTAATTGAGCTAGATATTCTCTGAGACCATGATCCCCACAGCCCTCCACCCAGCAATTCAGTCCCTCAGGGAGTTTGAAGTGTCTATGGCGCTTCCATAACCTTTCCTTGTATAAGTTGTGCTGGCTTCCCCAGTATTGTGTACTGTCTTAGCCTTTACCAAAGTTACTACTTATCTGTTGTCTGTTGAGTTCCCCCCAATCCCTCTCATCCTTCATAACCAACAAAGATTGTTTCTTTTTGTGTGCAAACTTTTACATGAGTTTTTACAGTAGAGGCCTCATACATTATTTGTCCTTTTGTGATTGACTAATTTCACTCAGCATAATGTCCTCCAGTTTCATCCATGTTATGAGATGCTTCACAGATTCTTTGTTGTTCTTTATCTTTGCATAATACTCCACTGTGTGTATGTACCATAGTTTGTTTTTCCATTCATCTGTTGATGGGCATCTAGGTTATTTCTATCTTTTTGCTATTGTGAACAGTGCTGCAATGAATATGGGTGTGCATATGTCTATTCGTGTGATGGCTCTTATTTCTCTAGGATATATTCCTAGGAGTAGGATTGCATTTTGTAGTGCTTTTTTTTGTGGTGCTGATGTTTTCTTTGTTCCTCTTACTCTCCTGTGCTGAGTTCCTTTTGTTTGTGGATTTTTTTTTTCATTAGTTTTTGCAGGTTTTGTTTTTACTGAGACTTTATGTTTTTCTTCTTTATTTTGAAGAGTAGGTTTATTAGCTTTCTTTGTGATTACCTTGAAAGTTACCCTTATCTTCTTTGATTTGAACGAGTCTATTATTACTTGGTATCGCCTTGCCTTCCTCTCCATTAGAAGGTTCTACACCTCTATTGTTTATACCCTCTTATTGTTCTGATGCTCTTGTCATTTACAGATTAACCTCTCTGGTTCCCTCTTGTAATTCTTTTGGTTTTGCATAGTCCTTAAGAGTTCATTTCCTAGGTTGGTATCTGGCTAGTACAATCCTGTGTCCTATATTCAGCCTGTGGCCTGATGTTGTTTGTTCTCAGATCAAAGGACTCCCTTTAATAAGTCTTGTATGTTCAGTTTGGTTTTTACATAGTCCCTTAATTTCTGTTTATCTGGAAATGACCTAATTTCACCATCATATTTGAACGAGAGTTTTGCAGGATATATTATTTTTGGCTGGCAATTTTTTATTTCAAGGTTTTACATAGGTCATCCCATTGCCTTCCTGCCTGCATGATTTCTGCTGAATAATCCGAGCTTAGTCTTATTGTTTCTCCTCTGTATGTGACTTTTTGTTTTTCTCGATCTGCACTCAGGATTCTTTGTTTGTCTTTGGTTTTGGTGAGTGTGATTATGATATGCCTTGGTGATTTTCTTTTGGAGTCTATCCTATATGGGGTTCATTGAGCTTCTTGAATGGTCAGCTTTTCATCTTTCATGATATTGGGGAAGTTTTCTGTCAGCAATTCTTCAATGATCCTCTCTGTGTTTTCTGTTTTCTCCCCCTGTTCTGGAAATCCGATCACGCACAGATTTTTCCTTTTGATTGTATCCAACATAATTCTCAAGGTTTCTTCATTTTTCTTTGTTCTTTTTTCTGATTTTCCCTCAGAGTTGTATCCAAGTGTTTGTCTTCAATTTCACTGATCCTATCTTCCATCATTTCAAACCTGCTCCTCAGCCCTTCTATGACACTGTCCATTTCTGAAATCTTGTTATCTTTTGGATTTCTAATTGTTGTTTTTGTATGATTTCTAGTTGTGAATTTATTTTGGCATTTTGTTCCTGCATTGTTTTCTTGAATTCTTCCATTTTTTGTCCGTATTTTCCATGAATTTGTCTATTTTTTCCTCATTTTTGTCTGCTTTTTGCTTAAATTATTGGATAATTCTGAATATTAGAAATTTGAATTCCCTATCAGTTAGGTCTAGTGCCCTTTCTTCTACTGGAAGGTCATCTGGTGCTTTATTTTGGACACCTACTGGAACCATCCTGTCCTATTTTTGTAAATGTTTTGATATTTTCTGCTGTCTTCAGGGCATTTAGTAGTTATTTTTCTTGTTTACTGATTGTAGGTTTATTGTTTTATCTTGCTTTTTTGTTTTGTTTATGTCTGAGCTGGCGGGCTACGCGTTCTTTGTTGTTTGCTTATCTGTGGGCATGATACTTTTAATATCCTTCTCCAATGGGCAGGGTCGGTCACTCAGATATGGTACAGCAGTGCAGGTCCAGCTGAAGGGGAGTTGCTGGGATGGGTTGTTTGTGGCACATACCAGAGCTGACAGTGCAGACCGGGAATCAGTGCAGGGCAGGTTCCAGTAGGCCATGCCTGTGCTGCTTGGAAGTGTGATGTTTTACGCACGGTACAGGTAAGCAGGAAGTAGGGGGTAGATTGTGATGTGCAGAGCTAGGATGGGTATGGGAAAGATGAGAGAGAGGAGAGAGGAACAGGAGCCAAAAACATACACACAAACAAAAAAGAGTGCTAAGGGAGCTTGCTATTGGAGTGGAGAGATGAGAGACTGAGAAATGCGAAAAAACAAAAATGAAAAGAAAAAGCGTAAAAGAAAAAAATGAATAAATCGAGAAACTGGAAATGAAGAAAGATGAAAAGGAAATAAGAGATAGACGAAAACAAAATAAAGAAACAAAAAAAACAAAAGCAAAAAAATAAATAAATGCCTCCGGGGATGTCCCTGTGTGTCTGCACAGAGTAAGGGAGTAGTTTCCAAGCCGTGTGGTACTGCCTGGCTAGAAGGGGCTCCCAAACCAAGAAAATAAAAAGAAAACAAACAAACAAATCAAAACAGAACAAATCACAGCAAAGAAACAAACAAACAGAAAGCCCCAGGGTCCCACCAGCGTGGCGGCACGGGCCAGGAAGCAGTTTCACAGTCAAGTGGTGTTTTGCAGCCTTTCAGGAAGAAGAAAAGATAGTGCATGGAGCCAGGTATTTGAGAGAAAGGAGGGGGAGGTGGTGAGAGGTAAGGAAAAAATGTAAAGAAGCGGAAAAAAGCAACACCAGAAGCCAACAAAAGGCACTTGGAGCTGGCCAATGCTGGCGGGTGGAATCCAAGTGACACCAGGGTGAAGCTGGTGCTTCCTGGCCAAGAGACAGGAAGCAGAGGAGGCTAAGTGGGGATGAAGAATGGTGGGGGGTGAGAAAGCCTGTATCGCTGGTTACCAGTTGTTCTGTCTCCTGCTGGAAGCTCTGTGAAGTTGCTTTCTCATTCCCCCTGTTCACTGATCTCCAATAGGAGTCCAAGATGGCAGATCCATGCTGTGGTAGCTGATGGGGGACCTCTGTATGTATCTCTCCTTGCTCTCTGTTTTTGGTCAGTTTCTTATTCCATTCGGTGCTTGGCTGAGTTCTTTATCTCTTCATTTGATGCTTAGGGTTACAGGATTGACGTGTGAGTCTGTTTGACTTAGTTTTTCTGATCTTTGCTGCAGAAGGGTGGCCTGGTGCTTCTGACTATAGAGCCATGTTGCCTGGAAGTCCAACACACCAGATTTTCTATATGTTGAGTCTATATCTAAATGTCTATCTCTATACATCTATAGATACTATGAAAATTGCAAATTAGTTGTAATCACAGAAAAGTAATTAAACATTAAACATGAAACATATATATTCCTGTTTGACTTCTGAGCTTTTCTCTTTAGACACTTCTTCTCAAAATGTTCAGGATTTTTTTTCATACTGTAGCAGCTAAAGATTTCATCCATCTCTATTTCCCCTGGTACCATGGCTATAGTTAGTCCCCACTCTTTGGAACATCTGTGTGAGAATAATGAAGTATGCCTAGAAGAAATGTCAGTTAATGAAGAATGTTCATTTTATGAATATTTATGATATAGATTGAACACAAAGAAGTAACTAAAGGTCATGTTGGGAATGATTGGATCTCACATATAAAAAATATGTTTATCAGGGAAGCAGAGTGACTTCCCAAATTTCATGAAAATCATTTCTGTCACTTGACATTGTGGAATACCTTTAAGCAGAGAAAATCAAATTGGGACATTTTTTTCTTTTAGGGGATGAGTGTGTGGGATGGGTACAAACAGAGATTGATGGAGGAAGAGTTCAAATCTCTGAGAAGCCCTGACGTTTCCAGTGAAAATATCTCTTTAGAAGAATTCAGTTCTTAGCAGAATTTTAATCATTCATGTTACACTAGGATTAGGTTGTGTTGTCATCAGGTGATCTCCATGGAAAAGAGCTTGTTTATATCAGTGGCATCAGTAGGGTTGGTGTTACCCAGTGCGGTAACACATAGTGTTACCCACCACCTCATGCTAATTATCACAATATTCTAGCTAAAACATCAGAAAATTTGACAAAATCAGTCACTATAAAAACACCGGCAGCAATGAAAACAACAGCTCGTGCTTGTAGCATGTGCAAATGAAACCACGTTATTCGAGGCTACATTGTAATTGGGTAATAATGACAGCTCTGACTAGAGTGCATTAGAAGGTCCAAAAAGTGTATTAGCATAGAGTTTTAGCCTTGAAGGTATATTGATACATGTAAGCTGGGCTTATGAAAATTTTTTGTTGTTATAGCTAACTACAGGGGTATTTTTCTAAAAAATAATAAACTTTTGCTGGAACACTGCACAAAAATTTTATAGACAGTCATTTTGATGTCACCCCTCTAAAGTGTCACCCGATGTGGTCTGCATCTCCTCACACATACCCCTAGTGATGTCACTGGTTTGTATGTTTCTTTGTATGTTAACCTGATGGCATCGTTCAGAAAATGGCCTTTGGAAGATAGGGAAGTGTTCACCATGACATAACATATGAGTTGTATTTGATGCACAAATAAAAAGCCAAACACAAAGTGGAGTACTTTGCAGACCATCTGAGGGCTGCAAGAAATCCAGGCCAAACCATGCCATGTGGTTGGCGACTGTTTTGTTTGATAATTGTTGATGCTGCCCAAGAGACTGGTCCAAGACCTTTTGTTTCTCATGCTAATGAGTCATGCCACTCAGGTTTCATCAGACCTCCCAGGACAATTCACAATGGTCACAGAGCTAAGTTTGGAAGGATTTATCAGTGGAAGAAACATTTCTGGATCTTAGAATAGTAGTTGAATAATTCCACCCAGCTAGGAAATTTGGGTAGAGTCACTTTACATGGCTCATCTATTCTTAGCTGATGCTCTTTTAAATCATGTTTGCATATATTGCTTAACGACATTTTTTAGCCTTTAAACACACTCATTTTTCTTTTTCTAGAGTGTAATTAATATACTTGACAGCATGAGTAGGAATCGACTTGATGGCAACGGACTTTTTTTTTAACCATACATGACTGCTAGTGTTGCAAAAATGTCTTTTTCCTGTGTGAAGATCGCCCACCATTACTGTTTTCCTTCATTCACCCAAATGACAAAACAGAAGTTTGTAAAAGGCTCTGAATTCCTATTGTTCCTAACCTGTGCTATTCCTTCTCCCAGAGTTTTCCCTGACTTTCCCGTTGCTGTGTAACAGTCATTCAAAATCTAGTAAACTCCAGCCTTGAAACATTAAATGCTAATTCCTAAAAATACTTTTATTAATTTTTACTCAGGGAAAAACTCCCAGTGCTGCTCTTCTAAAGCCTCTTTCTAGAATTTCAGGTAAAAGTTGGATAATTGTCGTTCTGGTGGTTTTGTTGTATAGTGGATCCCTAAGGATTTTGTAGAACTGAAAATGAGTTTGAAGTACATGGGAGTAGTGGAATAAGCAAGAGAATACTCTGCTATTTGGAAGAAAATGATTTTCATTTCATGAGATTGAAAGTGATGTTCTTTAGTCCCCACTATTTCTCAATTGTAAAATCTTTTTATATAATTCATTATTATTTGATAATATTGTACTTCTTTGACAGTAGACTCCTAAGAGTTTATGTGGGAATCCTGCTTTTAGAAGTCACAGAAAGAAAGTAAACCCTGCTTAGTTTTCTTCTACTAAAATGTTGCTTGATCTTTACTGTACTATCTTTCATACATGCCACATAATTCAAGGCTGGCCCAGTTTCGCTCAGTGTTAGAGTGCTCACAGGGCAGTAGAATATACAGGTCTAGTTTTCCTTCTAGGATGTTTTAATGTGCAAATGAAAATACAATTGAAAATGAAATGGAATTGGACTAATCACATATAACATTTCTATTCTTGTTTACAGATAATTTTTTACTATCACATGTATGGAAATGGCATTGGGGGCCTCACCTTGATCCAGGTATCAGTCTCAAACCAAACGAAGGTTCTATTTAACCTCACTGGAGAACAAGGCAATTTCTGGCAGAGGAAAGAACTATCACTGTTTGGTGATGAAGACTTCCAACTCAAATTTGAAGGTAGAGTTGGGAAAGGTCACTGTGGTGATATTGCACTTGATGACATTGTGCTCACAAGGAGTTGTCTATCATCCCACTCCATTAAAGAAGAACAAGCAATGCCTCTTCCAGCAGGTACATTTTTGTGTTTATTTTGTGTTCTTGCAAAGTGGAAGGTAGGAATGAAGGAAGAAAACAGAAAATAAGTGACATAAGCACCTAGTAATTCATTGCTTACATAATAGAAAAATAAAATCTTTTTGAATATAATAAAGTATCTTTGAAGTCTTTCCTCTTATAAAAATTTCTTCTAAATTTTCTCTAAGCTTCTATATATTTTACCAGTACCTGAGTTCTCTGTTTAGTCAGCTTGCTCCTAGATCACTCATATAACAAAAGATGCTATTGTTTGCATTCTGATTCAGAAATCAATCCTTAACACATATGTATTCATTTTTAAAAAAGCATAAGAAAGTCAAGAATGGAGTTATTAAACTTTAAGTAGACATTATTGTATTTATGCTATTTGCTTTATTGTTTTTAGACCTGGGCATATTCCAGTTTGAATCACTGAGTTTATATTTTGGAATAGCTTAGATGATTGAATATAGCATTATACCCTTTTAACCTAAAAAACATCTTTTGGTAAGTAAAGAAGAATATTAAAATGCTGAGTTGGCAGTTGTTCAATAGTACATATAGTGACAGTGTTGTAGGAATAGCAAGCACCATTTTTATCCATATGATATATTGGAGCATGAGATGAAAATAAATACGGTATATGTTATTAAAATTACAAAACAGCAAATTTGTCAAATTATATTATGATAGATACTAATATTTAAACCGTAAGTTTATTAGTGAAAAATAAAAATGAAATTTCTTTGGTATCTAAACTGTATCTCTCCTAATTAAAGAGAGCAAAAGTCCTTTGTTAAGAATGATTTGTTTGCTTTTAACATAGTGGGTAGAATGGGGAACATCACCATTTATACTTTTTCTTTCCCATTCATTTCAAAGAGAGTATTTTAATTTGGTTAAGAGGAAATTTCTAGATAAATGTTTCCCAATTGACACTCAATTAAACAGGCTCTTTCACAGAAATCTTTGTAACACTGTATGCAATAGTACACAGAAAAACAAACAAACATTTCAAAAATGTATTGAGGGGTAAATATACTTACCTGGATTTAATACAAATGTTTTTTAAGATACTTCAGACTACTCTACTTCCTTGAGAAAAGCTCTGTCTTTCATTCTGTGTAGAATGTTTGGGTGACATCTATACTAGGCCTTGTACAGTCTAAAGTTTTTAATAGTAATTTTTATCATAATAAAAAAAATTTCTTATAGCACCCCTATAGGGTGAATAGCAAATAAGAATCTCTGCATTCAAGAATCATTTGATATGATAAGGAGAATAAGAAACTATCCCAAATAACTCTAATGTTAGGTAGCATCTAATTAAATGACAGGTGAAACATACAAAACTTTATTGGTATGCAGAGAAGATAAAGAAAACATCCATTTGAGGACGTTTCCTTTGAAACTTATTTACAGGATGTTCAGGAGTTTGTCACCACACTTGCCATTGATGCTCATGGGAGGGAAAGATTCCGTTCAGTTTCCAGGACAAAAGGGACTGAGTCTGAACACAGCTCGGATCAGATAATGAGTAGGGAGGGCACTGTGGGCAGGCCCAATGGCATGAGAGAGTGCAAGGACGATATCTTACAGACTGCTGAATGGGCCATGGAGGATTAATTAGCTGCAGGCACCTCCTATAGCTGAGTATTGTGAGACAATATTTCAAACCGAACATGGAGGTCAACTGGGGAACACCTTGAATGTTAGCGTTTTGGTTCAATTTTTTCACAAAATGAACATATATTGAGAGTATATTGAATTCTCTTAGAAAATGAATGAACAAAAAAAAAAAAAGGATGAATTAATATGAAAAGAACCAAAAAGGAGGTACAGTATTAATCCACATAAAATATTACGAGTTGATAGGAATGACTGCAGTAGAAAGATTCCAACAGAAAAAAAAAAATGAATGCCTTTATTTTTATTACTCATAGTGTTCTGAAAAAGTCAAGTTCACTCTCCTACAAACTATTTGAAGTACTTTTACCTTTTAACTCAAGAAACTAAAGTTATACACATGTCCCTTGGTAAAAGTGAAATGCTAAACTTTGTTTAAGGAGCACTGGGTGGTGTTAACAATTAAGGGCTGGACTCCTAACCAAAAGGTAGTCGGTTTGAGCCCACCCAGCAACTCTGCAGGGGAAAAGACCTAGCAACCTTCTCCCACAAAGATTACAGCCAAGGAAACCCTGTGGGGCAGTTCTACTCTGTCATATAGGGTCACTGTGAGTCGGAAATGACAAGATGGCACACAACAACAAACTTTGTTTACAGATTTGAACTGTGAAAATGATTCTGAAAAACTATGCTTCATTGTGAGTTCATTTTAAGGGAAGGATTTATTTTATTTTATTTCTTTTTTATTTTTTAGTGAGGGTACCCTAAATAAATAAAAACTACTTGCTTTGATAGTCATGAAATTTTGTGCAAGAGAATAAAGGGGCATCATGGACATCCAATAGAAATATAGTGCAGGTTGCAGATGTAAGCCACAAATGTAATTTTAAATTTTACATTCTTTCATACTATCTTTTAAATCCGGTGTATATTGTTTACTCTAAACATATCTGACTTTGGATTAGCCATATTTCAAGTGCTAAATAGCCACTGGTGGCTAATGGCTACCTTAGTGGACAGTATAGGCAATGAAGTGAATATTCTAGGGTAACTTCTGGGTCTGTCTCTTATAATGGGGTTCCATTAGGAGGGCTGAAATTTGTGAATTCTCAATCATTGCAGTTACATTATTATTTAAAAAGAAGTACAAAAATGTATCCCAAGACCAAATATTAAAGCACAGGCACTATGCCCTCCTACTAGCTATGTGATGTATGACTTATCTGAGACTCAGTTTCCTCATCAGTCAAGTGGTGAGAATATCATCTACTTCTTAAGTTCTTGGGCTCTTCAGTATTAAATGAGATAATTGCCTACATAATCGGCCAAGTCTAATGTTTGACATATGGTAGGAATTTATTCAATAAAAATTATGTCGTTTTGCATGAGCCTGCATTTTGAACATCTTGACCAATATTCTTCAGGTGGTGTAGACATTTGAAAGTAAGCCTCCATTATTTGCATTTATTAAGAACGTGTTCCTATAGCCTGTTTTGGTGAGATGATTTTCTGCAGATATCACAAGCATGTAATTATTTTATATTTCATTATAATGATTCAATCTTATCGTTTATTGAAAACCTCTCTAAATCTGCTCCATGTTTCAAGAACACCTTGCATGTGTGCACGCTTGTGTGTGTGTGTGTACATGTGCACGTGTATTTTTGAAATATTTAATGATTCTTAATTTCTCATTACTGCTAAAACACTTAATCACCTTAGACCTTTCACAGGTTGAACAAGGGTAAAGGGCATTATGTTCCACAAGCAGGGGTAACATCCATTAAACTTTTGGAAATGACTCTAGTTCATGCAGACTTTTCATCTATATTCATGAACATAGGCTAACAACTCCATCAAGTATACCTTAAAATAGAAAAGACAAGACGGGGCAAAACATATATATTTAGGAAGATGCAACTGAACTGAATCTGGAATCAGTGGTTTTAATTAGTCAAAATTGACCCAGGGTTTTATTAGCAAAAGTAATTATTAAATTATTATTGAGTCACTAGAAGTCACATTTAAGAGCTTATTTTGATGGCAATTTTGTTAATTGCTAAATGATGAAGGATAAAAATGAACGTTAATGAATTTTAATAAGAAAAGACAACCAAGACTCATCTTCTAAATGTCCATATGCAAATGAAGCCACAATCTTATTTTCTGCATTATTGGCAGATATTAATAAATTCTAAGTATAATGAGAATACAGATGAAGTCTTTTTTTTAACCCTCACAGTTACTTTCAAATAGAAATTATACAGTCCATCTATTTTGGTTTATTACACAGCAATCACTTTTGCTTAAAAAAATGTATTTAAGGGCTCTGTGGATTAGCTTTTCTTTGAGGATGCCCATTTCCCTGAAATATTTGGCAGTAATTCACTATTGGTGAAATGCTGGTATTCAAACTTATTTAGAATCCTGAGTTAGGGAAATCTGGCAGATTGTCCTTGGCTCTATAATTTAGTGGACATTTGTACACAATGTTTAATGGGTCCTAATTGCATGGGTCCTAAGTTTTAAAGACCTGAACTTGGAGCTTGACTCTGCAACTACCTGTGAGGTATCTCTACTTGTTCTCTTTTTCATCTCTAAAAGTAGGACTCTGGAAATCTGTCTCTGAGTGATTTGAAAAAAAGAATTGAGATAATAATATATAGCACATCTCGAACAATGCCTGGCATATGGTAGAAAAAACCAAACCCATTGCCATTGAGTCGATAGTCATAGTCACTTTATAGGACAGAGTAGAACTGCCCTGTAGGGTTTCCAAGGAGCAGTTGGTGAATTCAAACTGCCAACCTTTTGGTTAGCAGTTAATCTCTTAACCACTGCTCCACCAGGGCTCCTGGCATATGGTACCACTGCCATCAAGTCGATTCCGACTCATAGTGACCCCATAGGGTTTCTAAGGCTGTAAATCTCTAAGGAAGCAGACTGCCACATCTTTCTCCCAGAGCCTCTGGTGGTTTTGAACTGCCAACATTTCGGTTAGCAGTCAATCGCTTTAACCATTGAGCCACCAGGACTCCTTGGTAAGTGTTCAATAAGTGTTACTTACCTTTTTTTCTGTCCCTCGTCTTCCCTGTTGGGGAGATTAGGGATTTAAACTGTACATAAGTTAAAATGTTTTAGAAGTATATTGTGCACTTCTGTTTTTCCTTCCTCATGTTCCATTACTCAAAGAAAGAGTCCACACACCCTCTGCTGCTCCTGTTCCCTCCAAAGAAACTGTTCTCCCCAAACCTCAAAATATTTAGTTGCTAAATATGATGGTTTTATTTATTATTAATAATAAGAAATGGAGAGGGAAGAATAGTCACAATAAAGATGCAGAGGTAGAATTGGCATAGCAGCTACTAGTGGATTAGGAGACAAAGAAGAGATTAAAGTGGCTTAGTGTTTTAAGTCTTGAGACTTGTAAAATAATACTGGGATTCATAGAAACTGATGACTTGGTTGCGTAAAATATGGGTGGATAATATGACAGAAGTTCATTTTAAAATATATAAACATATTTCACAGAATGTTTTCTTCTTTAATGTTTTCTCAATAGAGAAAAAGTAAATTACAGTGGAGAAGAAGATAATAGAATAAAACATTTTCACAAAGGAGGGCTGGCTTTGAAGAGAGAGATGAAAAAATAGTTAAAGAGCTCTGGAAATGTTTCACTGAAGAATTTTCTACTAAGTTGGTTCATGTAGACATGTAATTTTAATCTAAGAAGACAACAGTAAAGACCAAAAAGACCAGCTTACCAAACTAATGGACAGCACCGGCTTAAAAGAATTTATATCCCCTGCAAATGCAATGACAAATATGATCTATGCCTGTGCCTAATTAATTTATTGGTGTTTCATTTGCATTTTAAGAATGGCTCAGGGGTTATGGGTAGGTATGTAATACAGTATAATTATTCCCAGTTAAAACTAATTGCCATCAAGCCGATACCGACTCATAATGACCCCCTAAAACAGAGTAGAATTGTCCTATAGGGTTTCCAAGGCTGTAATCTTTACAGAAGCAGGCTGCCACATCTTTCTCCTGTGGAGCCACTGGTGGGTTCGAACCACTGACCTTTCAGTTAGCAGCTGCCAAGTGCTTAACTACTGCACCACCAGGACTCCTTAAGTTAAATAACAGGATATTGGCACTAGCATATAGCATTTCAAAGCAGAACATCTGATTATTAGAAACACATTTTAAGTGGAGGAGGAACACATTTTCAAGAACGCTGATTAAGTTGGGGAGTGCTCTTCTGAGTTTCAATTTCCAATAGGATAGGATGGTGGATATATTTGGCCAGCACTTGGACTTGTGACGCTTGAAACTTAAATGGCCCTTTGAGTCTGAAAGCTTCTATTTCTTTTATGCTCCCTAGGGCTATTGAAAAAGCACCTGATTTCTCCACATGGGTATAATAATTCATAGCTTAACTCAACAGCCTCTACTTTCTCTTTTAAATCAAGAGATTTTTCTGGAATCCTTCTCCTTTTTTTGCATATTTGTCCCAAGGAGAACTAAAATTTTCTCAAAGATAATAGATAGGTGTCTTCCCAGCCTACCTCTTTCTCATGTCTCATGTGTCTATTGCTAATGATGGATAGTTTTTACAAATCTTCTTCTTCCAATCTGAAATATTCTAAATCAAAAAATTGTATAAACTTCTCTACTACTTGTGTAAAGGACTTTTCTGGAAATGCTAGCCAATATTTTTAGAATATTTAAAAATAGTTTTAAGTGTAACATAACATAGTAAGCAATTTTATAAATATTTAGTCAGTAGCTTCTCTCATTATTTATCCCATCACCAATTTCAAGATATTTGAAGTCATTACATGGAAGATGTATGAGTTCTGAGTAGAAAATAGTAATGTGTTGCGTATTATCAATCCTATTACATATTATCATATTGCATATTGGCTCACTTTAGCACAATATTAATTAAAAATTTATTTTAGTTTTTAAGATAACCAATTAATTTTGAATTTAAAATTTATTCTTTCATACATCTTTATTACTGTATGATTTTCGCACAGATTAACTATAAAAAAGTAAGCACTTCTCTTTAAACAAACAATTTTTTTTTTTAACTTAATTCACCTGATTGGAGCTGTGGTAGCAATCTATTTGTTCATTAACAGCATTTCTCTTCTTCTTTCTTGTAGTTCTAAAACTCGTAATATTTATATACGCACCTGGCTAAACAAAATAAACACTATATTTCTCAGTCTTCCTTGTAGCAAGTTTAAACTGTGATTAAATATTGCCCAATGGAATATAAATGGGTATTATATGCAAACTATAGGTTGTGCGATTAAAGAGAAGAGACATAGCCTCCATTTCCCTTCTCTCCTTCCCACTGGCTGGAATGTGGATAAGATGGCAGGAGCTAAAGTTCTGACCTTAGTTCATGAGGTTGAAGAGGGAAGAGTAACAAGATGGGAGTTTAGTTCACCAAACACCAAAGAGCAGCCACATCAGTCCGTGATTGCCTAAGTAATACCGTTAAGTGACAAATAAAAAATCTTCTGTTACTTTTAAGCCACTGCTATCTTGAAGTGTTTAGCACAGCAGCCAATTTTACATATTAATAAAAGAACATATTATCTGCAACTCTTAGATGTTGTGTAATTATGATGTTTATACGGATGTTTACCTCTCCCTAGTTATACTTAGAGGATCTCTAATTATTCAGAAGTCACCAAGAAAGATGTCATATTAATTCTGTATTGCTATTTGGTCTCTTGGAGAGCTAGTTCTTCAACCTGTTAAACACTCTGTCAAGTTACTTTCTGTTTAAAGTAATTAGAGTGATTTGTGTTATCTGTGTTTAAACCCTGACTGATCCCAGTATTTAATACCAAATATTTCATTTTAATGTTTGGATCACTTATATTTGTATGAATTTTCTAATTGTTGCCATCCTGATTCTAAAGATCCAACTTTATCCCAGTCAGTACTCTGAATTTCACTTAAAAGGCCTTGCCAGGCTTAATTTCAACCTCTACTATAATTCTGCAACCTGGTAAGTCAAATTCTGCCTGATTATTGCCTATATTAACCTTGTGTCTACAAATAAGAAGAGATTCTTTTTGAACCATCATAGCAACACCCTAGTCATAACAATCTCTGATCAGGTCTTGAGCTAAGAATTTAAAGTCCTGAGCCAGCTATTTATTTTTACAAACTGGTTAGAAACTTCAATGCAGCCATCCCACCCCTACTATACCTGAATTTCTTATGCCCCTCACTATACTGTGTCAGTTGCTACTTGGCCCTCTAACGCTGTGCCTTTTTAATGGATACTTCTTTCCAAGTAGAGCCCTTCTGGTGTAGTGGTTAAGAGCTTGGCTTCTAACCATAAGGTTGGCGGTTCGAATCCACCAGCTGCTCCTTGGAAACCCTATGGGGGAGTTCTACTCTGTCCTACAGGGTCGCTATGAGTCAGAATCAACTCAACGGCAACGAGTTTCTTTCCAAGTAAGCATGGGTAATACTTAAATTATTACTGAGCACTATAGACTACTAGTAATTTTCCTCTAATGGTAATAGATTCTCATTGCCTCCAAATCCAATCAGCTCATATAAATAAGAGAGATAAACACAGGCAATAAAAAAATAACATAATAAGAGGTTATTTGAGCAAAGACTTGAAGGCAGTGTGGGGATTAGCCAGGTAAATGTCAGAGAAAAGAGCATTTCAGACACAAGAAACACCCAAGGCAGTGCATACCTGGCATATGTAAAGAAGTGGCCATTTTAGATGGAGAATAATTAGGGGAAGCAGTGGGATAAGAGATCAGAGAGGTAACTGGGAGACAGGTTTTATAGGCTATGGTAAGGACTTTTGCTTTTAATCTGAGTGAAATGGAGAGCCATTGCAGGGTTTAAAAAAGATTGACATGATCTGATTTCCACTTAGAAAATATCACTCTGGCTATAGTGTAACGAGTAGATTGCAGGATAACCAGGGTACAAACAGCAAGACTAGTTAGGGGGATGTTCAGATACTTAAAAGAAAAAATGATCGTGGCTCAGACCAGGGTGGTAGCAATGGAGATGGAGGAAGATGATTAGTTTCTGAATATATGTTGAAGGTAGACAACCTTGGATGTGAGGTAAGAGGACAAGGGAGGATTTAAGGAAGATTTTTGGCCATAGTAACTTAAAGGATGGATTTTCTATCAATGGAAATGAAGAAGACTGTGGGAGGAGCATGTTTTATGGGGAGGTTTCAGAAGTTCAATTTTGGACATGCTGAGTTTAAATGTACATTAGCTAGGCAAGTAGAGATGTCACTTGAGCATTTGGGTATAAGAATCCAAAGCTAGGAGGATAGTTTTAATGGCAGATATAAATTTAGGAGTCATCAGTATTAAGGTCATGCAGTTACGAAATCATCAAAGGAATGAATACATACAGTGAGAAGAAAAAAGGACTGGAGAATCAGAGAACATGATGAACAGGATTGGGAAGGAATACAGAAGTAAAAAATGAACCTGGGAGAAGGATTCTGTATGAGAGAATGAGAAAGGATTGGGAACTGGAAAGCACTTGTTAAGTGCTTTACTATTTGAGGACCATAATGCTGAAAATCAAGGAAGAAATTAAGGTAAAGATTCTGTACAGGTAGCACCTTGCGCTGTATTTATTGAGTAACTATTGAAATGATTTAGATTTTCATAGCTAATATACCACGTGATAATGATTACATTTCCTGATAAATGATTGGTAAGTATGATATTATTACTTAATTCTCACACAGTACTCTTTTGTATCCACAATATATTTCTTATAGTTTACAATTTGATTCTTAGAAACTCTAAAAAATAAAATATTTGTAATTATAATACTATATCAATTTAATTATTTCATAATATATGTATTTGTGTGTAGGATTAAGAGTTACTGTACCTCAAGTAGTTTGGCCTTTGTCCCTGGCCTCTGTGAAATAACCTTCAGAGTGTTTGGATTACATTGGTCACACCTGAGCACTTGTATTAATGAGTAGGAGCCGGTCTGGGAGCCCACCTGGTAACCAATAATGAGTATATGATGGGCTGATAAAAGCAGGAAACACTAAGTCTCCATGAAGCTTCCTGAGAGAGAGAATCTTGGAAGGAGAGCTTCCTGGGGAGGAACGTGCCCTCCACTTCAGCGACCTTTCCAATCCTTGCCTGAGTACCTCTTCAGGTTGCTCCTGGGTTACTTCTGAGTTGTGTCCTTTACCCTAATAAACCACATAACTGTAAGAATAGTCTTTGAGTTCTGTGTGGTGTTGCAGCAAATCACATAACTCAGAAGAGAAAGAGAGAAAGTGCCATGGGACAGGAGTGGCTGGAGTCAGAGAACAATGGAGAAATTGGAAAGCAGAGATACACTTGACCTCACCATCTAGGAACCAGCTTTGAGCTGGTGCTTATTTACAAAAGTATTTGTTTATTGTGTTTCTGATAAACTTGATCCTTACTGACATATTTATATTAAAAGCAGAGTTAGAAATTACAACATTTATTGGAATCATCTTGGTTATCAACTTAAAATTAAACTATTTTTACTGTGTGAATTCAAAAAATATATTCTAGTTGAATACAAACCAGAAAAGTTCATACAATCAGCAAGTTTGAATGGTTGAGTGTAAGTGAACCAACACAGATTACATTTCTCTTGAAAGGAAAAAAAAAAAAAATTGCAGAAACCAAATGTATTTCATGTCCCAATGAACTGAATATGTTGGAAAATTTCAGCTTCACTTGAAATGCCAATTGGCTGTGCCCTGCTTATGTGTAATACTGGTGAGATATCCGGTTTAAAATACTTTCATTTTGAACTACATTATTGTTCCAAGAAAATGTCCTTTGTACGTTTCAGGATTTTATCCACATGAACCATTTCTTTCATTTTATGGGAAGAAATTGGGAATCAGGATATCCAAGTGATATTATTTTAAATGATTTTTTGTCTCTCCAACCTTTACTACTATATCTACCTTCACATACACATAGTAGATAACCAAATAAAACTGATAAGAATAGTAATTCATAATTCCAAAATTGTTGATGTAAAAGTTTGAGTCAAAATATACATGTCTGTTTTTGAAATCTTGTTAGGTAAAATAATTATTTAAATAAAGGAAAACTAAAATTTTCAGATCCAGTTTTCTTGCTCATTATATCTACTTATATTTCCGACTTTCCTTCTGAGATTAGTTTCTTGTTTCCTAAAAGGTATCTGTAAGAAGTTACTCCAGAGACAATCTTTTGGTGGTAAACACTAATGAAATTAAATGCTTTTATTTCAGTATAGTCACTGAAAGACAGTCACCACTGGATATACAAGTTTAGGTTGATAGTTATTTTCTGCTAGATATTATTGACAGACAATATTCTGCTGCTATTCATAAGGTTTTTACTGGTCAATTTTTTCAGAAGTAGATCACTAGGTACTTCTTCCCAGTCTGCCTTAGTCTGGAAGTTCCGCTGAAACCTGTCCACCATGGGTGACCCTGCTGGTGACCCTGCTGGTATTTGAAATACTGGTCATATAGCTTCAAGCATCACCGCAACACAAAAGCCACCACAGTATGACAAATTAACAGACAAGTGGTAGTAATTCCAGAACACTTAATTGTGATCATTCAGAACCTGTACATAGATGGAAAGACAGTTGTTTGAACAAAACAAGGGGATACTGCATGGTTTAAAAACAAGAAAGGTCCCCGTCAGGGTTGTATCCTTTCACCATACTTACTCAATCTGTATGCTGAGCAAATAATCCAATAAACTGGACTATATGAAGAAAAATGGGGCATCAGGATTGGAGAAAGACTCATTAACAACCTGTGATATGCAGATGACACAACCTTGCTTGCTGAGAGTGAAGAGGACCTGAAGCACCTACTGATAAAGATCAAAGACTACAGTCTTCAGTATGGATTACACCTCAACATAAAGAAAAAAAAATCCTCACAACTGGACCAGTAAGCAACATCATGATAAATGGAGAAAAGACTGAAGTTGGCAACGATTTTATTTTACTTGGATCCACAATCAATGCCCATGGAAGCAGCCGTTAAGAAATCAAATGACGTATTGCATTGGGCAAATCTGCTGCAAAAGACCACTTTAAAGTGTTAAAGAGCGAAGGTGTCACTTTGAGGACTAAGGTGTGCCTGATCCAAGCCATGGTGTTTTCAATCAACCTCGTATGCATGTGAAAGCTGGACAGTGAATAAGGAAGACTGAAAAAGAATTGATGCGTTTGAATTACGGTGTTGGCAAACATTGTTGAATATACCACGGACTGCCAGAAGAATGAACAAATCTGTCTTGCAATAATTACAGCCAGAATGCTCCTTAGAAGCAAGGATGGTGTCTTGGTTATCTAGTGCTGCTGTAACAGAAATACCATAAGCAGATGACTTCAAAAAACAGAAGTCTATTCTCTCACAATCTAGGAGGTTAGAAGTCCAAATTCAGGGTGCCAGCTCCAAGGGCTTTCTCTCTCTGTCGGCTCTATTACCGATCTTCCCCAGTCAAAGAGCTTCTCAGTGCAGGAACCCCAGGTCCAAAGGATGCACTATTCTCCTGGCTCTTGTTTCTTGGTGGTATGGGGTCCCCCTGTCTCTCTGCTCACTTATATCTCGAAAGAGCTTGAATTAAGACACAACCTAATCTTGTAGATTGAGTCCAACCTCATTAACATAACTACCGCTAATCCCATCTCATCAACATCATAGAGATAAGATTTATAACACATGGGAAAAATCACATCAGATGACAAAATGGTGGACAATCACACAATACTGGGAATCGTAGCCTAGACAAATTGATACACCTATTTTTGGGGGACACAATTCGATCCATAACAGATGGCAAGACTTCGTCTCACATACATGTTATCAGAAGGGATCAGTCCCTGGAGAAGGACATAATGCTTGGTAAAGTAGAGGGTCATCGAAAAAGAGGAAGACCCTCAACAAGATAGGCTGACACAGTGGCTGCAACTGTGGGCCCAAATATAACAATGATTGTGAGGATGGCAGAGGACCAGGCAGTGTTTTGTTCTGTTGTACATAGAGTTGCTATGAATTGGAACCAACTCAATGGCATCTAACAACAAATTATTGACATTTTCCCACTATTTCTTGGCTTACATTGTTGTTAGCAAGAAGCCAGCTATTAATGTAATTATCACTCCTTCATAAGTAATTTTTTTCTTCTGACTTTGCTTTTAAGATTTTCTCTTTTTTGTGGTGTTCCACTAAATTATAATGATATTAATTAGAACTGGCTTCTTTGTCTTTATCCTGCTTGAGATTGAATAAACCTTCTGAATCTGAGGATTAATGTGTATCATGAATTGTGAAAAACCCTAAGCTGTTAATAACTTTGAATATTGCTATCCCCCATTCAGTCTTTCTCTCCTCTGGATCTTTTACAAGACTTATGTTGATCTTCTCACTTTATCTTTTTCCCCACTTTTATAAAAATGAAATATAATATTGATACAGTGAAAGTGCCTATTTTCTGTGTTTGAGACAATGAATTTTGAAAAATGTATATACCATTGTAACCTGAACCACATCAAATGTAAAACATTTCTGTCACCCCAGAAGTTTTCCTCATTCTTCTTCCCAATAGTACTGCCCTCCCTAGCCTCCGTAATCAGAGGCTAACAATGTTCTCATGTTTATCACCTGAAATTAGATTTGCCAGTCATGAACTTCCTATCAGTGGAATCACATAATGTGTAGTGTATTGTTTCTTGCTCTTTTTACTCATCATAATGTCTTTGATTCTTAGAGCTGCCATAACGAAATACCGCAAACTGGGTGGCATCAAAGAACAGATATTTTTGTCGCACAGTTCTGGAGGCTAGATGTCTGAACTCAGGATGTCAACAAGGTCATGTTCTCTCTGTCTGCTCAAAGGGAAGATCTTTCCTCACTTGCAGCTTCTAGATCTTCATGTGCATCACATGTCTTCTCTTGTTTGACTCTGTTGCCTTATCTATTCTTGTCTTTTATAAGACACCACTCAGAAGGGATTAGTATGACTTCCTTAATTTAGCTGATCAGTCTTCAAAGAAAAACCCTATTTCCAAACAAGGTCACATTCAGTTACAAGACTTAGGACTTCAGAATATATTTTTTTAGGGGACACAATTCAATCCATAACAGAGATTTAACCATATTGTTGAATGTATCACTAATTTGTTGTTACTGATGAATAGTATTTTATTGTATGAGTACATCACAATGTGGTTATTCATTCTGTTGATGAACCTGTGGCTTGTTTCTAATTATTGGATGTTTTGAATAAAGCTGTTGAGAACATTTGTATATACACATATCTTTGTGGGCATATCTTTTTACTTTGTTAAATACCTAGCATTGTAATTGCTGAGTTGTCTCACTTTGTAAGAAATAGACAAAAAAAAATTGTAGCATTTTTTAATCCCACCAGCAATATATAATATTGCCAGTTGTTCCACATCCTCACCAATATTTGGTTTTGTCAATGTTTTTAACTGTAATAAATGTAGTGGGTCTGAAATCATATCTCATTGTGGTATCAATTTTCTTTTCTCTGTTGGCTTACTTTTACATGTGTTTATTGATAATTTTTATATATTCCTATATTAAGTGTCTGTTTAAGAGTTTTGTCTATTTTTATTGGTTTGTTTGTTTAATATTGAGTTACAAATATTTGTTATATAATCTGGATACAAGTTTTTTATCTTATATATGTATTGCAAGTAATTTTTTATAAGTCAGTGAATTTCCTACTTCCTTAATGCTGTCCCCTGATGATTAGAAATATTTTATTTTTAAGTACAATTTATTCTTTTTTTTCTATAATGGTTCCTACTTTCTACATCCTCTGTGAGAAATCTTTCTTATATAGAATCTTTCCTGTGTTTTCTTGGCCATATTTAGAGCAGTTTTATAACTCAACAATTCAATAAAGTGAAAGAATAAGAGAAAATCACTAAATACAGGAAAAATATCAGTTGTGTAATAATTATGATTATAATGCTGTATGTGGCTAGGTAATAGACAATATTTATATAGTTATAATATAAACACTGAATATGAATTTAAAAATTATAACAACTCTCGGATGGATGAGGGACAGAAAAGTGTATGTATTGGGGGGAGCAGTATGAGACTTATATAATCTGTTACAAAGGTAATAGATTATAACTAAAATTGAAAAATCAAGAATTAACATATAAATATCTTATTTAGACACACAGACAAAATACTAGACAAACTAGATAAAAAAGCTGAAAATTATTTTATTCAAAGTGTTTCAATAGAGTTAGTGTGGGATGATGCATGGGCTATTTGAAGAGGTATTTGACTTTTAAAACTTCACACGTATACTTTTAATGAAAATAAAAATTAAAGGAAATTTCACCTGGATAATAAAGGTTTTGTATAATGAATAGGTAAGACTGGTATAGTTTTGAAAAATCATCAGGAGTTTCAAGACTGGGATTACCAGTCAGACTATATATTTTTCACTGTCATTATAGTCTTCATAAATAATCTATATTAACACAGTTAGTGGTGTAAAAAATGAATATTCTCGTGAATTAAAGTTCCCTGGCCAAATGTTCATTCTCAAGTGAATGTTTAAAGATTAAAAGTCTTAGAAAATATTATTTTGTACTTTTGGGAAAAAAAATAAGCCATTGTTGAAATTTATGCTATTTCAGTAGATGGAACAGAAGGATAAAAGTTTATCTCATTTTTATCCAGAAGGTTTTCTCCTTGATTTTTAGCAAAAACTAAATACAATAAATAAATAATAATGACATGATAAAGCATGAGGGAAAACATTCTTATAAAACTTTCTAGGGAAATAAATTTTTTCTCAATCTTACTTTCTCATGCTTTTATGTATAATATTCCCTACCTTGAATTGTCCTTGGATCTAAATGCTCTATATTATTCATAATGTTTTCCTAAAAAATTATAAAGGTCAATTGGCCAATAAGCTGTGGCAGTTTTCAAACTTTTGTGGCTGTAGCCCAGACTTCAGAGTGAAAATGTAGGTCAGACTGGAAATTAAAAAACTGGAACTTTCTATTGGCTAAAGTTGCACTGAATATACAAGAACACACATTTATCAATTCCAAACCATTTGTGACTAGCCTGTTTATCCTTCACCTTGGATAGTGCAAAAGAAATTGAACTGAATGAAATGTAGTTCTCTACTGCTTGCTTGGCATAAATTATTTTTGGTACTGGGAAATTGTTTGAGCAGCTATTTGTGAAGGGACTTTAATTTTGTCATCTTTATTGTCTTTCAGAGAAAGTTCATTTAAATAAGTGCATGTGTTAGCTACTTTTTAAATGTTTTCAATGACTTAGACTGCATATAAACACATTCCACTATTTTTTACATTCTTTAGTAATTTTGATTGCATGCACAGTACAATAAAGTAATGATGCAGAAATCCATTTTCTTGTAATACAGAGAACATTTTAATATTCTAGAAATTATATTGTATAATCTTACCGGCGTATATAGTTCAGATTTCAATTTATATTAATACTATAAACTAGTTCAGGTAAATTAAAATTTTCTATATAATATCCTTCATGATAAATGTTCAAATTAAAAATTTGATGATTAATATAAAACCCAGTAGCACAATCACAATAGATGGTTTCCTGCAAACTGTGACAAACTTAGTACAGTGGTCCCCCTTTATTTGTGGGAGATATGTTCCAAGACCCCTGTGGATGCCTGAAACCTTGTATAATGCCAAAACTTATATACACTATGTTTTATCTTACACATACATACTTATGATAAAGTTTAATTTATAAATTAGTCACAGTAAGAGATTAATAACAATAACTAATAATAAAATGAAACAATTATAACAACATACTGTAATAAAAATAATGTGAATGCAGTCACCGGGTGAGATGGAATGGGACAGCTGAGATTTCATCATGCTACTCATTAAAAATTCGGCAGTTCAAATCAACCAGCTGCTCTTTGGAAATCTTATGGAGCAGTTCAACTCTGTCCTATAGGGTCGTTATGAGTCAGAATCAACTGGATGGCAACAGGTTTGTTTTTTTGTTTTTTTATGCACATTTTTGAGACAGTTACATGCTTTTATTTAGTATCACAGTTTATTTCATAAGTTACTTGAGGTGGTACTTAAATAATATTTTTCTACACAGAGTTGTGAGTAAACACAATCACATATATACATGCTGCATTTTTATGCAAATAATGCGCTCCTTCTACATTTGATTGCCAACCGTGTCCTCCCACTGTGAAGTGTTTTCGTAAGTGCCACTATGCTAATTTTTTTTACGTATTACTATAAAAAAAATAGCATAGAGTGCTTACAAAAAAACCTCGCAGAGGGAGGGTGCGGTTGGCAAAGAAACATAGAAAGACGTGTTATTTGTGAAAAAAATATGGTATATATATATATATGTGTGTATATATATATATATATATATATATATATATATGATCTTCAACTGAGGGTTGTGGATTCAAGATTCTCCCAATGTACTGCCTTACTCTAGGGCAGTCCTTCACTGTTCTCAATCTTCATGATCCAAGATGGTGGTAAGCTCCTTCCAGGCAGCATGGTGGATGAAGAGATGAAGAAAATGGTGTGCCAGGAGACCTTTCAAGAACATTTCTGGAGGATGCACAGGGCCCTTGAGCTTATATAATATTGGCCAGAACCTAGGCACATTATCACATTAAAAGTTCCTGGGCAATAGACTATTCTGGGTAGCCATGAATTCAGCTAAAAATTGTAAAATAGAAACAAAGGATGAATATGGGGGACAATCCATGTGTCTCTGCCACAGGAGGGAAATAATACATTGTGGGGTAATAGTCACAAAGAGAATTGCATACCATATGACCCTGCACAGAAATCTGCCCTATACGCTTCTCATTGACCCAAATTAAAAGAAAACTGTGATAAGATACAACATTTATAGCCATAGCCAATAACCTGCTTAATAGAAACACAATCTACCTTTGTGCAGGATCTGATAGTATTTTCCAATGAATCCTCATAATGAAAACATCGTCTTATATACAAGATGACATAATTTCAACATTCCTATAATATTTCTGTTTTTTAATTGTTTCTCAGAGTATGCCAAAGTGAAATTCATCAATAGCAACTTCAGAGGAATTAAAAAATAATAATACAGCTCATTTACACAGATATAGGATGATGTAGCTTGAGGTAGTGTAATGTTTTCTGTAGAGAAAGGATTTCACTATGATAGTGACAATAAAAGATTTAGAAGAAGAGAAAAATGTAATCATAGCCGGTATATTGAACTTTATGATAATAGTTCTTAAACTCAATATACCAAAGTCACCCACAAAGCCTTGTAAAAATACAGATATCCTGCCCACACTGACTTCCCCCTCCCACCCCATAATAAGTTGGCAGGTCTCAGGCATAGCCTAGTTATCTATATTTTTTTTAAAAAATACACTGGTGATTTTGACACAACCAGGGTTAAGAACCATTAGTACAAGATGCCGAAAGTTTCATGTCCTTGTTATAAGAAGGTAGAGTGATTTCTTGAAAACCAAAAACTACCAAAACTCAATCAAGATGAAATAGACAACCTGAATAGTCCTATAACCATCAAAGAACTTGAATTTGTAATTAAAAATCTCTCATAAATGAAATTTCCAGGCTCACATAGTTTTGCTGAAGAATTCTTTCAAGTATTTAAAGAACTCCTCATTTCTTCTGCCATGGTCTCTCTCAAATCCTAACTGTTCTTATTTCATTTTCTCAAATTTCTTCTTTGACTTAATCTGGGCTAATAAATTTGTGGTTAATAACAATGGTTTTCAAGTTCTGCTGCACTGAGTTCTTTTATATCTGAGAAGTCTTTTAAGAAGCAGTTATGTGTTGAGAGCAAGGTAATAGTAAAAGGGAGGGTCTCTAGACACCACAGCTTGCTTCTTTTTATCACAGCAGGTTGGTGGGTATTCTTTGATATTAGGCACTGTTTGAACAAACAATTGAATACAAAAACTGTTTGAAAGCCAATGGATTAATATATTATCCTACAAAAATCATGTTATTTTAACACAGATCATTGAGGTCAAACAGTAAATTACACAAAGGGGAAACTCACTTTGTTGCTATGAAAAGACTACACTATGTTTATTTAACAGTAAAAACTAAAGAGGAATGATGGTGGACTCTCTCTTCAAATTTTACTACATACAAGGAGAAGATTACCATGATAAGATTAATAAAACATTAGGTTCTGCAATTCCTACGACATGATTCCGTTACTGCAAAATTATCAATTGCAAAGTATAATATGTTGTCAAATATCATAATGAGGCATAAACAAAACTATGCATAATGTTTGGGCGTAAAACTACTGTTCAAACTTAATTTCTTTCCATTTCTATATAACGCGTTCATTATTTTTCACAAAATAGAAACCTTACAGTCATTTCAAAAATGAAAAGATTGTTTGATATAGTGTTTAAAACAAATAAGGAAAGAAAAATAAACAAAAAGAATACATTGATGACATTTATGCCTTAAGCATATTTTTCATGAACTAACATAATTACTTACTAAAATACATTTTATGCTCTTAAGTAAGAGGCAATATGTAAATACATACTAAGAAAATCTATTGCCATCAAGTCTATTCCGGCTCATAGGGACCCTATAGGACAGGGTAGATCTGCCGGATAGGGTTTCCAAGGAGTGGCTGTAGATTCGAACTGCTGAGCTTTTGGTTAGCAGCCAAGCTCTTAACCACCGATGGGATTCAAATCTCAGCTCTACTCCTTACTAGCTGTGTGAAGTTGAGCCAGGTAGTTCATTCTCTGTACATCAGGTTTTTTTTTTTTTTTTTTTTAAACCGGTAAAATGGGACTAATAAGCTTAGCTACCTTACAGTGTTGTTCTAAGGAATAAATAACCTATGTAAAAATAATTAGAAGGGTGACTAGCAATCAGTAAGTGCTTTATAAATGTCAGTCATTATTATTGTTGTTATGTAAGTCTCAAAACTAGACATTAAAGAGTACATTGAAAGTGTAGATGCTAAATTTCCTAAATAAAACTTGAACAAGAGGATCTTATTCTGTACATTAAATAGAGGGAATCTAAATGCTTTGCTTAGTTTCAGCTCAAACTACTGCCTTTCATAGCACACGTATGTAAAAGGAAAATAAAATTAAATCAGGGGAGACAATTTTCTCTTTATGCAAGGGTCTTTTTCTCAGATACAGAAAAGGATACATATAATACTGTATTCCAAATTTTTCTTATATGAAAGAAGACAGTATAATCAAATGGCATTAGGAGATATTTAGTCTAGAATAACTCTGAAATTGTCAGCGGGTGTCTGATTAACCTTGGTTTTGACCTGTCATTGATTCATCTTGTGGTATCATGTATTGGATTATGACTAATATCCTCTGCGATCTTTTGAGACAATTGATATTAATCTTATTCTTAATACTTATCACCATTGATGAATTAGCGCCAAATTTGCTATTTTAAGAATACATTTTAAAGGAAAACTCAGGTGTAATTTAAATGTGATGACGCCAAGAAATAGGTTTTTATTTCTGAGTTTTGTTTGCATTGCCAGTGCACTCTATGGACAAATTAATAAGCCTATAGTTGACAAATATTGGTATATAATTTCCTTTCAGTAGATTTTTATAAAACTCTGTGTACACAGGTTTGTCTAGATGGTTAAGCATTTGGCTGCTAAATGAAAGGTTGACAGTTCGAACCCACCCAGTGACTCCACATAAGAAGGCCCTGGAGATCTGCTTCCATAAAGAAAAAAAAAACAAACAAAAAAACCCGTTGCCAGCAAGTCAATTCCGACTCATAACGACCCTATAGGACAGACTAGAGCTGCCCCATAGTTTCCAAGGAGCGCCTGGTGGATTCGAACTGACAATCTTTGGTTAGGAGTGGTAGCACTTCACCACTACCCCACAGCCGAGAAAAACCATATGGGGCAATTGTACTCTGTAACACACGGGGTCGCTATGAGCCGAAAATTAACTCAACGACACCTAACAACAACATGACACCACTGACAACTGCCAACCAAAAAAAATTTCAATACCATTTAATCCATAATTTGTCCCACTTTTTGTCCCACTTTTTCTAGTTAGAAACCCTGGTGGCACAGTGGTTAAGTGCTATCTATGGCTGCTAACCAAAAGGTCGGCAGTTCAAATCCACCAGGCGCTCCTTGGAAACTCTATGGGGCAGTTCTACTCTGTCCTCTAGGTTCGCTATGAGATGGAATCCACTCACGGCAACGGGTTTGGTTTGGTTTGGTTTTGCTACCTAAGAATCATCAGGGATCCCATAATATAAGTAAATTTGGTGTACAGATTTTATAACTTAACTGAGTTAATTGACATTTTCTCTCTCTACCACCCACTAGATACTTTAGTTACTGAGTTTTTCAAAACGTGTATATGGTGTTTTTCACACTTCAGATACCCAGAGGTGATGCACTAGGTTTTATACTGTATTGAGGTTTTTTCTGTATCTTGAACTAGAACCATATTAAAAGCTTAAGTAATATGTATTGAATTTAAAAAGGAAGTAACTAATCAGTTTTGGGTTTCCAAATCCTCATTGAAAATAAAGAGATTTCTCCACTGTATTGTCAGTTGCACTTTATGATGATGATGATGATGATGATGTGGAGTCTGTGGGTAAAAGTGGATTTACTTGATTGAATGTTCTTGCCAGACACTCTCTATATCACTTTATCAACAGATACTCTCCAAATTCAAATAGTATTTCTGTAGCTGCACCAAAGTATAAAAGACATGAGATCCCTGGTGCTCTGGTATAGCTGAAAGAGCACAAAGCCTGTCACCAGAAGATGTGTAGTCTAGCTCTTGCTCTGCTATGTGTTAGATATTTGACATAATTAATGGGTATTTTTTCCTGCATCTATTGAGAAAATCATGTGTTTTTCACCTTCATTATATCAATTGATTTTCAAACAAATCCCTTGCATTCCTGAGATAAACCTTGTCATGATGACTTATCTTTTCTATATCACTGGATTTTATTTGCTAATATACTGGAAAAAAAAAAAAAAGTATGTCTACCTTCATGAGGAATATTGGTCTATAGCTTTCTTGTAATGCCTTTTTCTGTTTTTGGCATTAGACTAATGTTGACTTCATAAAACGAGTTTGGAAGTTTTCCTTCTTTCTCTATTTTATGGAAGAGTGTATGTAGGATTGATAACGTTTCTTCCCTAAAGGTCTGATAGATTTCACCAGTTAAACATTCTGGGCTGGTGTTTTCTTTGTGGGAAGTTTTTTAATTATAAATTCTTGTTATTTAATAGATATAGGGCTATTTACTTTTTCTATTTCTTCTTGAGTTGCATTTGGTAATTTGTTTCTTAAAAGAATTTATCTATTTCCCCAAAGTTGGTAAATTCATTGTTATAAAATTATTCATAATAACCTTTCCTTATCTGTTTAATATCCATAGAACATGCAATGATATCCCTTATTTCAGTTCTCATATTTTTAATCTCTCTTATTTTTATATTTTTATTAATGTATATGGAATTTTATAAATTGTATTGAAAATTTCAAAGAAACAGCTTCTGGTTTCACTGATTTTTCACTGTTGTTTCTTTTTATTGATATCTTCTAGTATTATTATTTTCTTCCTTCTACTTACTTTGGTTTAAATTTTCTTTTTCTAGTTTTTTAAGATAGAAGCTTAGATAATTGATTTTAGACCTTCTGTTTCTGTTTTCATATAAGCATTTCAAACTATGTATCTACTTGCATTGCTCTAGCCACATCCCATAAACTTTGACATACCGTATATTCATTTTTATTCAATTCAAAATGTATTCTGATTTTCCTTGTTATTTCTTCATTGATCCATGTGTGATTTCCAAGCATGCTGTTTGCTTTAAATATCTGAGAGATTTTCTAGATATCTATTCTTATTGATTTCTAATTAAATTCTCTTGTGGTTGGAGAACACACTCTGTATGTTTTCAATTAAATATATTGAGAATTGTTTTACAGCCCTGCATATGGTCTATCTTGGTGACTGTTGCACGTGCCCTTGAAGAGATCGGGTGTTCTGCTGTTGTTGAGTATAGTGTTCTATAAATATTAAGTAGGTAAATTTGCTTGATAATGATTTCAAGTTTTCTATATCCTTACTACTTGCTCAATCTCTGTTGAAAGAGGAGTAGTAATAATTCCAGCTGTAATTGTGGATTTGCCTGTTTCTCCTTATGGTTCTGTCCAATTTTGTGTTATATTATAGAAGGCAGTGGTGGTTCAGTGGTAGACTTTGTGCCCTTCTATGTGGGAGATCCCAGTTTAATTCCTGGCCATACACCTCAAGCACAGCCATCACCCATCTGTCAGTGGAGCCTGGTGTGTTGCTAATATGCTAAATAGGTTTTAGCAGAGCTTCTAGACTAAACTAGACTAGGAAGAAAGGTCTGACAATCTGCTTCTAAAAATCAGCCACTGAGACCCTATGGATCACAAAGGTCTGATGCTACCCATTATGCACAGTGTCATCATGAGTTAGAAGCTGACTGCATGACTGCTAACAACAACAACAAGTAAGTGAATACTCACTTAGGACTGTTATGTTTTCTTGACGAAATGACCCTTATATCATTGTAAAATGTTCCTCTTTATACTTGTAAGTATTCCTTGCCCTGAATTCTACTTATTTACTCTTCTCTGGCTGGATGAAATTCAAATTTATTTGCTCACTGAACTCTTCAGCAGTTGTTTTATTTTTGCTTACTCTCTTATTTATCTTAAAAATGATTGACATTTTATTTTTATACCCTTTTTATCCCTCACTCTTTTGGAGAATATACACTTTTATTTAGTCTTTACCATAGAATTTTAATGTACCTGCATAATATAGTAAGGTTTAAAGTGATTCAGTATCTCTATCATCCTTTTGAATATTACATGGAACATAAAATACTTTAATCTCTTGTCTAGTAGGTTTTCAGAATCTAAAGTCCAAAAAATTTTCAGAAATGATAGTCCTACTTCATCTGTTTTTCACCTGTGTTACTTATGTAAAACATCAGCACACCCTATCAGACAGTAAGTCACACACATCCACACAGTCATTAGGTAAGTATTCCTCAGAATCTGTAACCACAGGTACATAAACAGCAATTCTCAGTCTCAGAAGAACGCATACAGCCAAGAATAATCTACTTCTGTTTCTTTTACGCCCTATGCTTCTACATCAGTTGTTTTTTTTTGTTTAGTTCCACTCTTCAGTCATCAGATCTTATCTGCTTTACTACTTCAGCAATTCTTCAAAATACGTTCTGATGATGATACCTTTATTTTATTTCACCTCCTTTATATAGTGATTCTTCTGTTATTCTTTTTTTTATTTCAAGGGAATTTGAATTTATGCACTTTCAATATGAATAATAATAAAAATAACTATAAAAACAATTCTAAGCTATTATAATGTGTTCGGTCCTGTGCTAAGAATTTTGCATGCATAATTGCATAAGCTTCTTTAATCCTCACAAAATCTCTATAAAGTAGCATTAACCCCGATTGTCATATGAAGAAAGTGGGGTTTGGAAAGATGAAGTAATTTTGCCTTGGTTGTACTGCCAGTCAGTGGTAGGGTTGTTATTTGAACCGAGGTGTTCGCACTGTAGGGTTCTTTCTCTTAACCATTCCACCACACTTTACCTCGATCCAATCTGTTCTAGTCTTTTAATTTTTCCCCTTTCTTCAATACCCTTACTTCTCCAGTCTACCTCTGCTTGGCACATACCCATTGCCTTTAAGTCGATTCTGACTCATAGCGACCCCATAGGACAGAGTAGAACTTCCCCCATAGGGTTTCCAAGGAGCAGCTGGTGGATTCGAACTGCCAACCTTTTAGCAAGCACTAATCATTGTTATAATTTGTATAATCAGACTTCTAATTTTTACATGTCTGTTTCTCTCCGTTCTACGGTAAACTTCAGAATGAGCTCTCCCATGCCTGAGAAGTGCCAAGCACAACTCTGTGAGTTAAAGTAAAATGCAACTTCATATTCAATGTATGAGTAAGACCATCCCAAAAGATTAAATTCACAGCCGAAGATGAATAGCATTTATTAAGAATTTTTTTTAAAATGATACTGTGATGCTTTTCCCCAAACACTAGAATTATAATATCTAAAAACTAATTGTGATCATGAGAATATGGTAGTCACATGAAAGAGAATCACAGTAACTTAGGAACACTAGATTAAGGAAAATTAAATCTTCCCTTCCACCATGCTACATTTCTCCAAGATCCAAGTGGTTTCAACCCCATATAGAGCAAAATGTCAACAGTGAGTCACCAGTGAGCTTAGAGGAAAATACTGACGTGAGAGTATGGTAATTTGTCTCCTGATTTAAAAAATGGAATAAAAGAATATTTTGAGATGCAAGTGACTTCAAAGACTATTTGATCTAACAAACTCTTGGACTTTATAGATAATAAAACTGAGTCCTAGAACATTTAAATTACTTTTCCAAGATTACACATCTAGTTAGCAATAAATCTATTTCTGAAATCCAGTTTCCTGACTGTCTCTTCAATGCTGAAACACTGCCCATTCACTCATCTATTTACTATGCTATTCATTAGAAAGTATTTTGGGCATTTATAATGTGTGAGAGACTGTTAGGTTTTTAAAATAATTAATTCAAATCCAATATGTTGAGTGAAACAGTAGTTTCACCATGGGACTATAGAGAATGGAAACAACACTTCTCCCTGAGGAGTCAGTAAAGTGTCACAGAAGAGGTGATATTTGAATGGAAATTTGAAAGATGACAAGGATAAAGGCCATACCACAATGAAAGAAAAGCATGTTCAAAGATACACAGGCAGAAAGGTTTAACATGTCTGGGGAACGGCGATTCTCTGGGCACAGATTACAATGAGCCTTAAATGGCATATTGAAGAGTGGGCTTTCATCTTTAGGCGCTGTGGAGTTTTTTAACCTTTGGGTACAATAAAGCTTTTTAGGTAGCTGGGGATATATAATTGATTTTTCAATTAGAAAGATAAGAGGAGTTGACAACATGTAAAATTAATTTCAAGAAGGAAAACACTAGTGAAGCATTCCTCTTGAAAGATAATGAAGGTCTGACTGAGGCAGTGTGGAGTGTTGAGGAGATTGTGGAGGGTTGAGGAAATATATTTGAGAATTGCTAGTTAGGTGGAGTCCCTGGGTGGCATAAATGCTTAAGCACTCTGCAACTAGCCAAAAGTTGGGCGTTTGAACTTTCCCAGAGGCACCTCAGAAGACAGACCTGAAGATCTGCTTCTGAAAGGTCACAGCCTTGAAAACACTTTGGAGCACAGTTCTACTCTGGCACACATAGGGTTGCCATGAGTCAGCCTCGGCTCAGGGCAACTGACAACAACAACATTAGGTAGGTAGAAGTAACAGGGATGGTAGCTATAAGCAAAATAGGATTGACTCTAATGAACCTGGAAACCCTGGTGGTGTAGTGGTTAACAGCTACAGGTGCTAACCAAAAGGTTGGCAGTTTGAATCCACCAGGTGCTCCTTGTAGTTGACTTGACAGCAAAGGGTTTTTTGTTTTTGTTTTTTTCTTAATGAACCTAAGATATCTCTCTTTAACCCCTTCGTAGATGTTAACGTTAAATAGCTACTTAGAGTGATACATCTAAAAAACAAATCTTAACATGATAGTTGTTTTTTAAGACATTCCGATGGTCTTCTGTCTTTGTTAGGATAAATACCAGGGAGTTTTAGATATGTGGAATTTTAGGTATCTGAGGGGTGTTCAGGTGGAGATAATATGCTAAGCAGTTAGATACAGGGAGGCTGCTACTCAGGAAAGACTAGGTAGCTGTACATTTTTATTAAAGAGTCAGCTGCATTTCAATGATATTTAAAATCATGAGTGGGAAAATGAATTCATTTGAAGTGGAAATTTTTAGATTAAGAGACAAGATATAAAAATAGACGACCACAGTTTGGCTTTAATATCTCTAAGGAATCTTTTCCCTACCCCAGTGTGATTATTTGAGGTTGCAAAATGTTACAGAAAATATGGAAGAACTTAAGCCCAAACCATGTGGTGGTTGGGTTTTGTTTTGCTCTATTTTAATTATCATATATTGCCAGCAATATTACTTGGAATTTTGACCCAAAGTTGACAATAAGGAATACTCTCTTCAACCAATGGATATACAAGACTATAGCATTAGTATCTTATACACACACACACAGTCTGTTCATCAAGTATTAAGTCAACTCCCTCTTGAGCTGAAAGATGTCTTTGATTGCCTAAGCCCTTGGCACTTTCATTTGCTTATAATATCACATTACACAATATAATGTACCAAATTTCTTACCACAGTTCATTATCTTAATATCCATGTACTACAAAATGTTTTTTGTTGTTGTTGTTTTGTCCCCACTTATTTATTCATATGACTCATAAAATTATTTTCTATTAGTTTAGTCAAAAGCCCCAAAAAGTCTCCCATATTATAATCCTTGTAAAGGGACCCCTGATTATGTGATTTTTTTTTTAAATGTAAAATGAGAATTTTAAAAAATGGTGCTCACCTCTTATTAATAACTTGGGATGAATTTTTCTGCTTGTTTTTTCTTCCCTGTTCACTGCAAATAGGTCTTTATTATTTAACAAGTTCCCAGAAGCAATACTCACGCAAATTTGTAGTACTGTGGCAAAACAGGATATATGACAATTATATTTTATATAATTAAATTGTGTAATTATACAAATTGCAATATTGTAATGAAGGGATTTTGCTCTCTTGTTTTCTAAAATATCTTCTAATACCAAGATTGATTATTATCCAGTAATTTTCCACTGTCAATCATATGAAAAAAAAATTAAAGGTGTAGAAATTAGATTAAAGCAAAATTAAAAAAAAAGAAATTATTCCAACCCTTCTTTTTTTTCTTCAGTTTAAATATTCCTTTATATAATTTCTTGCATTTTTGTCTCAAGGACTAATGTATGTGGAATCAGAGTTAATGAAAAAAAAAATTCAAATACTCATAAAATAAAGCCATTTAATCTTTTTTAAAAAATATTTAGTTGTGTTCTAGGTGTAAGTTTGCTTAATAAATTACATTACCATTCAGCCATTCATACACAAAGTGTTCTGTGACATAGGTTACAGTCCCCAAAATGTGTCAGTACTCTCACCATTTCCACCCCACCTGCCCCATTTCCACTGATCCTGTTACTCTGCCCCTCTTTGCCTTTTTATCTTTGCTTTTGGGTAAACGTTGACCATTTGGTCTCGTATAGTTGATGGTTTAAAGGCGCACATGCCTCACGGGTGTAATTGTTTATTTTATATGCCACTCTATTATTTGGCTGAAAGGTGACCTCCAGGAGTGACTTCAGTTCAAGGTTAAAAGGGCGATAGTCTCGGGGGTTCCTCTAGTCTCTATCAGTCTGGTAAGTCTGGTCTTTTTTATAAATTTGAGTTTTGTTCTACATTTTTCTCCCATTCTAACCAGGACCTTCTATTGTGTCCCTGGTCAGAGAAGTCAGTAGTGGTAGCTGGGCACCATCTAGTTCTTTCTGGTCTCAGGCTAGAAGAGGTTGTGGTTCGCGTGGGCCATTAGTCTGGTGGACTAGTTTCTTCCTTGAATCTTTGATTTCCTTCACTCTCCTTTGCTCCAAATAGGAAGAGACCAATAGTTGTATTTTAGATGGCTGCTCCCAAGCTTTTAAGACCCCAGACACTACTTACCAAACTAGGATGTAGAACATTATCTTTATGAACTAAATATACCAATTGACCTCGTTGTCCCACGAAACTATGGTCTTCAAACCCGATAAATCAATCCCAGAAGGTGTTTGGGTATGTCTAGGAAGTATCCATAGCTGTGCCCTCTATGTGCTTTATTTGTATATATGAATATATGCAGTACATACAAACATGTATATACATATGCCCACAAATATACCTGCATATGCACGTGCATGTATTCCCATATGCCTTCCCACACTCATATAGTATACATATTTGCCTATGTAACCACTCCCTTATTTTTGTTTATGATTACGGTTGTTGCAAAATTGTATATAACATTTATCATAGTTATCCTTTATTCTCGCATACCTGTTTTCATTTACTTTGTCAAGTTGTGCTGACTTCCTCCATTTTGTATATTGCCTTTCCCATCATCAGATTTAACACATCTACTATCTAATAAGTGATTCCCCCTCCCTCCCCATCCCATCCCTGATAACCATCAAAGAATGTTGCTTTCTGTGTATATACCTATTCTTGACTTATTATAAAAGTGGTATCATGCAATATTTGTCCTTTTGTGTTTGACTTATTTCACTCATCATAATGTCCTTCAGATTCATCCACATTGTAAGATGTTTCTTGGACTCATCATTATTCTTCATCATTGCATAGTATTCCATTGTATGTATGTACCACAATTTGTTTCTCAATTCATATGCTGATGGGCACTTAAGTTGTTTGCTTCTTTTTGCTACTGTAAATAATGCTGCAATGAACATTGGATGTTCATATGTCTATTTGTGTCACTGCGCTTATATCTGTAGGATATATACCTAGAAGTGGGATTACTGGATCATTAGGTATTTCTTTCTATTTCTAGCTTTTTGAGGAGGTGCCATATTGTTTTCCATAGTGTCTGTACCATTTTGAAATCCCACCAACAGTGTATAAGAGTACCAATCTCCCCACAACCTCAAAAGTATTTGCATTTTTCTGGGTTTTTCATCAGTGCCAATTTTGCAGGGGTGAAATGGTATCTCATTGTAGTTTTATTTGCTTTTAGTGGCTAATGATTGCAAGCATCTGTTCATGTTTGTTAGCTGCATGAATGTCCTCTTTGATGAAGCGTTTGTTCATGTCCTTTGCCCATTTTTTGATTGGATTATTTGTCTTTTTGTTGTTGAGTTGTTTAAGTTTTCTATATGTTTTAGAGATTAGGTCAGATATGTTGTTACCAAAACTTCTTTCCCAGTCTGTAGATTTTCTTTTTACTCTTTTGGTAAAGTATTTTGATTAGCATAAGTATTTAATTTTTAGGAGGTCCCAGTTATCTAGTTTATCTTCTGTTTTTTGTGCATTTTTAGTTGTGTTTGATGTTGCATTTTATGCCAAAAATTAGGACCCCTAGCTTTATCCCTATGTTATCTTCCAGGAACTTTATAGTTTTAGCTTTAACATTTAGGTCTTTGATCCATTTTGAGTTAGTTTTTGTGTATGATGTGAGATATGAATTCTGTTTCATTTTTCTGCAAATGGATATCCAGTTTTGCCAGCACCATTTGTTAAGACCGTCTCTTCTTCGTTGAATGGACTTCGACCCTTTTTCGAAATCAGCTCTCCATAGGTGGATGGATTTACTTCTGGATTCTCAATTCTGTTCCATTGGTTTATGTGTCTGTCATTGTTCTAATACCAGGCTGTTTCGATTACTGTGGCTATATAGTAAGTTCTGAGATCAGAAAGTGTGAGGCCACCTACTTTGTTCTACTTCTTCAATATAGCTTTAGCTCTTCAGGTCCTATTTCATTTCCATATAAAGTTGGAGATTAGTTTTTCCATTTTGTTAAAGAATGTTGTTGGGATTTGGATCCAGATTGCATTATATCTATAGATTGCTTTGGGTAGTTTTGACATTTTCACAATTTTAAGTCTTCCAATCCATGAGCATGGGATGTTTTTCCATTTATGTAGGTCTCTTTTGGTTTCTTACAGTAGTGTTTTGTGGTTTTCCTAGTATACGTCTTTTACGTCCCTGGTAAGATTTGTTCTCAGGTATTCTATCTTTTGGGGGGCTTTTGTAAATGGTATTATCTTCTTGATTTCCTTTTTATAGTTCTCCTTGTTAGTGTAGAGGAACCCAACTGATTTTTATATGTTGATCTTGTACTCTTCCACTTTGCTGAACCCTTAAGTTAGTTCCAGTAATTTTCTTGTAGAATCTCTAGGATTTTCTAAGTATAGGATCATGTCACCTGTGAATAGGGGTAGTTTTACTTCTTCCTTTCCGATTTGGATATGCTTTCTCTTCCTTGCCTTATTGCTCCGGCTAGACGTTCCAGTACAATATTGAATAAGAGTGGTGATAACAGGCATCCTGTCTTGTTCCCATTGTCCAGGGGAATGTTTTCAATCTCTCTCCATTGAGAATAATGTTAGCTACTGGTTTTCAATATATGCCCTTAATTATGTTGAGGAATTTCCCTTCTATTCCTATTTTGCTGAGAGTTTTTATCAGGAAAGGGTGTTGGCCTTTTCTGCTTCTATTGAGATGATCATGTGTTTCTTTTCCTTTGTTTTATTTATGTAGTGAATTACGTTGATTGATTTTCTAACATTGAACCACCCTTACATCCTGGTATGAATCCCACCTGCTCATAATGTATTATTTTTTGATACGCTGTTGTATTGTTTTGGCTAGAATTTTGTTGAGAATTTTTGCATGTATATTCATGAGAGATATTGGTCTGTAATTTTCTTTTTTTGTGGTATCTTTGCCTGGCTTTGGTATCAGGGTTACGCTGGCTTCATAGAATGAATTAGGGAGTATTTCTTCCTTTTCTCTGTCCTGGAATAGTTTGAGTAGAATTGGTGTCAACTCTTTTCTGAATGTTTTGTAGAATTCTCCAGTAAAGCCATCTGGGCTAGGGCTTTTTTTAGGGGGTGGAGGAGTTTTCTTTTTTTTTTATGACAACTTCAATTTCTTCTTTTATTACAGGTCTATATAGGTTTTCTACTATTTGTGTTAGTTTAAATAGGTAATGTGTTTCTAGAAAATTGTTCATTTCTTCTAGGTTTTCAAATTTATTAGGGTATGATTTTTCATAATCTGTTATGATCTTCTTTATCTTGGTTGGTTCTGTTGTAATGTCACTCATTTCATTTCTTATTTTGGTTATTTGAGTCTTCTCATTTTTTTCTTTTGTCAGTTTGTCCAGTGGTTTGTCAATTTTATTGATCCTCTGAAAGAATCAAGTTCTCGTTTTGTTGATTCTTTCTATTTTTCTGTTTTCTATTTCATTTATTTCTGCTCTAATCATTATTTTCTTTCTTCTGGTAACTATGAACTTCTTTTGCCGTTCTTTTTCTATTTGTTCAAGTTGTTGGGTTAAGTTATTGATTTTGGACTTTCTTTATTGCCATGAATTTTCCTCTGAGCACTGCTTTTGCTGTGTCCCAGAGTTTTTGGTATGTTGTGTCTTCATTCTCATTTGATTTTAAATTTTTTTAAACTTCATTTTCAATTTCTCTATGACTGAATAGTTTTAAAGTAAGGTATCATTTAATTTTGACATATTTAATTTTTTTCCTTATTCTTTCTAATATTGATTCATAATTTTATAGCATTTTTGTCAGTGAAGGTGCTTTGTATTATGTCAGTTGAGGCTTGTTTTGTGGCTTAGAATATGGTCTATTCTAGAGAATGATCCATGTGCGTTGGAGAAGAATGTGTACTGTTCTGCTTTTGGGTGGTTTGTTTTGTATATGTCTATGAGGCCTAGTTGGTTGATTTCATTATTTAGATCTTCTGTATCTTTATTAATTTTCTTTCTAGTTATTCTGTCCATCATTAAAAATGGTGTGTTAAAGTCTCCTACTATTATTGTCAAACTTTCTATTTCTCTTTTCAATTCTGTTAGAATTCGTTTTATGTATTCTGCAGCTCTGCCATTGGGTATATAAATATTTATTATTGTTATGTCTTCTTGGTGAATTTACCCTTTAATCATTATATAATGTCCTTCTTTGTCTCTTATAATGGATTGTGACTTAAAGTTTATTTCATCCAAAATTATTATTACTACTTCTGCTCTCTTTTGGTTACTGTTTCTTTGACATATTTTTGTCCATCCTTTGATTTTTAACTTATTTATGTCTTTGTGTCTAAGGTGGTGTCTTGTAGGCAAAATATTAATGGATCTTTTTTTTATCCATTTTGCCACTCTCTGTCTTTTGACTGTGCATTTAATCAATTTACATTCAGTGTAACAATAGGTAAGAATTAATTGCTGTCATTTTGTTATACTTTTTTTTTGTGGTAACGATTTCTTTGTTCCTCTTAATTTTTTGTGCTGAGTTCTTTTTGTATATGGGTTTTCTTTTTCTAGCAGTTGTTGTTTTTGTGTTTACTGAGCCTTTTTGATTTTCTTCTTTATTTTGATGAGTAGATTTATTAATTTTCTTTGTGGTTACCCTGAAGTTTACCTTTATCCTCTTAAATTTAAAACAGTCTGTTATATCTTCAAATTGCCTTGACTTCCTGTCCATATAGAAGTTCTGCAACTATACCTTTTACTCTCTTTTTTGTTTTGAAGTTGTCATCATTTACAGCTTAACACCTCTGCTTTCCTGTAGTCAGTTTTGTAGCTTTATTTTACTTTTGTGAAATCTTTATCTGGCTTGGTATCTCGGTAATGCTGTCACGTATCTTTATCTCACGTTGTTGTCAGATGTTATCTGTTCTCTATCCAAAGGAATCTCTTTAATACTTTCTTGTAAGACTGATCTGATTTTTATTAATTCCTTTCATCTCTGCTTATCTGGAAATGTCTTAGTTTAGCCACCATTTTTGGAAAGACAGTTTTGCTGGATATAAGATTCTTGGTTGGCTGTTCTTTTCTTTCAGGATTTTATATATGTTATCCCATTGCCCACTTGCCTGCATGGTGTCTGACAAGAAATCACTGCTTAGTCTTATTTGTGCCCCTTTGTAAGTGATGTTTTGTTTTTCATGAGCTGCTTTCAGAATTATTTCTTTGTCTTTAGTTTTGGAAAGTTTGATTATGATATGTCTTGGTGAATTTCTTTTGGGGTCTATCCTGTATGGGTTTCACTGGGCTTCTTGGGTGGAAAACATCTCATCTTTCATGATATTTGGGAAGTTTTCTGCCAATATATCTTCAAAAATTCTCTCTGTACTCTTTTTCTTCTTCTCCTCTTCTGGAATTCCTATTACACATGAATTATTTCCATTGATAGTGTCCCACATAATCCTCAGGCTTTCTTCATTTTTCTTCATTCTTTTTCCTGACTGTTCCTCAAACATATTAGTATCAAGGGATTTGCCCTCTATTTCCGTGATTCCTTCTTCCATTGATTCAATTTTACTTCTGTGCCCTTCCATTTTGTTATGTTTCTGATACATTATTGTTACTCTTCTGAATTTCTAGTTGTTGTTTTTGTATAATTTCTAATTGTCTATTGAGTCTGTCATTTTGTTCTTGTATTGCTTTTCTGAATTCTTCTAGGAATTTTTTCCTGTGTTTTCCTGGATCTCTTTGAGGATCCTTTATATAAGTATTTTGAATTCCTTCTCAGGTAGTTCTATTATTTATTCCTCAGAAAAATTTTCTTTCCCTTTATTTTGCTCACTTGTTTGAGCCATCTTATACTCTTTTTCATGTGATTTATTACTGTCTGCCATCTCTGAGACATTTATATATTTATTAATGATTGTTTGTTTTGTCATGATTTTTTGTTTTGTTTTGTTTTGATATATCAGAGTGGGTGGGGCAGGTATGCTTCACTAATCAACGGTCTGGTGGCACTGGAGCACTCACCACCTATTGCGGGGTCAGCAGGCAGAGGCAGTGGCAGGAGGGAAAGAGATGGTGGGTGAGGTGGGCACGCATCACCAATCACCAGGCAGGCAGGGCAGTTGGGGAGGGGAGCGGGCAGGGCAGGTGCATTCTGTCAACAGTCATTTGTCGGGCAGGGCAGGTGCATGTGTTGCTGCTCGCGGGGTGGGCGGGGCAGGGGGTGATGGGTGGGCTGGGTGTGTGCCGCTGCTGGTCATTGGTCCAACATCACAGGAGCATGCGCTGCTGCTCACTGTGTGGGTGGGGTGG
>NW_004444011.1:9808020-9826352 GCF_000243295.1 Trichechus manatus latirostris | reverse complement strand
TGGTGGGGGAGGTGGTGGGGGCTCAGCAGACATGTGCTTCTGCAAGACATAGGTCCAGTGAAGCAGGAATGAGTGCTCTACTTGCTGTGTGGGTGGAGCAGCGGCTGTGAGCTGGATGGTGTGGATGCACCTCACCAGTCACTAGTGGTAAGCTTTAGGTGAGGAGGGAAGAGGGGCATATATCACGGTCCCTGGGTAAGGGGACAGCAGGAGTTGGGGGAGGCTCATGCTGCTGGTCACTAAGGGGAGAGGGAGGAGGAGCATGTTCCTCTGGCCACTCGGCTTGGGTGCCAAGGTACTCCTCGTAGGCTGTAGCGAGCACTCAGGACCTGGTCCTGACTGAATGCAATTGGGGGCAGGGCTATCCAGAGCCTGATCAGTTAGGGGACTTCCTGCTGACACTCTATGGCTCTACTACTCTGTGTACACCATTGGGGACCTCCACTGGTGAGTGATCCTGTCTCTGGTTCCTGGATCCCTCCATGCTCTGGGGTTGCCAGGATCCCTGGAGCTCTCTCCTGCCTTCCTGTATTTGCTCTTCTTATGTCTGATTCATGTCCCATTCACCTTGCTTCACTCTGTGTTTGTCTACACAGTTTCTCTTTCTCCTATTGGAAATTCGATGAAGTTGTCTTCCCGTGCTCCTAACCCAGGGTTGATGCTAGCTTTGTCTCTAGATGGCCATACTGTGCCAGGATGGCTAACAAAGCACCTCTGATCCATAACTCTTCTTGTACACTGTTTTCACTCAGTTTCTCCTTCCAATCGGTGTTCAGTCTAATTCTTCATCCTTTCTTTTGATGCTCACTGTTCCAAGATTGTCATCTGTATCTGTTTCACTTGATTTCTTGGGTCTTTGCTATAGGGGGAACAGCATGGTATATCTGAGTAAGCTGCCATCTTGGGCTGTCTCCTAGCCATTTAATATTAATTAAAATAGTCCTAAAAATATAATAAAGATTATACTATGACTGTGTTACTTTCATACTATTACATTAAAGATTAACTATATGTAAAATGTCATTTACATATTTTCCCAAGCAGCAGAATGCACTTAGTATGAAGGAGGGAATGCTGAGCATATTCTTGCAATAAATTCCATTTGACAGTAGTGAATTAAGCCACTAGGTCTGTTATAGGCACATTAATGAAATGTCTTATCTCTAAATAGCTCTTCTTACAGATATATACTGTATTTCATTCTCTATTATTTTCATTCATACCTCATTTAAAAAGAGGTTATTATTAATGCTATGGAACAAAAAGCAATATAAGAGTCCAGGAAAAAGGATATTTCCAATCGAGTGAAGTTTTTAACTGAATTTTCTGATATGTATTAAAACATTATTTTTCAAAAAATCTATAAAAGTTATACATATATATATTCATGTGTGTACTTGAGAAATTGCTTATAGACAATTGAACTTCAAAACACTCTTCCATTCTCTGCTTTTAGCGACAAAAACATGTCTTTTTCTTAAATGCTTTCTCGCTATAACAATTAAGGAAAAAATAGTTTAAGAGTCTTAGACTTCACTGTGTTAAAGAAAATCCAAATAGCTAAAAATGGTCCTTACACCGTGTTGTTATTACGTCTTTTCATGAGTACCCGTAAAAAATAAATGAAAGCGCAGTTTGACATTAAAAATAGACCTGATCTACTTGGACAACATTATGAAATAGGAATGACATCTGATATTATTTGACATATTGAAGTGTGTGTGTGTGAGTGTGTAAAACGAGAAACAGAGAGACTGGTCGATTGATTGATTGCCAGACATACTAAAAGGAATATTGACCTAAAAGCAAGAATAACTGGATGGTTTTATTCCTGGCTTCTCTACTAACTGCTATATGATCACAACTTAGTTGACACATTTTCTTAGTTTTGCCTCAATTTTAATCACACTTTGATGTTTATAATAGAAGTTTCACTAGTCATGTTTGAGTTTACATAACGTAGGACTGGGGAGGTAGTTACTGAGGATTCTCGTCCATAGTTCGTGTCCTCTTTATGCACTTTGCTATTTCCATCAACAGTATAAATATTGTTGTATAATTTTCTTTGTTCAGAAATACTTGGACTAAGTAATGCCACTTGGGTCAGAATTTTCTTCAGTGCCATTTTGCAAACAACTGTCTTTAGGCTGTGCAACTAGCAAAATGCCCTGGTCTTCTGTCTGTATGATACAGCAGAATATTTTACACTTGTCACATTTTAAATTTCACATGGAGGTTGTACTTCACTACTCTCCTAGAACCCAGTCAACAAATTATAGGAAAGGCCCTAAGGAGATTTATTTTCTGTAAGAGAAAAAGGCAACGGTCTTCAGGCTAAACAATTGAATCTACTACAATAGTAAACAGTGTCTACTATCTCAACCCTCCAAAGTTTGCAGAGTGTTGGGACTATCATTTGTGCTTTTTGCGTGGTAGTAAAATAAAATTGGGCAGCTAAATTATTCAGTCCTACATACCTCCCAAGTTAAAAAAGTTATTGTAAATTAAGACTTGCAGACAAGAAGTAGAAACTGTCCAGCATGTTTTGTAAACAGGTGACACTTTTCAAGCAGGCACACACCACTCCATTTTGTCAATCACACTGTTGCATAAAGCAGCGAAACTGAAGGGGAGAAATGATTATTGTATACACTTTGAATTGCTATGCATGGTCTCATTTGAGATAACTAGTGTAAGAATCTTGACTATGGGAGTCATTATAAATGCAGGGAACCCTCTATATCTACTAACCAGAAGGCTCAGAGAGTAGGAGCCTTTGGTACATTTGAGTGCCTAACAGCCTAAACACTTGTATGATGAAATTCCATCAGGTAGGAAAATTTCATCCTATACCACTCATGCTATTCAATGTTTCTCCAAAAGTTAAAAAAAAAAAAGTATACTTTTCTCAAACAAGTAAATTCCTATTGTTCTTCAGAAACAGAATTGTTTGTATGACCTAGCAATCAGTTCTAGCTGCTGTTGAGTTGGTTCTGACTCATGGCAACTCAATGTACGTCAGTGTAAAACTGTGCTCCGTAGGGTTTTCAATGGCTGATTTTTTGAAAATAGATTACCAGACATTTCTTCTGAGGTGCCTGTGACATAGGATATGCTATTAAAATTTTTGGACAGCAAAAATTATCTTTATAATGAATATCACCTGATAATTACTAAGGGCATATTTTGTGTAGATTACAATGCTTGGTATTTTTACATGTTAACTAGTTTGAATCCTTACAGATCTGGGTGGTAGACTAGTAGTATTATCTTTATTATTTAGGGAAATTAAATTCAGATGTAATGATCAAAAACATCCTTGAAAATTTTAACAACTCTGGAGTGTGTCTATTTTTATTCTACGTTTTCTATTCAGCATTAAACAGATACTATATGCTAAGCACTTAGGCTATATCATGTGGAATTGGTGAACATATTCCCTCTCCAGGACTTTGAAAGGCAATTTAAACAAGTAAATAAAATAAGGTATAATGAGTGCTATGATAAATTGTATGAGGCATTATGGAAACAGAGCATGAGAACCTAACTTAGACCAAATGGAGAAGAAAGACCACTCCAAGAAAGAGACTTAAGCAGAAGCCTTAAAGACAATTCTGGTTAAGGGAGATGAGTGTTCCAGGCAAGAGAGCATGGTAAGTTTGAGGAAATGAAAAGTCTTCACCATGGCAGGAGCTTAGAGCATGCGAGATGGTAATAAAGTTATAAAAGTGGGCAGAAGCCAGATTGTAAACCATACTATCCTAAGAAAGATAGTAGACCCTTGGAATGTCTTAAGGAACAGCTATCATGATGTGATTTGGTTTTTAGATACATCACTCCTGCAACGGTATGGGAACCAGATCAAAATAAGAACAAAGATTATTAAGGTCATCATAGTATACTTTTCAAAAGCTAAAAAACATTGCTCTCATGGAAATACAGAATGAATATATGTCAAATTTATTTAATTTGTTAATTAAAGAGCAACATGGTAAGATGGTAAAATGGATTCAAACAGTATTTGAGGAACTGTATGTATGTGTATATATATATGTGTGGAGCCCTGGTGGCACAGTGGTTAAGAGCTCAGCTGCTAACCAAAAGGTCAGCAGTGGGATTCCACCAGCAGCTTCTTGAAAATCCTATGGGGCAGTTCTACTCTGTCCTATAGGATCTCTGTCTTAGTCAACTAGTGCTGCTATAACAGAAATACCACAAGTGGATGGCTTTAACAAAGAGAAATTTATTTTCTCACAGTCTAATAGGCTAGAAGTCCAAATTCACAGCGTCAGCTCCAGGGGAAGGCTTTCTCTTGTCTGTTAGCTCTGGAGGAAGGTCCTTGTCATCAGTCTTCCCCTGGACTAGGAGCTTCTCCAACATGAACCCAGTCCAAAGGACACGCTCTGCTCCTGGCACTGCTTTCTTTGTGGTATGAGCTCCCCCCTCTCTGCTTGCTTCCCTTTTCTTTTTATCTCTTGAGAGATAGAAGGTGGTGCAGGCCACACCCCAGGGAAACTCCCTTTATATTGGATCAGGGATGTGACCTGAGTAAGGGTGGTGTTACAATCCCACCCTAATCCTCTTTAACATAAAATTATAATCACAAAATGGAAGACAACCACACAATACTGGGAATCATGGCGCAACCAAATTGATACACCCATTTTTAGGGAGACATAATTCAATCCATGACAGTCTCTATGAGTCGGAATCAACCCAACAGCAACAGGTTTGGTATACATATAAAAAGTTAGAGACAAATTCAAATCTGGTTAATATCTTATAGGAGAATAACTCTAACATTTGGGCATATCTTTTTCTAGACATAAATTATTTGTATCTCTACTGGTCACAAGTCTACAGGTTAATTAACATGTAATTTCATAGAACTCTTAAATAATAATAATAGCAAATCCAAAAATGATACACTCTCCTAGAAAATCAAATAACCTTGGATGGACCTGTTATTACCCCAGTATGACATTGAAAGGACATGCAGTCTTCTTTGTGTTTTATTCCTAAGTATTGGATAATTTTCTGTAACACAGTAGGCAAGAGAAGAGTTGCCCATTGCCACTATGGTGTTGAATGGATTACAGAGATATTTAGGTTGTAGAAGCAACTGGACATAGTGATTGGTAGAGCCTGGGAAACAGTTAGCAAATCTTAGGTTTTGGCTGAAGAAGCAAAGTATTTTTTCATCAGGTGGGGAGAGGAGATAACATTTATGTAGGTGGAGAATCCACTAATTACTAATGCTTATAATCCAGAGAAATCTTGAGAAAGGCCCTGTATTTTTCATAGTACATAGGATGAGAGCTTAATCCAGTCTCTTTCCTAAACACTAGAAAAAATAAAACCAACAACAACAAAACCTTTGCTGTCAAGTCGATTCCAACTCATAACAGCCCTATAGGACAGAGTAGAACTGTCCCCATAGGGTTTCCAAGGAGGGACTGGTGGATTCAAACTGCCAATATTTTGGTTAGTGGACAAGCTCATTAACCACTGCACCACCAGGGCTCCAGTAGCAAGCCCAGAAATCTGAAGTCCTTGTAGACAACTATTGCAGCAAAATGGGTTACATCATGGCAAACACGTATCTTTTCCAACATAATGGTGTGAGGTGAAAAGGAGAAGAAACAGTATGAATGACTACTACATCAAGCATTTGCAAAAAAGTTTACTTTTATTAATCCTTCAGCCATCTCAGTAGGTTACTGTTTTGCTGAGGACATTTTTCATTTTACTGAGTGTCATCAAGAGAGGCAAGACAGAGCAAAACCACAATCTCACCCCATGCATATTCTACAAAAGACCTTTGCTAATTCCACTACCTTCATGATAGTCATGTGTGTGTGGTTTCTTACTGGCAGCCTTATTTTGTATATTAGGCACACCAGTGTAATAGGAAGTTGAAAAAAAAAAAAGGCTGAACAATTTGGTAAACTTTGACCTTTAACAGATGACAGAAGCACTTACAAAACAACGTTTTTGTGTGGATTATTTGCGTAATGAAGGCATGTCAAGCTCAAAGGACAGAAAAAAATTGACTGCAGGCTTAAAATGAAGGCCACAGGAATAACCTGAAAATAGCCCACACTCCCTATAAAACACACACATTAGAATTTAATTACCAGAGACTCAGGAGGCAGTCAAATTTTATAGCTTATTTTCGTTTATGTTTTATAATGAGCTGAGCCTCTCGGTGAGACCATCAAGTGAATATTTTGAGTCCACAAAGGGTTGTGTAGCATGACCATTCAAACATAGCTATATGGTTGAATTTCATGATAGACGTGAGCAGATAAAAAAAAAAGTGTCAGAAATATTTATGGCTGAATGTAAACAATAAGCTCTAAATAAAATTAATCCTTGTAGTTCTCAAGACACTGGAGAAAGCCAGGTTTACAATAGAATTTTCTCCTACAGTTTTAACCATTGTGCTTAATATTGTCCTAGACAAGTAGTCTGTATAAATCAATGTTTGTTGCAGGAGTGATAGAATGAGTACCCCAGTGTACAATTACTCTTAATGAATGCCTGGTTACTTTTCTTACTAAGTTCAATAAACACAGGAGTATTGTCACAATTTAAAGTATGAAATCTTCGCCAGAAAAATGTGGATAAATATAGAAATATAGCATAATATGAAAATGGAAAGCAAAGAAAATGAGCATAAAATAATGCTAATGGCATAGAATATAAAAATGCAAAGGTATGTTTTCTGCTATAGGTGCAAAAAGAAATGAGTCATGTACTGAGATCTTAAAGAAATCAATACTAAGTTAGCGAGATTAAACACACACACACATATTTAATATAATTTTACCCTTGTTACTTCCTTTCATTGGAGTCTTTATGGGGGGATCATTGTTCTTAATAGAAGTAGTATTTTAAATTCTCCTAAGCTAAAATTTATTGGGAATAGGGAGGAGGAGCAAAGAAGCCTTTAGATACATTGGTATATGTGGCAAAGCCAACGTAAGCTTTAGGGACTAGATATTTTTCACACATGATTATCTTCCAAAATAATATTCAAGATTATGCTACTGCAAATAGGATTGAAATAGGATATTGCAGGCATGAGGCACCGTACACTTTCCCACACCAGAAGTAAGCTCTTCCACACAGAGGAATCTGTTGTTTAAATAGTATACAGTGGTAATTATGTGTGTAGTAATCTCTTTTAATTAGAACTAGTTTATTTGTGGAAATTCTACTGCAGTAAGGTTTAGTATATTTAACACATATCCAACATATATCCCTTTACAAACTTTTGTATTAAAAAGAAACGTAGTTCAATCCAGTATCCCAGTTTTATCTTAAGCAAGCAAAAAACCAAGTAAGATCTCATCATTTCCAGCTAAGATAACAGTGTAGTAAAGATTTCCACAATTGATATTACAGATGTGATATAATAACATAACTGTTAGGAACATCTTGAGCAAAGCTCTTTTTTTAAATTTGAAGATGATTTGCAATATGTTTTTTAGTAGTTCAACATGGTATCTGGAAGAGATTGAATGAAGTGATAGTGATATCCAACCTATTATGCATTATGAGTACCAAAATAATAATAAATTTATATACTTATTTATTGCTAGATCCATACAAGTTCTTTGCTTTTTTCAATTAAGTTGGACTACTCTGCAGAGACAGTAGCATTAATGGTAAATATGGCCTAGGCTAATCAAACTTTCCAGAGGAACAAAGAAAGCATATTGTATCTCAAGCAGAATGCAGGTGAACTCTTATTTTCAATGCCAAAAAAATACAATATAATCTATGAAATATTTATTGACAACTACTATATGAACACTTTTATGCTTGACTTTGATAAAAAGACATGAACTTCATGCTTTGTTCTTAAAGAGCTTACAGAAATGTTAGAAAGACAAGTCTTAAATATGAAAATAGAGAGGAATTTGATACAAAATAGTATAGCATTGATTAATATATTTAAAAAATAACAAAGGAAGACTCTTCTTTGAATGCTATTGCCAAGATCTATATAATATGAGTGGTTGACAGGGAGAACAGGAATCTACACGAACATTGGAAATTGGGTAAGTGCATAATTTTCATATTATACTTATTGAAGAATTTCAGCTGGATATACTTCTGAGAGAAACAGACTAAATAAAGGGATAACTCATCCCATGCTCTTCATATTTGAACAAAAACACCTTCTCTGAAAAGTAAGTGGAAGAGACTCCAGAAGAAACCCGCTAATACTTGCTAACTTCTAGAGGAAGTTGTTGGGACAGGGAAGGCAACTGGAGTATTTAGAGCATACATGTAGATGGAAACACAAGAGTTCAAATCAATGGCCCAAAATTGCAGAACAAAGAACCTGGAGGGCAAACCAAGAACCAGGACGGATTATTGTCAGGCCTTGAAATTCAATGGAATTTGCCAGTTGGATTTCATAACTGCAATAACTTTGGGTCAGTGATTCCATTTAGACTTTTTTTTCCCACCTTTTTGAACTGGAATCTCTATAACTGTTATCCGATTCCTGCCCAACCTTTGGAGGTTGGGAGTATTAGGGAAGATAATTTGTCTCTTTAGTTTCATACCTACAGATGGAGTGGAATTGTGATCCAGGGGTTTTTATACCAAGTAGGCTCATGCAAATCTGTTCTAGATGCTGAAATTTTAGACTTTTTGAGCTGATGAGATTTTTGACTTTCAATTGATGCTATAATGGGATAAGACTTCGAAATCTTGGGATAGAGTGAAAGTATTTTGCATTTGAGAGGGATATGAATCTTGGGGGTCAGGGCAGTGATAGGTAGAATTCTAAAGATATCTTCTCAGATTCCCATCCCTTGGTTATTCAGTTAAACACTAATCTAGCTACTAATTTGAAGAGATTTTGCAGGTGTAATTAATGTTCCTAGTCATGTTGACCTTAAAATAGGGAGATCATTCCCTGGAGCCTGATTCAGTCAGGTGAGCCCTATAAAAGCAGAACTTTCACCAGTTGAGTGGCAACAGTTGTTGCTGATATTGAAGCAGGTCGAACCAGTTTGTTCCAGGTCAAACCTCTGATGAGAATTTTTATTTCCACCCAATATATACAGAATCAGAATTTACAGTTTAACAAGATCCCCAGGTGATTCTTATGTATAATAAATTTTGAGAACCACTGCTCTGCTAGTGGTTCTCAGAATTGATCCCTAATCAGGACATTAGCATTGCCTGCGAACTTGTTAGAAATGAAAACAAACCGGTTCAAAACCCTGCTTTGAAGATGAAGGGGGCCATGTAAGAATGAATGTGATGGTCTGTAGTATCAGAGAGCAGCCCCCAGCTGAGAGCCAGGAAGGAAACTGGAACCTCAGACCTACAGTCGCAAGTAACTGGATTCTACCAACAACATGAATGAGCTTGGAAGAACATTTTTCCTCACAGTCTCCAGATAAGAGCCCAACCTGACTGGCACCTTGATTTCAGTCTGTGAGACCTTAAGCAGAGGACCCAGTGGAGCCCATATAGACTTCTGACAATCAGAGCAAAGATATAATAAATAGACATTGTTATAAGCCACTAAATTTATGGTAATCTATAATGCAGCAGTAGACTATGTATATACAACTATAGTAAAAAAGACATGAATTTCAAGTGCACATGGAACATTCAGCAAGATGCTGAACCCTAAAACTAATCTTAATAAATTTAAAAGAACTGAAATTATAAACAGTATGTTCTGAGAACACAATGGAATTTAATTAGACCTCAATACTATCATATCTGGAATATTCCAAATACACAAAAATTAAGTCACACTCTTCTAAATAATTCAATAATCAAAGCAGAATCACAAGGGAAGCTTGAAGACATTTTAAACTGAATTGAAATGAAAATACAACCTATCAAAATTAGTACAATAGATGTTACTTCCACGTACCTCTCAATGAGAGTTTTAAGTAAGTTTCAGTTTTACCTAAATTCTCTTAATGCATCTCTTCTGGAAATATATTACTTCCTCCTTACTTTCTACAACCCATTGGGCTCCTTCCTTTGCCTGGGCTATGCTGTCAAATGAGTGCACAGCCCTGTGACCGCTAACATTAAAGTAAGAGAAAGGGAAGCAACACATTAAAGGAGTTGCTCCACTGTGACTTTATGCAACATGGAGAGCACTCAGCAGCTCTTTTACAGACTAGGCTTTGACACTTAAGTCAGTCAATAACTTTCCAGATAAATGCTTGGTTAAAGTTGTGCTGGCATTCATTCCCTTCTCTGAAAGAACCTTAAATGACGGACATGTTTATAGAGAAGAAATATGTCTCTTTTTTGAGTACATAACAGAAAATAGGATTAAGCCTCATGTGCCTAAAGAACTACAAACCATAAAACACACTAAGCACCAAAACCTTAATGGCAGAAGCTATAGAAATAAGTGGATTGGAAGACTACAGTTAATGAGGGCATAGTTGCTTATCATGTCATCACTCTTCTTGATTGTTAATATTGTTTATTTCAGTAGCAAACAACTAAGAATAAGTTTTTATTTTTTAAAACGCATTTCCCCCACTCCCTCCTATTTTATCCCCTTCCTTCCGTCCCTTCCTCTCTTTAAATAATACATGCTTTATGTGGATAGTAAAACTGGAATCATGGCCCTTACTCACTTGCAGAATTGCACTGAAAGTGCATCTAAATAAGTCATAAGATTCCCCAGAGCTTCCTTAACTGCTGATCAAATGAAAAGCACAACTCTCAAAGTGGATTTCTAGGTGTCTATGGGCATTACTTAAAATATTTTGATAGTTTAACTAGTATTCATTGCATTTCTTTTTTTCATTTTCTACATATATTCTGTCTGCTCCAACACCAAGCTGTTCTCATAGAAATTGTGACTATTCCTGGGACCAAATTGCTGTCCAGCTTAAATATTTAGAGTGCCTATTATGTGAACATTGTAACATTTTACTTTGTCTTCTCTATCCGCCCTTTGAAATCTTCCCTTCATCTCTTTCACTTCATCATTTCTTCCATTCTCTTTAGCTACTCTGTGTTCAACAGCAAGTTTCAGCATCTCTTCTGACATCCATTTTGGTCTTTTCTTTCTTTCCTGTCTTTTTAATGAACTTTTGCTTTCTTCATGTTTAATGCCCTTGATATCATTCCATAACTCATCTGGTCTTTGTTGATTGGTGTTCAATGCATCAAATCTGTTCTTGAGATGGTCTCTAAATTCAGGTGGGATATACTCAAGGTGAAAAAACTGAAGAAAAAATTCAAGCCTACAGTTACAATTCTGAAGAATTTTATGGGTGAAATATCAAATGACGAAGGAAGCATCAAAATAAGATGGAAGGAATACACAGAGTCACTGTACCAAAAATAATCGATTGACATTCAACCATTTCAGGAGGCAGCATATGATCAAGTACCAATGGTACTGAAGGAAGAAGTCCAAGCTACACTGAAGGCATTGGCAAAAAACAAGGCTCCAGGAATTGACGGAATACCAATTAAGATGTTTCAACAAATGGATGCAACACTGGAAGTGCTCACTTGTCTATGCCAAGAAATTTGGAAGACAGGTACCTGGCCAACCACCTGGGACAGATACATTTTTGTCTCTATTACAAAGAAAGGTGATCCAAACAGAATGCAGAAATTATTGAACAGTATCATTACTATCACACACAAGTAAAATTTTACTGAAGATAATTAAAAAATGGTTGTAGCAGTACATCCACAGGGAACTGCCAGAAATTCAATCTGGATTCAGAAGAGGACATGGAATGAAGGATATCATTGTTGATGTCAAATGGATCTTGGCTGAAAGCAGAAAATACCAGAAAGATGCTTACTTGTGTTTTATTGACTATGCAAAGGCATTTGACTGTGTGGATCATACAAAATTATAGATAACATTGCTAAGAATGAAAATTCCAGAACACTTAGTTGTGCTCATGTGGAACCTATATATAGACCAAGAAGCAGTCCTTTGAACAGAACAAGGGGATACTGCATGGTTTAAAATCAGGAAAGGTGTGCATCAAAGTTGTATCCTTTCACCATACTTATTCAATCTGTATACTGAGCAAATAATCCAAGAAGTTGGACTATATGATGAAGACCAAGGCATCAGGTTTGGAGGAAGACTCATTAACAACCTGCATTATGCAGATGACACAACCTTGCTTGCTGAGAGTGAAGAGGATTTGAAGCACTTACTGATGAAGATCAAAGACCACAGCCTTCAGTATGGGTTATACCTCAACATAAAGAAAAGAAAAATCCTCACAAATGGACCAATATTCAATATCATGATAAACGAAGGAAATATTGAAATTGTCCAGGATTTAATTTTACTCAGTTCCACAATCAATGCCCATGGAAGCAGAAGGCAAGAAATCAAAGAATGTGTTGCACTGGGCAAATCTTCTGCAAAAGACCTCTTTAAAGTGTTAAAAGCAAAGATGTCACTTTGAGGACTAAGGTGTGCCTGACCCAAGCCATGGTATTGTCAATCACCTCATATGCAAGAGAAAGCTGGGCAATGAATAAGGAAGACCAAATAAGAATTGATGCATTTGAATTATGATGTTGGCAAAGAATATTGAATATACCAAGGACTGCCAGAAGAATGAAAAAGTCTGTCTTGGAAGAAGTCCAGTCAGAGTGCTTCTTAGAAGCAAGGATGGCGAGACTTTTCTCACGTAATTTGTAATTTGGGCATGTTATCAGAAGGGATCAGTCCCTGGAGAAGGACATCATGCTTGGTAAAGTAGACATTGGCAAAAAAGAGGAAGACCGTCAACGAGATGGATTGACACAGTGGCTGCAACAATATGCTCAAACATAGCAATGATTGTGAGCATGGTGCAGGACCTGGCAGTGTTTTATCCTATTGTACATAGAGTTGCTATGAGTCAGAACCAACTCAATGGCACCGAACAAGAACAACAGCTATGTGCAAGACACTTGGTGGGCCCTAATTGCTGTCAGATTCATTATATACAGTCTTGGAAATGGAATGTTGGTTTTAATGATCTATCAAAAATATTTTATATTTACTCAGTCCTCCTTTTTATTCTATATCTGATAATTCTACTGGTGTCAGTGTAAACATACAAGATATACAGAGTATTGCTTCGGGAGATATAAAGAAAGAGGTTTAGATGATGGGTATATTTAAGTTGCCTTATGAAGTAAATGTGGGAAAGGGACAAAGGATATTTCTTTATGTTTTTGTTTGTTTATTTTTCATGTTTCTAGGTGGCAAGAAAAGTGTTGAGTTTGGACTTCCTGTGAGGAGGGAGTCAAATAGTTCATCTCAACTATACAGGGATTTGTTATTCCCTAGGGCAAAAGGGCAATAGTATACTCTTAAGTTTTTGTTTGTTAACTTTGTATCCTCTATTAAAAAGCAGTTCTGTTAAATCATCTTATTATTAACCAAAAAATGAGGACTTTTTTTTTTTTTTTCAAATTTACTGATGTCTGTTTACATTGGCTTTACTTTGACATCTCAAAATTTATCCAGATCACTACAGTCTATAGTATTGAATAAAATCCAGAAAAGTGGGATTTTTCATACCTTTCATAATATACTAGTTGACTTCATTTTACTGTTATTTACACAAATAGTTCAATCATTACTTCCAAGTAATAGCTTACTATTGAATGATGAAGCCTCATAAGCCCTGAGTGTCCCCTCCTGTGCTTGCTGAGTGTGGCAAATTGGCTTCTGATATTGAGCAGTCTCTGTAGCTAGTCACTTAGGCTATTAAGTAGGTCAGGGAGACCACAGAGTGATTATCATGTGACTGCTTTCTCCCTGGAGGAGAGGGAGTAAGTTGGTTTCTGTTTGTTATAAAAGGAGTTGAGCCCTAGGTTCTACATTCCTCAGATCAGGCACATCTAGAAATATATCGGGATAACTACAGCCCCCTGTACTACTCAGATGCTGTCCTATAATGAGAGAAAGAGAAGGGAAATCCAGGAAAACTTGAGACAACAACTGCGGAGATTGACTGGTGCCTCTTTGTGAAAGAGAGAGAAAGGTCATGCTCTTAGAGTTAATGATAGCACTTAGGCCATCTCACATACATCCTCATGCTTCAAGCTACTATGATGTAGTTGGGGACAAAATCAGCCACACAACAAGACTTGCTACTTGGGATTTATGTTTCTATGACTACATTACAGCTAACCTCGAGACACTTTCCCAAGAACAATAAAATTCCATGCAATTTCATGGATGATGCTATTCAAAGCCTGTAGCTACTTCACACTAGCTATATAATGAACAGAATAATGGACCCATCACTCAGAGAATAATTGATAAGTTTTTGAGACCTGCTTCCCCCTCCTCCACTCCTTACTGTGGAGGACTCCACTAACTTTGTTGTTAGTACTTTGAGACGCTGTGTAGGAGGTTGTGATGATTTTGAGCCAAAAGATTATCAGGATAAAGATGTTGTTGTTGGGTGCCATCCAGTCGATTCTGACTCATAGTGACCCCATGTGACAGAAAAGAACTGCCCCCTAGGGTTTTCTAGACTTTAGCCTTAATGGGAACAGATTGCCAGGTCTTCATCCTGGGAAGTGGCTGGGAGGGTTTGAACTGCCAACATTTAGGTTAGCAGCTGAGTACTTAACTGTTGCATCACCAGGGATCCTTAGACCAATCTCGCCCCCAAAATAGGCAAAGTCTGCAATCCAAGTCAAGGGGATGGTTATCTACATGGTTGAAATGGAAAGTGCTTCTATTGAACCAGATACCTTCATGGAGATCTTCTTCCTCCACTGGAGAAGCTAAGAAGCCAAGTAAGTGGCTCTTAGAACAAATTACACTACTATCTGGCCCAGACTGACAGTCTGTAAGGAAAAGAGATAACAAAGGTAGCCTAAGGTCTTTCCATCTCCAGTGGGGACAAAAGACCTTACACCCAAATTATAATCAGGTAGGAGGGAGAACGGGAAATTTGAGCTTTTATGACTCTTTTGAGGGGTGAGAACTATGTTCTCTTGAAGGATGAGAACTATGCATTCAATTTGCTGGATTTAGAAATGCAATAAATTCAGAACAAGAAGTAATTATAACCATCTGGGTGGGGTTGTTCAGACCGCCATTGCTAAGCACCGTGGACACTGCCAAATGAAAATTGGTATTGATATTTTACCTGCTTGTACTGGGAATGCTCATAAAGTCCGGGTGGGGTCATCCCAACTGCAAACAGCATCTTGAACAGAGGCAATTTTGGGACTAGTGCTCGACCGACCACCAACTAGGCTTCTCATGTTATACAACAAAATAGTATCTCAAGAGGACAAAAGGAAATTGCAGCTTTCACTAAAGACTTAAAGGTAGCAGAGATACTTTGTTGAAAATGTATCCGCCCTTCAGTAATTCTTCTTATACATGGTTCTTTATAATTCTTAATATTGTGCCTGTATAAGACCTAATGTAACCAGAAACTTATGTAGGCATAGCCACACAGGAATAGTATCACATGATTTTATGCCCAGCCTTAGCCCTCTGAGTCAGTGCTTCCTTGAAAATTAAGCTGAGCCAGGGAAGCCTGTCCCCTAGTTAACTTCCCTTTGTAATATGCAAAGTGGATACTGTTCTGGCAGGTAATATTGCTTTTCAGGGTCCTGCATAAGTTTACCACTACACGCAGAATTGCAAGTGGCAATGTTGTGTACTGGAAGGAATATTGGACTTGGTTTTTAAAATGGAGTTTTAGGATTTTGTCTCCTCAGAGTTAGAAATAAAGCCTCGAGTAAGTCATTTCACCTTTCTTCCAGCTTCCTAATAAGTCAAATACCAAATGAAGGAGACTAACTCATTCATACCTAACTAGCTTCCTAGCTGCCTCTAGTCACAACCAGTTTCAATTCATTTTGCAGTCATTCAAGATTAAACTCCTTCCAATGATCCTCTGATCATGTCCTTTCTCTGCTGGGAATTGCTGAATAGTTTCCCTCTGCTGAAAGGATAAAATTAAAACTTCTTAGGTTGATATTCCATTTCAGTTTAACTCAACGTATGTTTATTGAATAGACGTTATATATATGATATTGTTCTAGGTTCTAGTGAGGCAAAGATAAACACCATAAACCTCTTGCCTTTCTGTAAGCAGCTTAGAATTTAGTAGGAGAGGTAATTTTTGTAAATAAATAATTATAACACAAATTATAATATGTGCTATATATTGTGATAAACAAGTGTTATGAGAATTCCAGTGGAGGAAATAAACAATAATAAAATTACAATGACACTAATAATAACAGCCATCATTTATGCATGCTGGACCAGTGCACTTTTAGGCTTTTTATATAGATTTCTTATGTAATCCTCACCAAAAATGCTGTACTAGAGGTAAGATTTTCTTCCTCTTACATGTGATGTAACTGAAAGAAAACGTGACTTGCTCAAAATCACATAAAGGGTTGTATAAGTGTAGATCTGTCTCATTACAAAGTCCATGTCCCAGATATTAGTTTTCTATAGTAACTATAACAAATTATGACAAATTCGGTGGCTTAAAATATTACAAATTTATTTTCTCACAGTCCTGTTGGTCAGAAGTCTGACACGGGTCTCACAGAGCTAAAATCACAGTTTTAGTGGGAATGAAAGTCTTTCTGGAGGTTCTAGCAGAGAATCCATTCCTTAACTCATTCAGGTTGTTGGCAGAATTCATTTCTTTGCAGTTGTAGGTCAGAAGTCTGCATTTTTGGTTGGCTGTCAGTTGGGAACTGTCCCAACCTTCTAAAGGCCACCCATATTCCTTGACTTGTGTCTTCCTTGTTCCATCTTCAAGTCAGGAACAGCAAGTTGAGTTCCTCTTGCAATTTGGATCTTTTCTTTCACTTCTTCTGTGTTGCACTTCTCTGACTCACACTTCTGCTTTCCTCTCCCACTTTTAAGGACTTATGTGATTAGATTGTACCCAGCCAGATATCTAGAATAGTATTCTCATCCCAAGGTCCTTAACTTTAATCACAGGTACCAAATCACTTCTCTTTTGCCATAAAGTAACATATTTACAACTTCAAGACATTATGGCAGAGACATCTTTGGGGGGCATCTATTATTTAGCCCTGGTGGTGCAGTGGTTAAAAGCTACAGCTGCTAACCAAAAGGTTGGCAGTTCGAATCCACCAGCTGCTCTTTGGAGCAGAGTTCTACTCTGTCCTATAGGGTGGCTATCATTCGGAATTGACTTGACGGCAATGGATATTATTTAGCCCAGTTTCTTTCTTTATCTTTTTCCCTAAAGAATGAGGGATCTGCTAAAATCTGATTAGCTGGATCTCATGTAAGAGTAACCTTTTAATAGAGAGGGAGCAATATCCCTAAAACCAGGAAGAACATGATCAAGGAAGGGCTCAGATTACATGAAGGTTCTTGTGTATCTAAAGGAATGGTATGAATGAAAGGTAGATGATGGAGTGAGAACTTGAAAAAAATGATTCCAGAAACATAGGCTGGGACTAGCTTGTGAATGTCTTTGAATATTATACTCCAGATGTAAAACTAAATCCCATTAAAGATGGGGAGCCAAGAAATGTTTTGAGCAGAGAATTCTGTTTGATTAAATCTCTAGAAACTGTCTACATGGATTTTGAGTTCTGGCTCCAATACTGAGTAATTTTTTTTTATTTTCATGGTTGCTCTTGAGGTTTTTTGCAAATCTAGTATGATTTTACACACATGCATGTGCATGCACATATGCACATGTGTGTATATTTCTACACATGTGCATATATGAAAGTGCTTTGTAAATTTTCAAGAGCTATAAAATATTCTTCTGGATGTCAGACAAGACTGGTTTAATTCTTGACCACAAGTATGCTGTCAATCATGCCTCTCTTTATTGATAATTCCAGTTTTAATTCCTGGAAAGACATTTTCTATTTTCTGTACTTTTGTTCCATGAATACTACTCTTCTTTTCCAGGTGCTCAGTACCCAAATTTTCTGTGAAGCCATCTCTGGTGATCCCAGTGCTACATCTTCTGGCAATATCGATCTTTCATAGCGTTCGTTTATGTCATTCATTTCTCCTGCCATATATTGAATTGTGTTATTAGCAAATTTTTAATGTAATGTCTACATAGTAGTTGTTACTTATGAATTCCATTAAGACAGGGATATAGTCTTTTGCTTCTTGTTATTTCTTAGTTTTTTCTCTTTGGTCTAGTCTTTTATGAAGTGAGCTACAGTGGAAAATAACACAAACTTCAGTGTTAGATTCATCTGGGTTTAAATCCCAGGTCTGTCATAGACCAGCAATGTGAATTTGCACAAGTTAATTGATATTGGTATAAAATAAGGATACTATTTAATTT
>NW_004444011.1:9778537-9799904 GCF_000243295.1 Trichechus manatus latirostris | reverse complement strand
CGGCGTGGTGCTTCTGCCTAGACCGCCATCTTGCCGGAGTCCCACTATTTAATTTTTGATGCTATGAGAATTAGAGATAATGTGTACAAAAGTCTGCTATATTAGTTGGCATTCAATTAATTATAACTATAATAATGAATGTGACAACTATAAATTAATGTTTTTCATTTTTAACCAAAGCATGTGTTCACCTAAATTTATTTTTATATACTTATTTAAATAGGGATCCATTTTTTTCTAATCATCCTATGGTCATTCACTTATATTTTAAAATACCCCTTTAATTGAGGTCAGTATTAATAATTATTTTTGTAAAGGAGAAAATTTTACACAGAAGTTTAAAGAGACTGATTAAGGCCAGACTCTGAGTCACTAACGGTCTCTGGATTGAACTTTAGGTCTTATGCTTAGTTAACCAGACCATTTTGCTTCCAGCAATTAACTTTGTCCTACCGAAAGTGCAATTCATGGTGGTGCTAAAACTCTCTGGCATTTCCATATATTCCACAGGATTATTTGGCCTCTTAACTATGCAGCAGACAATCTGAAAAGAATATAGGGGACTTTTTTTTTTTTACACTGATTCATTTACCTGTTGTTTACTTAAGTTCTTTTTCTTGTAGTTTTAAAAACTTCAAAAGGAAACAATTTGTTTTTACCTTTGGTTACTTTCATTACTCCAATCACTTCAGTCCTCAATCCCTTTCTCAACCTATTATCAGTTATCTTGAAATACTTCACTTTCTTTTTATAAATACATTACCTGTATGGTTACTTATCAGTAAACTTCATGGAAAACTCAGCATTATCTTTCTCCAGAGGAAGCATATATCTTGAATAGAGCAGTATAGTCAATATTTTCCAGTGGATGATATGCTGTGATAATATATCTTGGCTGCTTTACAGACTTATAAGTCATTTAGATTTAGATTAGAATCTGTACTCTACAACTTTCTAGCTACATATCCTAGGGCTCACTTCTTAAAGAAAGAGGAATAATAATACCTAGCTTGAAAGGTTGTTGACCCCTTGAACTGTTTATCCTCACACTTTCTTGGAAGATTCCCTCTGACACAGCACTTCCAGGGCTCTTGTTTTCATTAATGTAGCTGCCCATTTGGGGTTTAAGGGAGGGGCTTCCAAAGTCCTCTCTCCTATCCTTTCCTACACAAAGGAAGGTTTATACTCTTCTTATTATAACCTTGTGAGTCATTGGTAGGCACAGCAACAAAAACAGGGGCATGGTGTCTTGAATATTACAGTTCACATGGACATATGGGATTAGGGTTTTTAGCCTTTCCTTGGAACGCATCGGATTCAAGTAGATTTATCAAATTAGCTATTTGGTAATAGGAGATGATTTGACCAGCCCTGGAATAACACCATAATAAGTGTTCAGTACATCTGTGGTATCTACCTAATAGGGTGATTTTGACAATTACACAAGATAACACACAGTAAGTACCTACCACAGGGCCTGGCAAGATTACACATTACATAAATTTTAGCTATCATTAGTATTATTATTACATTGCTGTGCACATGTATGATAAATTTTAATAAAGTCAATAACTTTGAAGTACATATTATATCATACTAAATATATCATACTAGATATTATATCTTTGTAAATTTCACCTTAGTTTTCTTATCCTTAATATCCATGTTTGAAAATGGAGATAACTAACATTTCTTACATGTTATTATGAGGATCAGAGATGATGTTCATAAACATTATCTCAGACAAGGCTACTGTGTGTACTAGCACAAGGCAAAACATGTAGATGATTAATAAATTTTACCGAAGTTAGATGATATATATTTTAAGGAAAGGGAGCTTATACTCTAATCCTATTTAAAAAGAATTTCTCACATTACCTACTACGAAGGTATATGCAAAATCACAAATACATCAACTAAAATAAATTCAAGCATAGTTTATCCTAATTAACTTTAAACCTAATATACCAAACAAATGACAGTGGTGATTATGTGTACAAATACTGTGGATTTGTTTTGCTTCTTACTAATAGAATTTAACTTAAGTGGTCTGTTTTCTTTATTTTTCCCTTTTTTATTAGCTAATTGCTTGGTTTTTATTACATATGATTTGTTTTAAGCAGGTCAGCCAGGCTTACAAATGGAAATTGCTTGTTAGAGAATCAAGTTATATAAAGGTGTTATTAAATTGGTATTCTGACTGTAGAATTCTGTCTATAGATAACAGGGAAATCTCTGCTTAAAGTATAGGAAATGTATATTTTGAACAAACTGAATAGCTGCAATCAATATTCAAAGCAAAAGAAAGAAACCTAGAAATGTTTGTTGTTTTTACCACAGTAAATGGATCATAGGTTACTGACTCTGTCTAGACCTCAGTCTTGGTATCTCAAAATTTATCAATCCAAACATAGCCCTATCCATCATGTTCAACAACCAAACGCAAACTCATTTTTCCAGTTTATCATCTTCTAGTATGCTCGAACTCACTCACTAGTATGTGCCCTCCCCCTTGCTTTATTCAGTGAATTCATTCATTCATTCATTCATCCAGACTAGTGGTAAAAAGAGGCATTTTGCAAATAATCGTGCAAAGAAATTTAAAATTGAATTTTATTAATGTGCTGTGAAGAAGGAGTGGCTGGTGCTAGAAGAAGCTATAATAGAGGGATTTGACCAATTAGGGTGGTCGAAAAAGGTTTCTTTGAAGAAGTAGAAATTGAGTTGAAATCTGCAAGATTTCTCAAAAAGGGAAAACAAGAGTACTGGAGGCAGGAGGCAAATCATGTGGTTTGCCTGTGGTTAGACATCCCCGGGCTTAGACAGGCTGCAAGAAAGCCAGTGTGTCTGTAGCAGAGAAATGAGAGTGGGGAAGCATGATAGGAGATGAGGCTAAGAAAGATGAATAGCACCAGACTTTGAGTCAATTCTACATCATATTAAGGAATTTGGTCTTTACCATAACTGTGATAAGAAGTCATGGTGAAACCATGTGTTAAGAGTAGAACTGCTCCATGGGGTTTTCTTGGCTGTCATTTTTAAAGAAGCAGATCTCACTGCCTTTCTTCCACGGCGCTGCTATGAGCTGTAATTGACCCAGTGGTAACAGGTTTAGTTTAGTGGCTGTGGGTTTTTTTTTTTTCCTGTTCTGTTTCTATTTGTTCAGATTGTGTTGTTAATGTTTTGATTTTATCCTTTTGTTCTTTTTTGATGTGTGTATCTATTGCTATAAATTGTCCTCTGAGGACTGCCTTTGCTGTGTCCCAAAGGTTTTGGTAGAATGTGTTTCATTCTTGTTTGATTCTAGGAATTTTTTGATTCCATCTCTGATTTCTTCTATTAGTGGTTTGTAAGCAGGTTGTTATTCAGTTTCCACGTAAAGGATTTTTTTCCTTGCTCTTCTTTTTGTTAATTTCTACCTTGATGGAGTTGTGGTCAGAGAAGATACTTTGAATTATCTCAACATTTTGGATCTTGTTGAGGGTTGCTCTGTAGCCTAAGAAGTGGTCTATTCTGGAGAATGTTCCATGTGCTTTGGAAAAGAATGTGAACTTTGCAGCTGTAGGGTGGAATATTCTACATATGTCTATGAGTTCCAGTTGGCTGATTGTGCCCTTTAGGTCTTCTGTATCTTTGCTGAGTTTAGCTTTTCTGTCCTTTACCGAGAGTGGTGTGTTGAAGTCTCCTAGTATTATTATGGAACTGTCAATTTCTCTTTTCAGTGCTGTTATAGTTTGTTTTATGTATTTTGGAGCCGTGTTATTGGGTGCATAGATGTTTATTATGGTTATGTCTTCATGATGGATCATCCCCTTAATCATTATATAGTGTCCTTCTTTGCCTTTTATGGTGGGTTTTGTTTTAAACTCTATTTTATCTGATATTAGTATTGCCACTCCTGCTCCTTTTTCATAGTTGTTTGCAAGATATATTTTTTCCTTCCTTTGATTTTTGATAAATTTACATCTTTGTTTCTAAGGTGTGTCTCTTGTAGACAGCATATTGACAGAGCCTTTTTTAAAATCCATTCTGTCACTCTCCGTCTCTTTATGGGTGCATTTGGGCCATTTACATTAAGTGTAATTACTAATAGGTGTGAGTTTATTGCTGTCATTTTGTAGTGCTTTTTTTGTGTGGTGCTGACGTTTTTTTTGTTCCTCTTACTCTCCTGTGCTGAATTCATTTAGTTTGTGGATTTTTTTTTTTTCCATTTCTTTTGTTTTTGTAGGTTTTGTTTTTACTAACACTTTATGTTTTTCTTCTTTATTTTGATGAGTATTTCTTTGTGGTTACCTTGAAATTTACCCTTATCTTCCTAGGTTTGAACCAGTCTATTATTACTTGGTATCGCCTTGCCTTCCTCTCCATTAGAAGGTTCTATACCTACACCATTTATTCCCTCTTTTATTGTTCTGATGCTCTTGTCATTTACAGATTAACCTCTCTGGTTCTCTTTTGTAATTCTTTTGGTTTTGCATAGTCCTTAAGAGTTCATTTCCTAGGTTGGTATCTGGCTGGTATGATCCTCTGTCCTAGATTCAGCCTATGGTCTGATGTTGTTTGTTCTCAGATCAAAGGACTCTCTTTAATAATTCTTGAAAGTTTGGTTTGGTTTTCACATAGTCCCTACAATTCTGTTTATCTGGAAATGTCCTAATTTCACCATCATATTTGAATGAGAGTTTTGCAATATATATTACTCTTGGCTGGCAATTTTTTTCTTTCAAGCTTTTATATATGTTATCCCATTGCCTTGCCTGCATGGTTTCTGCCAAATAATCCAATTTTAGTCTTACTGTTTCTCCTCTGTATGTGACTTTTTGTTTTTCTCAAGCTGCTCTCAGGATTCTTTGTTTGTCTTTGGTTTTGGTGAGTGTGATTATGATATGCCTTGGTGATTTTCTTTTGGGGTCTATCGTATACGGGGTTCGTTGAGCTTCTTGGATTGTCAGCTTTTCATCTTTCATGATATTGGTGAAGATTTCTTTCAGTAGTTCTTCAATGATCCTCTGTGTTTTCTGTTTTCTCCCCCTGTTCTGGAACCCTGATTACTTGGAAATTTTTTATTTTGATTGTATCCCTCATAATTCTCAGGATTTCATTTTTCTTTATTCTTTTTTCTGATTTTTCCTCAAACAGTCGTATCCAAGTGTTTGTCTTCAATTTCACTGATCTTGTCTTCCATCATTTCAAACCTGCTCCTCAGCCCTTCTATGACACTGTCCATTTCTGAAATCTTGCTGTTTATATTTTAGATTTCTAATTGTTGTTTTTGTATGATTTCTAGCTGTGATTTATTTTTGCATTTTCTTTCTGTATTATTTTCCTGAATTCTTCCATTTTTTTTCTGTGTTTTCCATGAATTTGTCTGCCTTCTCCATGAATTTTCTATTTTTTCCTCATTTTTATCTGCTTTTTGCCTCAACTCTCAGATAGCTCTGAATATTAGAGATTTGAATTCCCTATCAGGTACTTCTAGTGCCTTTTCTTCCACTGGAAAGTCATCTGGTGTTTTATTTTGGACGTCTACAGGAACTATACTGTCCTGTTTTTGTATCTGTTTTGATATTGTCTGCTGTCTTCGGGACATTCAGTAATTATTTTCCTCGTTTATAGATTGTAGATTTGTTCGTTTTGTCCTGTTTTTTGTTTTATTTTTTTATGTCTGAGCAGGTGAGCTGTGCATTCTTTGTTATTTGCTCCTCTGTGGGCATGATACTTTTCACCTCCTTCTTCAATTGGCAGGGTCAGTTTCTCAGGTATGGTACAGCAGGGAAGGTCCAGCTGAAGGAAAGTTGCTGTGATGTGTTGTGTGTGTCATGTACTAGGGCTGACAGAGTGGGCACGGAATCAGTGCAGGGCAGATTCTAGTAGGCCATGCCTGTGCTGCTTGAGAGTGTGATGTTCAGTGCACAGTGCAGGTAGGCAGGAAGGAGGGGTGAAATTATGATGTGTGGAGCTAAGATGGGTACGAGAAAAAGGAGAGAGTGGAGAGAGGAACAGGAGCAAAAAACAGAAACAAACAAACAAAAAAGAGTGCTAAGGGAGCTTGCTGTTGGAGTGGAGCGGTGACAGTCTGAGAAATGGAGAAAAACAAAAAGAAAAAAAATTAAAAAGGGTAAAACAAAAAAATGAATAAATAAAAATTAGAAAAGAAAAGAAAAGCCCCCAGGAATCCCACCAGTGCAGTTGCAAGGACTGGGGAGGTTGCTACCAGGCCATGAAGTACAGACTGGCTAGAAGGGGTTGAAGTGTCACACAGCACCAGGTTTTCAGGAGACAGGAAGAGAAGGTAAGTATAGTGAGATGAGAAACTGAGAAATGAAGAGAGTCAAAAAGGGAAAAAGAGAGAAAATAAAACAAACAAACAAACCAAAAAACAATAGAAAACAAAACAAAGCAAGAAAAAAGAAATGCCCCCGTGGCTCCCACTGTGCATCTGCGCAGACTGAGAGAGTAGATCCCAAGCCACGCAGTACTGCCCAACTAGAAGGGGCTCCCAAGCTGAGAAAAGAAAAAAAAAAATCAAAACAAACAAACAAACAAAAAAGCCCTGGGGATCCCACCAGCATGGTGGTATGGGCCGGGAAGCAGTTCCACGGTCAAGTGGCATTTCCCAGCCTTTCAGGAAGAAGCAAAGATGGTGCATGTTGCCAGGTACTTGAGAGAAAAGAGGGGGAGGTGGTGAGATGTATGGAAGAAACCAAAAGAAGCGGGAAAAAGCAACACCAGAAGCCAACAAATGGCACACAGGGAGCCGGCCAGTGTAGGTGGGTGGAATCCAAGCAGCACCAGGGTGAAGCCGTTGCTTCTTGGCCAAGAGACTGTGGCCACAGGAAGCAGAGGAGGCCGAGTGGGGGTGAAGAAGGGTGTGGGGTGGCAAAATGTATATCGCTGGTTACCGGTTGTTCTGTCTCTTGCTGGAAGCCCCATGAAGCTGCTTTCCTGTACCCCCATTTATCGATTTCTGATAGGAGTCCAATATGGTGGATCCATGCTGTGTTAGCTGATAGGGGACCTCTGCATGTATCTCTCCTCGCTCTCTGTTCTCTGTCAGTTTCTTATTCCATTCAGTGCTTGGCTGAGTTCTTTATCTCTTCATTTGATGCTTAGGGTTTCAGGATTGACATTTGTCTCTGTTTGACTTAGTTTTTCAGATTTTTGCAGTGAAGGGATGGCGATGCTTCTGTCTATAGCACCATGTTGCCCAGAAGTTGGCTTTTTCATTTTCTTAGTTGTGTTTCTCAACAAGTAGATGTTTTTAATTTCCGTAAGTCTAATTTACCAGTTTTTAAAAATGCTTTGTTCTTTATCATCAGATCTAATTAGTCTTTACCTACCCCAAAGCCACAAAGATTTTCTCCTTAATTTTTTTTCTAGAAATTTTTTAGTGTTAGCTTTTATATTTAGGTCTTTGATACATTTATGTTAATTTATGTGTATAGTATGAAGGTTCAAGTTCTTTGTGGTCTTTGTTTTATTTACTCTACTGGTGGTAGGCCAGATTTGTCCCTTAGGCTATATCTTTCCAATCCCTGGTCTAGAGTATCCTTACTTTTAGTGTTACTTTGCCCCACTACTAAAGCATACCCTTTCTGGAATTCGTACTGAATGTCCTGTGTTTTCTCTTCACTCTTGCTGTTAGAAACACAAAGATTTCTTGTCCTCTGTGTACTCTGGTAATTTTTCAGCTGATTGTTGTTGTTAGGTGCTGTTGTGCTGGTTCTGACTCATAGCGATCCTATGTACAAAGAACAAAACACTGCCCAGTGCTGCACCATCCTCACAATCGTTGTTATGCTTGAGCCCATTGTTACAGCTGCTGTTCAATCCATCTCATTGAGGGTCTTCCTTTTTTTCACTGACCTTCTACTTTACCAAGCATGATGTCCTTTCAGGGACTGATCCCTCCTGATAACATGTCCAAAGTATGGGAGAGGAAGTCTCGCCATCCTCTCTTCTAAGGAGCATTCTGGCTGTACTTCTTCCAAGACAGATTCGTTCATTCTTCTGACAGTCCATGGTATAGTCAATATTCTTTACCAACACCATAATTCAAAGGCATCAATTCTTCTTTGATCTTCCTTATTCATTGTCCAGCTTTTTGCATGCATGTGAGGGGACTGAAAACACCATGGCTTGGGTCAGGCGCTAAATAGAAGATTTCAAAGGGCTTCCAAATGGTAACTTCCAGTTACTTTTATTCCCTTGGAAGTTATCATTTATTTCCCTTTGTGGATTTTACCCTACATATATACAAATTAGAATTCACACAGACTTAACCATATCTCTGGATCTCTTTCTCTACACAGCCTCCTTTTTCTGCCACTCTGCCTTTCAAATTCTAGATGTCTCAGGCTCTTTGTCCTCAACTCAGTGAGACCCGTCTTTTCTGCTTGACATACCCTTCCTGAGCTACAATCTGGAAAGTGACCCCAAGCAGAAATCTGGAGTCATCATAGGATTTGCCTATTTTTCCCCTTCTTTAACAGATCATAGTCCTGGGCTTTCTGTTTTTAAATGTCTGAAAACATCTCTTTTATATAATATGTCTCATTTATGAGTTGTTTATGGCAGGAGGATAATTTCATACCTTCTTACTCCTTCATAGCTGGAAACAGAAGTCCTCTCATTACTTATTTTGATGCTCCAATTGTTTCAGACTTGGACAGTGAATTCTGCTCAAAGCTGGCTCTTTAATCCTTTCATCACGACTCCATCGTTTTGAACACTTCCTAATTTTCTGGCAAAATAAAAAAGAAATTCCCAGGCTTGTCTTGAATTTTCTTTTCTCTGTGCAAAATGGGCTGCTTTCCAAAGAATCTCAGGTTTCTTGTAACGGTGATAATATTTAGATAGTTTAGGCTTTGGGGCAGACATGTGACATATAATTTAATTTATATAAAAATATTATTATGGTTGCTTTATTAATTAATGGACTATAGAGGTCAAAGGTAGGAGGGTATTGCAATAAAACCATGAGAGATCATAGTGGCTTGGACAAGATAGTAACAGTAGAGATGATGATATATATTCTACTGGTAGGGTTGTCAGTTGCTAGAATCACTGAAAGAGTATATGTGAGTTGTGAGATAAAAAGTTATACATGATGACTCCTAGAGTGTTTTGGCCATCTGCAGAGGTGGATGCTGCTGCTACTGATGATAAGACTGATGATGCCACACACATGCCAAGAGGCTATGTAAAGGGTTATTACTCCCATAATCTGAGGAGATCAGGGTGGCTCCCAAGGATGTTTGAAAATGGCTTGAGAGAGCAAGGAAAGGAGACTGGCTTGTCTTTTTATGTGGTTAGGAGGCAAGACCAGGGTGAAGGTTCCTGCGCACCTGTAGGACACAGCATGAGGGGGAATACTGGGCTTTCTTAACCTGCCCAGATGTACAGAACAAGGGAAAGAGAGAGGACTGAAGCTTAAAACCTATGGGCAGTCAAGTCAAACATCAGAAAATGGAGTCAGACTCTTTACTGGATAGAGCTCCTTGCAAATATTTTTCACTGAGTGACTGGAAGCTTACAATTGCCATTAACAGAAATGAGGAAGACTGTGCAATGGTGAAATTTGGAAGTTAAGCCTCAGGGTTTTAATTTTGGCATGTTAAGCTTCAAACGTGTCCAAGATATATACTGGAAGGTCTCAACTTTTATAATGTATTTTCTTTTATAAAACTAAACTGCTCACCAAGAGGGTTACTACCTAATTTAAGGAATTTTTTACAATAGAAATCCAGTCTTCACAATTTCATAAGAACTTTAATATCAGAATCACTTAAACACGTATGCCCTACTGTTAGGTAGCTGATTTCTTTGGACAAGACCACAGCTATGGAAAATAATTTGGAGACAGGTAAATAACATTAGTTGATAATTTTTCTGAATATTTTTCTAAAAATTAACTGTAGGTTATTTTATTGGTAAAATGCATTCTAGCAATGAGCTTTTTGTTAATACTGTAGGGGCTTTCTGTTCAAATTTATTCTTGTGTAATATTTGAATTATTGTGTTTTTTACTTACACAGATGTTTGTTTAAAAATTGTAAAAACTTAACTTAGTCATAATTATTTTTCTAGAATATTACTAATATTGATTACAAAATATATTTGGATCTATAATGTGTTTCCCTTTTAGGAACATGTCTGAATTATTTTCTTGTTTGTTTTAAAAGAAGTAGATTTTATCTTGATTCTATCACTCCGGGGAAAAAGCACCTTAAGAGCCGGTTTTGTTTTTATTCCCCAAACAAATTGGAATTGACAGAATCAATACAAATGCCAACTTGTGTAAAATTAAATGATCTAGTAATTTCTCAGGTTCTCAATAGCCCCATGAGAAAAAATACGTCTGGTAGGCAACACCACCTTTTTTTGTGCCTAGATGCTGTTGTGTCTGAAATAGTTGCCTTGGTATCCCTGTTCGTTTTTTAATCCAGCGGGTTTAAAAATAATTGTAAAGACAACAGACCTGGGTTTCTGTCGCACCTCTGTTTTTTGTTTTTGCTTTTGTTGTTGTTGTTGTTGTTGCTGTTTTTTAAATAAGCAAATCACTGTAAACTTATACTCTTTATTTTTCTCTTCTATAAATGAGGTGGTTAGTATAAATGATCTCCATTCTTGGCTAGCTCAAAAATGCTTCAGTGTTATAATTCTAGATCAAGCTCTATAACTGAAACATTAAAGGTCTTTTCTCTTTCCCCCAATCTGCTAAAGCTAAATTGACATGGGCACCTAAATAAAAATAATACATTCTCAAGCTTCATGAAATAAAAATGTTAGCAAGTAACACAGACCAGGAAATTTTGTTAGAGGCAGAATGCATGGTTGAAATATTTTTTCAAAGGTTTTTCAAGGGGAAAGGATACTTAATTAGGTAACCTGGAAAAAAGCAGTCCAGGAGCACTTAGCACATAGAAGGGCTAAGAGCCTTCAGAACATCAGTTTTCTAACCAGTGGCTTCCATGTGGAGTTCCATTTATCTATGCACACTTCTTCCCTCTTGGCCATCTACTGTCTAAGGTGTGAGAATGATCCAGAGCTTCTATATGAGGTTTTCAGAACACTTTACAATAAATTCCCACCTGTTCACCTCCCTACCTCTAAGCTATACTGACTCTCAACCATCAGACAACTTGCCTATGAAGTGTTATCAGTTCCTCTCCTGGCAGGTAGGAAAGACTGAAAGAAAGAAAATCTCTTATCCTGTGAATCTGATGTTCCCAGTTGGGTCTCTGAACAGCTTTTCACACTGAAATGTTATTACCCATAATGGAGTCCCTGGTTGGTGCAAATGGTTAACGCACTCAGCTGCTAACCAAAAGTCTGAAGGCTCAAATCCATCAGAGTTCCTACTCAGAAAGGCCTGGTAATCTACTTCCAAATAAACAGGTATTGAAAACACTGTGGAGCTCAGTTTTACTCTGACACACATGGGGTCGTAATGAGTAGGAGTTGACTCACTGGTAACTGGTATAGTGGTTATGTTCTATTGTAGTATTGGAGCAGTATAATAATAAAACTTTAAATGTGCATATTGAAATGCTTTATCATTTCCAAGGCACTTTATTTTTCTCATTCATTTATTTAACTAATTTCTACTGACTGCCTACCAAGGGCCAGGAACTCTTCTAGGCACTGGTGATATCTACATTATTCTCTTTTTATTTTAACATCTCTAAGATTTTGCTATTTTTTTTCTCTTTTTGCATGGAGAAAGTAAAATTCATTAGGAGTAGGGATGATTCAAGTTATATGTCTAATAATAATCTGCCCCAGAGTTAAAGCATAGGTCCTCTGTCACCAAAAGCATTGTTTTTTCTCTTCAGCATTGTCAACACAGTTGGCATTGTTTTGCGCTAGAATTGCTTCCAAAAATCCAAACAATTGAAAAATAAATACGCATTTTGGAGAAAAATGTATCGGGAAGTCTGTCATTGCTTATATATGCCTAGCCCTACTTCCTAGGAAGTGTCTTATCTGCTTCTGATAAATATAGGGGTGAATGGATGCTAATGCAATGTACTTGTAAGTATTTCATAATGCATGAGCTCTTAGGACCCTAGAGGTTTTGTTTCAGGATAAAAAATGAAGTCCTCACTTTGGCTGTCAGATCTAATATATATCCTCACCACAGCTTAAAAGAAATGCTGCATTTCGGGGAACTTAGGGTATTTTCCTAGATCAATAAAGTGATATTTCATTTTGTTTTTTTTCCATTTGTGAGTGATCTTTCTGAGTGATCCATAGGCTAAAAGCCTGGGGGGTGGGGGGGATTAGACGAGACAGAAGCAGTCAGATACTTCAAGCTCCGCAGAACACCATTTCCTTTATATATTGAAATGAATCTACTCTTACTGGCTTTCGACTTCACTGAGTGTGTTGGTAGCACTCCCTCATTCTTCTTTTGTTTTGTCTTTTTTTTTTTAGGTTACTGCCCACATGGTTATCCGGAATGTCAGAATGGCAAATGTTACAGGCCAGCACAAAGCTGTAATTTTGCGGGTGACTGTGGACATAATACCGATGAAAATGAGTGTGGTAGCTCCTGCACTTTTGAGAAAGGCTGGTGTGGCTGGCAAAACTCCCTGGCTGAAAACTTTAATTGGGTTTTGGGGGTTGGCTCTCATCAAAACCTAAGACCTCCTACAGACCACACACTTGGAAATGAAACTGGTAGGTTATTAACTTGTTACAGTTGCTTTAATCTTATCCGTAATATACATCACACTGTTTTCCCTGAAAGCAACTGGAGAAGGCTGAAGAGACGGACCACCACGGTGCCTCTGCAAGTAAATCAAACATTTAGTGAGTAATCAAAGTCTAACATTAATGGCTGTTTTGATAATTGTAACTAGACGATAATGTGTTCTGCCATCAGGCATTGTTCCTAAATGCCACACACTTGTAATCAATAACCCCAAATCCTGCCACTCGGTTGATCATTAGCAAGTCATTTAACTTTTTCAGATTCTTAAATGCCTCGTCTCTCAAGTGGAGATAATAAAATCTGCCCTGTGTACCAAACAGGGTTGTGGAGATCAAATGAGTTGATGTATGTGTACAAAGGAAAAGCAGGTTGAAAACTAGAGGTGCTGAACAAATGCAGCAACAAAAGCACATATGATCGGGAGTGTTTGGCCTGGCTCATTTTCATGTAAGTAGCTGAGGCCAAGCCTTAGACTCATTGTTCAAGGATCAAAAGACATTAGCACATTGCAGACATTGTTGTTGTGTGCCATCAAGTTAATTCCGACTCAGCGGCCCTATAGGACAAAGTAGAACTGCCGCACAGGGTTTCCAAGATTATAATCTTCATGGAAGCAGATTATCACATCTTTCTCCTAGAAAACGCTGGTTGTTCGAATCGCCGGCCTATTGGTTAGCAGTGAGCACTTAACCACTGTACCACTGGGGCCCGCAGCACAGTGCAGAAGTGACCTAGAATTCCTAGATGTTCCAGAAAGTCTACCTAAATACGGAAATTCCACAGGCCTGTGACTCTGACCAAGCCAGGCTGGCCAAGCCAGAGTCTAAATCCCATTCAAACACTTAGCTCTACATAGGTGAAATATTTTGGATATTTGAATGAGCAAGTATAAAATGAATATCTTTCCCCTCACATTGTGTATTAGAATGCTAGGTGTTTTACTTACATACGCAAGAGATAACTGAATTTGAACATACTTCATATTCCTTTATTTGAATCCTAAATAGTCGTTGCACTGTTTTACAATAATCAGATAGTTTGGGAAGTTCATGAAATGGTTTCCATAACTATCTTGTTGATTTGATGGCATAAATACCCTGTCAGATCAATTAATCTGCATACTGTGAAGTACTTTGCTTAAAGCACAGACAGTTGGAAATTGTTCAGCAAATGAGCTGGAGGCAAGGCTATTAGATTTCCTTTCTGTTTCAAATGGAAATGCCTTTGGCAGCTCGGATCATATGAAATATAATTAAAACCCTAAGATGGAAAAGCTAAAATAGTGCCCTCATTGTTATTTCTGTCATATCTGAATCCCGACCTTGTTTGTAGGGCACTTCTTGTATCTGGAGGCTACTCCTGTGGGCCTTCAGGGTGAAGAAGCACACCTGAAGAGTGCTGTGTGGCAGGAATCCAGCGCCGCCTGCACCATGAGCTTCTGGTATTTCCTATCTGCAAAAGCCACAGGGTCCATCCAGGTTCTCATTAAGGTAGGATTTCCACCTGTGATTCCTCCCAGCTTTCTGAGGATTTCTACAGGCCGTACATGGCCAAAGGGTGTTTATTAGAGCTCTGATAACTTGGCAAGGAGGAGCCTTCCTTTCATCAGAGGGAGATGGCGCTTGTGGTTAAGATGCTCTGTGGGGTTCAACCACCTGTGGTTCAAATGCTCTGTGCTAAGCTGGGGCAGGGCAACCAGCTTTGAGTTCAACCTGTGCATACCTGTTGCTATGACTAAATCCAAGAGGCTTCTTTTATGAGAACAATTAATCTAAAATGTGTAAATTCCTTCTTCTATTTAGGTCTTTCCTTTTCTATGCTTCTCAATAAAAGAAAATAGATTATTTGTTCATCCAAAAAATGAGCGACTACCCATTTTATCTCATGTAGGAGTGATCATTAAGGGAACTAATAATAGATATTCCGGTTCTAAGCACACTGTGCAAAGGACTGAACCACTAAGGAGAATGATCAAGGTATTATTACATTGAACTGCTCATTAATGGTGACACAGTAATTTTTTTTTTTTTTTTTTTACACAGGATTAATTGGATGTTTCTGTCAGGGCTTTAATTTAGTGTAACAAAGTGACAGTGTTCAGGGAACAAAATAACAAAACACATATTAATATTATTGGTACTTGGTTCATATACCTTTAGATACTTTGGCAGGTTAAAACAGCCTCAAAAAGGAGGTGAGCGTGTATGCATGTGTGAGTGCATGTGTGTGTGTGTGTTCATCATGTTCATTTCAAGAATCTAGTTAGAATTTCAAGAAATCGTCCTTTAAAAACATAAAAACACACTCTATAGGCCGTTGCTGTTTTTATCACATGAGTCTGGTGATGTGCCCTAGTACTAATGAAAAATACCTGACCTGAATATCAAAGAGCTCTTGTCTGAATAGCTAATTCGCGCATAGTCCATGTTTTATCTGAAACCTGAATTGACTTTATAATTTAGGGATTTTTCTATACTGATGCAGAAAAACCTGCTTTATAAAATGCATGCAGCAAATATCTCAGTGATTTGTTCTTATACTTAAACATGGAAACTTGCTGAAATATAATGCTTAAAGTACTCACAGAAGTATTTCGCTTATCACTCTTTTAAATGTGATAACTTGATTACAGAGTATGCAACACGTGAGTAATTTGGTACTGCTCTGTGGGCTTTGCTTTTATTATTTGCTTTACTAATATTTACATTTCAACTCTCTTACAACCACAAGCTTTATATTACTATAAAATGTAAAATTAAATGATTTCGGGATATTAGTCTTCCTACCGAGTAAAGTCATATGTAGAACTCCTGTGGTTCCTCCAATTGATTCCTATGGAAATTAAATAGCATTTTAAACGACTTCTATTTCTACTGTAAAAAAAAAAACTTATTTTTTAAAAATATGCCTACTTTTATGTAGTCACGTGGATTGTGGAGACAAGTCTTTCATTACATACATTAATTTTATATTCAGGAATTTTAGGGCAATCGTTTCATTTTGGCAATTAATAGGATACATGTTTTTGATCATCATTACAAAGTACTTCTTAGGCTTCTCTTTGTGCGGAATCATGCTGGATTTTACCCTGCTCATTAGTTTGAAAGCATCCTAACCAGATGGCAAACACAATAGGGGCAAGGATTCTGCCTTTTATTTATCTCTTTTTTTATTCCTTATCTTTTAATATTTGCCAAATTTATCTATGCGTCCTACGTAGATCAGTTGCTCTGCCTGTTTTCAGGAATGCTTCCCGTTTTTCCTTCCACACCGAATCCAATACAATCTGGAGGACTCACTCCTTTCACCAAACTTTCCTTGAGTGCTTTTGCTCATCATGAGTATTCCTTCTCTGAGCATCCCTCACAGCTCTAAACATTGTTTCTGCTCACCAGCTGTTAGGCTGTATGTATTCTATTTCCATACATACAGAGTTTAATAAGTTGTAAACTCAGGAGAACAAGGCCTTGAAATTTTACTCTTCGAGCTGTTCTACTCTGTCCTTTAGGATCGCTATGGGTCGGAATAGACCTGACAGCAACACATTATACCCCTGTCAGCTTAAATAGATTGTAAATTCAGGAGAACAAGGCCTTGCCCTTGTGGTGCAGTGGTTTAACAGCTCAGCTGATAAAAGACTGGCAGTTTGAATCCACCAAGCCACTCCTTGGAAACCATATGGAGCAGTTCTACTCTGTCCTATAGGGTCACTATGAGTTGGAATTGACTCAATGGCAACAGGTTTGATTTTTTTTTTTTTTTTCCCCTCTGCTCTCAGCTCTTAAGAGGTTGAATGAAGGGAACTCGGGAAGGAAGTGCGCCCTCACAGAGCCCACTGCAGGACTTGGGACATGAATGACATTAACGTCTAATCGGAACAGTTATCATCTAAATCTAAAATATATATGTGCAATTAGCTGTAAAAGACATGCAATTGTTGAATATAATTTAATGGCGATGTAGTTTATATGGGGGAGTATTGATTACAGATCACAACCCCAATAATATATATTAAGAGATACCATTCATTGAACATCAGATACATGCTGAGCAACTACTTCTATCATTCCGTGTAATTCTGAGTTAAATAGTGTTAGCCCCATTTTACTAATGGGTAAAGGAGTCTTACAGAAATCTATTAACCGCCCTATGGCTACATAGCTAGTCAGTGACAGAGTGGGAATTGGAATCCACATATGTCTACATCCAAAACATGTGTGCCCCTACACCAAGTGTTCCACTCTGACTCTAATAATGAAATGCAGAGTCTGTTTTCCTAAAATCCGTATTCAGTAAATGAATGCATGGAATTATTTTTTATAAAAACAAAATGAGTAATATTGATAGTTCTTAGAATGGAGTAGAATGGTTCTTAAACTACTCCTGTAGTAAAAGAGTAAATTCAGGGAAACTTTACCATAATAAAGCAAAGCTATCGCCTTAGGGAACAATAAGGAGCAGTATCATTTTACACATTGAATTTTTATATATTTATATTTCCTGTGTTTACTTATATAAGAGCTACTTTTTATTAAAGAGATACCATTGACATAAATGTAATCATTGTCTCAAATCAAGACGATGGAGGAATGAGAGATGAAAAAAATTTATTGAGAAATTGTCATTACATTTTTCTTTCCTTTGAAGTTTGCTTTAGCTATAAACGCAAAACATTGAAATAACATAGCTAAACTTTTTTAAGAGGAATAATAATCGTGTGTATATATACACATATATATCTATGTATATATACATACATATCTATGTATATATATGTATGTGTATATATACACATATATATCTATGTATATATACATACATATCTATGTATATATATGTATGTGTATATATATATATGTAAATCAGTATTTTATGGAATCAGAATGTTTACAGAGTAGTAGGGTTATTAGCCATCATTCACTGCTTGGGCCAAGCCAAATACTTTGTGACTGGAATTCAGTCCATGTGAACCAGTTTGAACTTGTGTTAGTACTGACCTCTATTATTACTGCCCTTATTTTTATGGGTGAGTTAATAACAACTCAGAGCAGTAAGTCCAAGTAAGTGAACAATCTGGGACTTTAACTCAGGTGTACTGAAAAATTAAGATTAGAATGCTACATAATCTGTTTGGTTTCTGTCCTTCTGTAGAAGAGAATTGGATGTTAATAAACTAAGTTAAAATAAATGGGCCATGTCTTTTGCTGAAACCCATTAAAACCCATTGCCATTGAGTCAATTCTGACTCATAGTGACCCTATAGGACAGAGTAGAATTGCCCTATAGGGTTTCCAAGGAGCAACTGGTAAATGTAAACTGCTGACCTTTTGGTTAGCAGCTGAGCTCTTACACACTGCACCACAAGTGTTCCATACCTAGTAATAATTCATTTTTTAAAATAACATACCTATATGTTATTCATAAGCACTGTTATGGATTGAATTGTGTCTCTTAAAAATGTATATCAATTTAGCTAGGCCATGATACCCAGTTTTATGTGATTGTCTACCATTTTGTGATGTGATGTGATTATGCTATGTGTTGTAAATCCTAACCTCTATGATGTTAATGAGGCAAGATTAGAGGCAGTTATATTAATGAGGCCGGACTCAGTCTACAGGATTAGGGTGTATCTTGAGTCAATCTCTTGAGATATGAAAGAGAGACTCAAGCAGAAAGGAGAGGGACCTCATTACCACGAAGCAAGAAGAGCCAGGAGAAGAGCACATTGTTTGGACCCAAGGTACCTGCACCGAGAAGTTTGTAGACCCAAGGGAAAATTTATGACAAGGACCTTTCCCCAAAGCCAACAGAGAAAGAAAACCTTCCCCTGGAGCTGGCACCCAGAATTCAGACTTCTAGCCTCCTAAATAGTGAGAGAATGAATTTCTTTTTGTTAAGGCATCCACTTGTGGTATTTCTTTTATAGCACTACTAGATAACTAAGACAAGCATATATCATTTTTACCTAACTTTTACTTCATTTACATTCAGTTGTAAATTTCTCATCAAATTTAAATGCATTGTTTTTCAGACCACTTAAGATTTAAAACAAAAATGAAACCAGTATTTACTGCACAGAATAAGGGTGCTCAACATAAAAGTTAATTTGTTTTACAAATTTATTTAATTTTTCTTCCCACGATTTTACTCCCCCATACGTCTGTCAGTTTGTCGTGCTGTGGAGGCTTGTATGTTGCTGTGATTCTGGAAGCTATGCCACCGCTACTCAGATACCAGCAGGGTCATCCATAGCGGGCAGGTTTCAGCTGAGCTTCCAGAGTAAGACAGACTAGGAAGAGGAAATCGGCAGTCTACTTCTGAAAAGAATTAGCCAGTGAAAACCTTATGAATAGCAGCGGAACACTGTCTGATATAGTGCCGGAAGATGAACGCCCCAGGTTGGAAGGCACTCAAAAGACAACTGGGGAAGAACTGCCTCCTCAAAGTAGAGTCAATCTTAATGATGTGGATGGAGTCAGGCTTTCAAGAACTTCATTTCCTGATGTGGCACGACTCAAAATGAGAAGAAACAGCTGCAAACACGCATTAATAACTGGAAGGTGGAATGTACGAAGTATGAAACTAGGAACATTGGAAATCGTCAAAAATGAAATGGAATGCATAAACATCAATATCCTAGGCATTAGTGAGCTGAAATGGGCTGGTATTGGAAATTTTGAATCAGACAACCATATGGTTTACTATGCCGGGAATGACAGCTTGAAGAGGAATGACATTGCATTCATGGTCAAAAAGAACATTTCAAGATCTATCCTGAAGTACAATGCTGTCAGTGATAGGATAATATCCATATGCCTACAAGGCAGACTAGTTAATACAACTATTATTCAAATTTATGCACCAACCACTAAGATGAAGAAACTGAAGATTTTTAGCAACTTCTTCAGTCTGAAATTGATTGAATATGCAATCAGGATGTATTGATAATTACTGATCACTAGAATACTAAAGTTGGAAACAAAGAAGAAGGGTCAGTAGTTGGAAAATATGACCTTAGGGATAGAAATGATGCCGGAGATCACATGATAGAATTTTGCAAGACAAATGACTTCTTCATTGCAAATACTTTTTTCACCAACATAAATGGTGACTATACACATGGACCTTGCCAGATGGAATACACAGGAATCAAATCGACTACATCTGTGGAAAGAGATGATGGAAATGCTCAATATCATCAGTCAGAACAAGGCCAGGGGCTGACTTCAGAACAGACCATCAATTGCTCGTATGCTACTTCAAGTTGAAACTGAAGAAAATTAGAACACGTCCACGAGAGCCAAAGTACAACCTTGAGTATATCCCATCTGAATTTAGAGACCATCTCAAGAATGGATTTGACGTATTGAACCCTAATGACCGAAGACCAGACAAGTTGTGAAATGACATCAAGGTCATCATACATGAAGAAAGCAAGAGGTCGTTAAAAAAACAGGAAAGAAAGAAAAGACCAAAATGGATGTCAGAAGAGACTCTGAAACTTGCTCTTGAACATTGAGTAGCTAAAGCAAAAGAAAGAAATGATGAAGTAAAAGAACTGAACAGAAGATTTCAAAGGGTGGCTCGAGAAGACAAAGTAAAGTATTATAATGACGTGTGCAAAGAGCTGGAGATAGAAAACCGAAAGGGAAGAACACCCTCGGCATTCCTCAAGCTGAAAGAACTGAAGAAAAGTATTCAAGCCTCGAGTTGCAATAGTGAAGGATTCTATGGGGAAAATATTAAATGATGCAGGAAGCATCAAAAGAAGATGGAAAGAATACACAGAGTCATTATACCAAAAAGAATTGGTTGAGACATTCAACCATTTCAGGAGGTACCATGTGAGCGGCAACCGATGGTACTGAAAGAAGAAGTCCAAGCTGCACTGAAGACATTGGCAAAAAACAAGGCTCCAGGAACTGACAGAATATCCACTGAGATGTTTCAACAAATGGATGCAGCATTGGAAGTGCTCACTCATCTATGCCAAGAAATTTGGAAGACAGCTACCTGGCCAACCGACTGGAAGAGATCCATATTTATGCCTATTCCCAAGAAAGGTGATCCAACCAAATGTGGAAATTATCAAACAATATCATTAATATCACATGCAAGTAAAATTTTGCTAAAGATCATTCAAAAGCGGCTGCAGCAGTATGTCGACAGGGAACTGCCAGAAATTCAGGCTGAATTCAGAAAAGGACGTGGAAGCAGGGATATCATTGCTGATTTCAGATGGATCCTGGCTGAAAGCAGAGAATACCAGAAAGATGTTTACCTGTGTTTTATTGACTGTGCAAAGGATTCAACTGTGTGTATCATAACAAATTATGGATAACATTGCAAAGAATGGGAATTCCAGAACACTTAATTGTGCTCATGAGGAACCTGTACACAGATCAAGAGGCAGTTGTTCAGATAGAACAAGGGGATACTACATGTTTTAAAGTCAGGAAAGGGACTTCCCAGTTATAGTCAGAAACACCACGCCGTCCCTCTACAGTAAGGATCAGAAGAACTAAGTCAAACAGAGTCACACATCAATCCTGAAACCCTAACTATCAAATGAAGAGATAAAGAACTCAGCCAAGCACCGAATGGAATAAGAAACTGACCAAGAACAGAGCATGAGGAGCGATACAC
>NW_004444011.1:9726943-9774748 GCF_000243295.1 Trichechus manatus latirostris | reverse complement strand
ATCTATGTGGGATCAAATTGACAACAGCAACTCGAAAGGTTTGATGGGAAGCCTAGGGGACAGTGAGTTGAAGATAGTGGTGATGGAATAATTTGGAAAAGGATAGTGAGAATAGCAGCACAGCTGGAAGAATGTAATCGATGTCACTGAATTGTACATGTAGAAATTTTTGAAATGGTTTAACTTTGGCTATGTATATTTTCACCAAAAAAGAGGTCCTCAAGGTCAAAAAGGGAGAGTGTTAACACGTCATGGTGTTCTTAACCAATGTCATAAAACAATATGTATGCTGACTGTTTAATGAGAAACTATTTGTTCTGTAAACCTTCATCTAAACTACAAATAAAAATTTTTAAAAAAGTCAGGAAAGGTGTGCGTCAGGGTTGCATCCTTCCACCATACCTATTCAATCTGTATGCTGAGCAAATAATCTGAGAAGCTGGACTATATGAAGAAGAAAGGGACATCGGGATTGGAGGAAGACCATTAACAACCTGCAATATGCAGATGACACAACCTTGCTTGCTGAAAGTGAAGAGGACTTGAAGCATTTACTGGTGAAGATCAAAGATCACAGCCTTCAGTATGGATTACACCTCAGCACAAAGAAAACAAAAATCCTCACAGCTAGACCAATAAGCAACATCATGATAAATGTAGCAAAGATTGATGTTGTCAAGTATTTCATTTCACTTGGATCAACAACCAATGCTCACGGAAGCAGCTGTCAGGGAAATCGAAAGACACATTGCATTGGGCAAATCTGCTGCAAATGACCTCTTTAAAGTGTTAATAAGCAAAGATGTCACCTTGAAGACTAAAGTGCGCCTGACCCAAACCATGGTATTTTCAATCACATCATATGCATGCGAAAGCTGGACATTGAATGAATAAGGAAGATCGAAGAAGAATTGATACCTTTGAATTGTGGTTTTGGCAAAGAATATTGAATACACCATGGACTGCCAAAAGAATGCACAAATCTATCTTGGAAGAAGTAAAACCAGAATGCTCCTTAGAAGGAAGGATGGCGAGATTATGTTTTACATACTTCGGACATGTTGTCAGGAGGGATTAGTCCCTGGAGAAGGACATCATGCTTGGTTAAGTACAGGGTCAGCGAAAATGAGGAAGACCCTCAATGAGATGGACTGACACAGTGGCTGCAACAATGGGCTTAAGCATAACAACAGTTGTGAGCATGGCCCAGGACTGGGCAGTGTTTCGTTCTGTGGTGAATAGGGTCTCTATAGTCGGAACCTACTTGACGGCACCTAACAACAACAACAACCATTTTACTTATTTTTCTAGTCACTTGTTTTTCGATAGGTTAATTAATGATGTGATATATGTTGATTTAAATACACTAAAAAAGTTTTTTTTTTCTTTCTTTTAAAAAAAAGTCTTTTTTAGTGTATTGTGGGAAATTTTTAAAATTTTCTTTGTGTTTGATAATTTGTTTCCATAGGTAAAAGTCTGTCTAGCCTCATCAAAAAAACAAAAGGCCTTTGCATCTTTTCAGCCAGCCATTTGAATAAAATACAGAAACACCTGCAGCCTGAAAAGCATTATACTCTTTTGGAACTACTTCATCTGTAATAAACTGTTGATATTTCAGTTGAGATGGTACATGCTGTAGGGAATTTGAGTATAGTTGATTGAAGGCATTCAGGACTACCTATTATACAGTCATGATGGAAAGCATAATATATTCAAACTGGAAGTAGAGAGAGGTAATGTGTTTCAGGAGAGCCCTCCTGATTATAGCAATCTAGTTATGCTGAAAGACCATAATTAAATTAGCTCATTGCTTTATTTTGCATAGTGATTCAGAGAATTTTAGAGCTGGTGGAGTCTTTTTCAAAATAATTTTACCTATTCATTTTATAGATGAAAGAGTGAAGATTATGAAGTTATATTTCTTGTCGGAGCTCACAGGATATTTAAGAAAAAGTTATTATCCGAATTCAATTATTCTGATTTCTAATTTACAGCTAACTTGACTCCTTGGGAATTATCTCTAAAAATCATATTCAATATGGAAATACAGACTTTGTTCAATGGACAGTAGAAAATGTCAAGTCAACAAATGAAAGGCCAGTTTCCTTTTCCTACCTAGAAAACTGTAGTCATTTTGAGTCTGTTTTTACCCTCATTCTAGTGAACAATGAGTCTCAGCTGTGAGTGAGGGCCAATTGATTTAAAGGTGAGCCTCCCCAGCTCTCCCAACCCACCACTACTCTCTCCTCTACAGACATGCTCACCACAGTCCTATCTGAGGAGATATACAACTAATTGCTAATATCACGTGTCTAATTACTGTTGTTATTGTTGTTAGGTGCTGTCGAGTCAATTCCGACTCATAGCAACCCCATGTAACAGAGTAGAACTGCTCCATTGGGTTTTCTAGGCTGTAATCTTCACAGGAACAGATTGCCAGGTCTTTCTCCCGTGGAGTTGCTGGGTTGGCTTGAACTGCGAGCCTTTCGGTCACCAGCCAAGCACTTAACTGTTGTGCCACCAGGACCCCTGTCTAACTACTAAGGGTGTGTCATATTTTCAGATTTAGGCATATTTAATCTCTTTAGTATATCTAATATTATGTGTATAGGGAATATTATTTTAGGAACATTGTTCACACTTTATTCATTATCTCAGAGACTGGAAATACAGAATATGGATATAGAGGATATATAGAATCTAGATATATTCATTTTCCAAGGACTTTCATGTAGCTTTAGGACTGTAAATCAATTAACCTAAACTTTTACTGCCAGAACTTTATTTAGTTCAGAATTGTTTCAGCACCTTGACAATCCAATCTGTGTAGTAGTTTTGGCTATATTGTACAGTTGAGCTTGATCAAATTAAGGGAGAAAAGTTGATCTTTGCATTTCAAGTTATAGCCACTCAAGATATGAACATACCCAGAAGTTTATTAAATTAGTTACCACAGGTCACCACGCCCAGCTTTATATTAAATCAATATTTTCTTTTATCATCTTGGAGAACCTGGCAATGTTTTTTCTAGGCTTATCTTTGACAAAGTCAGATTTTTCTTTTAAGTTTTTCACATCTTTTCCTGTGTTCTTTACCTCTTTCAGTGTTTCTGCTGCTACCAACTACTTCCCCTAAGCAGCCGAGTCTCTTCTGTCAGGAAGAAAAGATTTTGTTAAGATACTAACACCTTAGTTTAATCTATCCCGGGAGTTTTTGCTTTACAAGAGAATCCCCTGGTCAATTCTAAAGAACATTCTCAGTATCACTACTATTGCTGTGACTACTACTCCCAATAGTGCTTCTACTCTTGTGACCAAAGCCCTCCCCACCCACACACACAAAAAAAACAAACAAACCTGTTGCCATAGAGTCAATTCCGATTCATAACATCCCTATAGGACAGAGTAGAACTGCCCCATAGGGTTTCCAAGAAGCAGCTGGTGGGTTCAAACTGCCAACCTATTGGTTAGCAGCTATAGGTCTTAACCACTGAGCCATTGACTGATCCCTTTTTTTCTGTACAATATGCCAAGGCTTTTACAATCTTCAAAATAAACTTATGAGGAATATATTTTGTCCTAATTTTATAGACCATGAAATTGAGGCCCAGGTCACATAAATATAAGTGGCATAATCAGGATTAAAAGCCAATTCTAATTCTAAAATCCATGCTCTTAACTATTACACTCCACTTCTGCTGTTAGAATTTAAAATATACCCTGGAGGCGAGACATTACTGTCCATCGAAGTTTCCCAGTGGCTCTGAAATCATGCAAGTTAGAGATTTGCATCATCACGTATTTCTGAATCCACAAAACTGTTCCACACACAGTAGGAAGGTGAGGTGACTAATTTGCGTTCATTAACTTCAGCAGTTTTGTTTGTTTTCTAACTTGGCTTGCTAACATCTAGTGACAGTAACCACATTCACCTAAATAGCTCTGCATAATATCTAATATAATTTAAAAAGTTTAAAATCATATTTAAAAGCTCTACTTTAATGCTGATGAGGAAAGAATGAATTATAAACAATGTAATTTGATATTTGTATGAATGAAATCCAACTAAATGCAATGAGCTATAATTATTTTTACTTAAATATGAAATCTTTAGGACTGGGGCAAGTATCTATACTTCCCTTATCTCCCTCTCTCTCTCTTTCTCCCTCTCTCTGGCTTTCTAGTATAATCAAACTTGGGCAATACCAATTTATTCTTCTCTTTGAAACAGACATCTAATTTAAAGCTGAATTCTTCAAGATTAGGGGTTTTAATCGTGTAGTGTATGGGCGTGTGTCACAGATCTCTTTGGCAGTCTAGCTAATCCTATTAACTGCTTCTCAGAATAATGTTTTTAAGTGCATAAAATAAAATACAAGAATTACAAAGGAGACAAATTAAATAATACCATTATTAAAATACTTTCAAAAATCCAAAATTGTGACAAAGTAAATTTATTTTTAAGAATAAGATCTAACAGAGGGTGAAATCACTATCATTTTTCCAAAGAAGTGATAAGTATAAATGATATTTTTGAGGTATTCACAATAATGGTATATTAAAATATCTGTTATTTCTGTTGGTGAGAGAATCACAGGTACTAATACCTGTGATTTGTTGCCTGTATTCAAAATTCTTATCAAATTATGAGATGAAAAACCAAATTTTAGTTGAAGTTAGTAAAAAAAGATTTTTTTTTTCCCATCCATGTAACAGCTTTCCTGAAAATCAGTATTCCATGTATAAGGAGCCTTGAGAATTGTGCACTTTATGAGGCTATATAAGATTATATGTTCAGTGTTTACATTTATTTATGAACCTTATCTGAGTAGAAATTTACTGCATGAAAAAGCAACTCCGGTTCCCAACAATTCAAACATAAAGGCGCTGAAGATAACATTCTATCTGAACCAAGTTCAGAGCAGGCTAAGCAGAAATGGGCATAGATGCTGCCACAGCAAAGAGTAATTTCAGCCAGACTAGACAGCAGCACTGCATTCAGTTAGAGTCAGCAACTTCCAAACTGGCTGCTGGTGGATTAATATACTGAGATATTTGTCACTTGGATTCAGCAGTGTCTCTTCAAATGTCATAAATAGTCATCGCTATTGACTTTCTGTTTATTATAAGATGTGGGAGAAGAAAGAGAAGAAAAACAGTATTGTAGGTTAACTAGTATATGGTAAAGTCATCCAGTGGCCTCCTCACACGGTGACTGTTCACTTGCCCACAGAAAATTCCTAGGTGCGGTTGTTGCATTCAGAACCACCTCACGTAGAGCAATCCTGAACACCAGTTCTTTTCAACTCAACTTTTGCTTATCTCCTGTTAACATTTGCATTTTAACTATTTCAAAACAATTTCCCGTGGTAAAACATTTCTGTTTTTCTTTTCTCACTTTTCTAGGACATTTTCTGAAAAAAATATGGCAATTTTCAGCATATGATAGTAACTCTTTGTGGATTCATAAGTTCTCATCAATTAATTTTTAATGCCTATACTCTTCATTTTCTGTGGAGGTTGCAACATGTGCTTCACCCAAAACAGATTAGAATTGCCTGTCTGTGGGCTGATTGTTCTAGCTGAATCACATCCCTAGCTCATATGCTGCTTGAAGATTGGTGATCTGTTTTTTACTAATTATAGATCACAGAAATGGAACAGAGATAAACCCATATGATTCAACCTCATACATGTTATCAAAATAAACAATTAAAATGGCAATACATAAGCTATCTAATTTCTGTGATAGATGATTGTATAAACAATCCTATTTATAATCTTAGGGGAATTTAGTTAAAGCCAATGTTTAAAACCTATTTTAACAAAAAAATATTTAGGCTTAAATTTATTTTCTTGATTAGGTCATCTCTATAAATGACCTTCAATCTGATAAATAAGTCAGGAATATTTTCTACTCATCTATGAGTTGTTTCAAGAAAAGCTCTTTGGCAAGTTCTGCAGTGATACTACCTCTGTGGATGGCATTAAGCAAAAGATACAAGTAAAGAAAAGCTGGGAAGTTTGAGATATACTACACACTAATTTATACTGTCTAATTCTCACCAGCCATCTGTATAATTTAGGCCAGCAACTTTCCTCTACAAGTACTGGGCTTCTAACTCTTTTATCCTTGCTTCCATTCATGCCTTCAAACGAATATTTAGTAAGCTTCTACTAAATTTATTCCCTGCTATCCTGGAGCCTTTGGGCTTAGAATGGACTTGACTGCTTGCAAAAAGCAGTAGTACGGCACTGATTCTTTCTTCCAAAATCTGGCAAAGTGCTCTCATTTGACCCTGACTGGTTTTTTTTTTTTTAATAGGAGCCCTGGTGGTGCAGTGGTTAAAGCTTTGCTGCTAACCGCAAGGTCAGCAATTCCAATCTACTCCTTGGAAACCTTCTGGTTCTACTCTGTTCTATAGGGTCTCTATGAGTCGGAATCGACTCCAGTGACAATGGATTTGGTTTGGTTTTTTGATTTTTTGATATTTAGCTGTCCTCTTTCTAAAGTTAGCCTCTTTTTGAATAGCTCACTAAAGACATGCTGCATTCCTTGTGCAGGAACCTCTGTTAGGTTCAGAGAAGGGGCCTAATTAAATAGTGGTACACTCCCTTATCACTAAGGAGTCCTGGTAGAACAATGGTTAAAGCTATCAGCTGCTAACCAAAAGGTTGGTGGTTCCAACCTACCAGCCACTCTGCAGAAGAAAAAACGTGACAATCTGCTCCCCCAAAGATTTCAGCCTAGGAAACCCTATGGGACAGTTCTACTCTGTCCTATAGGGCTGCGATGAGTCACAATAGGCTCAATGGCAAACAACAACAACACTTACCATTGTGCCTTTTCCCCATGGCACTTAGACTACACTGAGAAATGGTTGTGTTATTTATAAATTTCTATTTTCTAATGACTAGGGAAGCTCTATGATGCAAGACTGCATCTGCCTTGATCATTGTCCTGTCTCTACCATGTACGTAATGCCTGGCACATAGTAGGTATTAAACATGTATTTTTTAATTGAATAAAGGAATGAATGTATAACCAAAAACCCATTGCCATCCAGTTGAATTCTGACTCATAGTGACCCTACAGGACAGATATTAGAACTGCCCCATAGGGTTTCCAAGGCTGTAAATCTTTGCAGAAGCCGACTGCCACATCTTTCTCCCACAGAACAGCTGGTGGGTTCCAGCCACTGACCTTTCAGTTAGCAGGCAGATGCTTAACCACTGGGCCACCAGGGCTCCTTCTGAATGTATTAAAAACAAACAAACAAACCCATGCCGTGGAGTTGATTCTGACTCACAGCAACCCTATAGGACAAAGTAGAACTTCTCCGTAGGGTTTCCAAAGAGCAGCAGGTGGATTTGAACTGCCAACCTTTTGGTTAACAGCCAAGCTCTTAACCACTGTGCCACCAGGGCTCCTCTGAATGTATAGTAGTACATAATTACTAAATGCCAAAGATATAGAGCAAACCACTTAATACTTTAGGAAATTAAAAGTATTAAATATTTACGGACTGAAAGTATTTAGAGGAAAAAGAAATTTGAACTGTATCTTGACAGGTAAGTAGAATTTTGATAAATGGAGGAAAGGAGGGAGGGCCTTTCAGGTGAGGGAAGGCAAAGGGTAGAGAGGCGCAGATGTGTTAAGTGGATGCTGAATTTACCAATTATCAGGTAGTAATTAGAGATCTAATATTAATGATAATAAGAAAGTAAGCATTTATTTTATTTTATCCTTCGCAGTTTACAATATAGATTTGTATAACTGAGGTTGTAAAAATCTATTTTCATTATTTAACACAATATTGATTATTTTTGTTTTTAAAATGTTCACCTGTTTCTGACTTCTCTTTAACTGAACTTTATCTTAACTGTATACCTGCATCTGTGAGTAACTTTTTAATTTATTTATTGTGCTTTAAGTGAAAGTTTACAGTTCAAGTTTCTCATATAAAAATTCATACACACGTTGTTATGTGACCCTAGTTGCTCTCCCTATAATGTGACAGCACACTTCCTCCTTTCCACCTTGGATTTCCCATGTCTGTTCAACCAGCTCCTGTCCCTTTTTGCCTTCTCATCTCGCCTCTGGACAGGAACTGCCTATTTAGTTGTGACTAACTTGTAATGTAATTTATTTGCAGAAAATAAATTATAATGTATCAAATTACTTATTCAAAGTATCCATTTCTATAAGTTTATAATAATAGCAATGTAATCAAATTTTAAAAATAATTCAAAACTGTAAAAGAAAAATAATTTAAAAAATTAAATGAAATTCTTAAAGTCATTTTAGTGAACTTTAAATTTTGCTTGGTATGAGAAAACAACTGACAACTAGCTGTTATATATTCATTCAGGTATTGTCAGTGTATTTTTCTTTTTATTGATTGATATAATAATTGGTTGAGTGACTTCTGTAGAATTAAGTAATGAAATATAATCTATTTTTATATAATTCTCAAAGCCCAAGTTACAGACAAAATCACTGAGGATCACATATAATAGATACACACTGGCCACCTCTCTTGATATGACTTTCAAATTGAGCACTTGACCAGGGTAAGGTCCTCCAATTATAGCTATCTATTCACCATAATTGTGTAACACTGATTTTGCACACATTTGTATAATTCCCAGAACTCCATGTCAGTGCTGCTCATGTGATACCCAAGAAAACCCAACAGGAATGATTAATAATTATCAAGGAAATAGATTTTACTCAGTAGTGTTGAGCTTTGGAAGATCACGGACTTTTTTGTTATCTAATATTTTACCCTCCCAAGAATCAATGTTCACCCCTCTTAGTGGCAATATTGTCCCTCATTGCATACTATACCCCTACTTGCCTTTCTGCAAGTGCCTTACGTAGTGCTCTGGGAGTCTCCTTTCTCTCTTTAGAGGACATCATTCATCATGTTTTCCAAAGGTAGGCTTTCCAACTTATTGTCATAGCTAAACTTAGTTTTTCCCTTAAATTATTTCTTACCAAGCAAATGTAAATACATGTTGTCCATACACATTTTTCTTCTCTTATCTATACCTTTTCCTTATCCATTCCTTTTCTTATCCATGTTTTTTCCACATCTGGAATGTTTCCCACTTCTCATGACCCCCAGCACACACACACACACACACACACACACACACACAAATACAAACACAGACATCTTGACATAGCCTAATCCTGAACATCTTTCAAGTCTCAGCCTAAATTATTTCTCTCTTCTGGTGCTAAGCACTTTCTACCTATATTTTAGTTTTTTGAAGGTAGGCCACAGGCACAATTTCTTTTTTTTTGTCCTCCATAATTGATGGCTCACTGTAGGCACTTACAATTGTTGTTTGAAAAAAAAAAGAAGAGACAAATCCCCAGTATTCAAAGGAGTTTAAATACAAAGAGGAAGACAGAAATGTGCAAATGTATAACAAAATAATTTAAAAAATGGACTATTTGGAGGCAAATTTTGAGTGTGAGATGAAGATGGAATCACCTATGCAGTCTAGACAGAATCTAGGTTCTGTATAAAAAAAACTTTTGAGGTCATTTAAGACCCTAGATCCATGTTAGGGTGAGCATTACCCCTTAAAGAATGATGGGAGGAGGGCTTGAAAAGGTGGATTTTGCTTAATCACTATTCCTTTTTTGCATTAGACCATCTATTTATGGATGTACTTTATGGATCAGGCTGTATATATCATGACCTTAACATTAAAATTTCTGTGACTGATTCATTGAAGACTTTGTTATGGTTACAAACATTGATAAATTGTATTTTCCATTCAAGATGTGCCGTTTACTATATCACTCAGATGATCATTGTTCATTGTTTTATCTTTTATGCTATCCTGCTGGTGGCAAGAGAGCATACTTAGTTCTTCAGTTTTATGAGCTGAGGGATCATTATTCCGAGCACTAGCAATTGAAGTGACATAGAGACTTGAGTTTAAAAAGAAGGGTAAAATACTGTTTTTATGTGAATTCATGGATTTCTTTTCATCAGCATTCATGAGCCTTAATTTTAGTGGTCATATTTTTAATGACTCTATTTGACTTTACTGGGGGTCATTCAGCAAAGTTTGAGGTACATGTGGCACCTGAATGATAAGAAGTTATAGAAAATTCTTCGATTTAGAGGTAGAGGACTTAAGTTTCTCTAGAATTTCATTTAGATTATTTTTCATAAAAACTCCAAATTATAAGGTAAAATGTTGAAATTAATAAGTTTGTTAGCTTCATTAGAATCAGGGCTTATTTTTTGTTGTAGTCAAGGAATTTATATACATATGTGTGTGTGTACATATGTAGTGTGTGTGTGCATGTGAACATGTAAGTGTGTGTGTGTGTGTGTATGTATAGATATATATATATGTATACAGAAAATAAGGCTTCAAATGATATAAAACAAGCTAAGTTTTACAAAACAATTTTGTTTCTTTTAAGGTACTTTTTGTAAAGAAAACTTTAAGTAGAAGATAATTAAGAAGGAGAAATAGTCATAATTAGAGGAAAATTTTTCCTTTTTCATTTTGTTTCTACATTTTAACACAAAATGTGGGAACATGTAAATGAAACTTTTGCAATTTACTGTGTTTACTTAGCTGTGGAGAGATTGTGAACAGTTTTAATTTTATAGATAACAGCAGGGATGTTAGTGTGCATTTATTTATTTTTATTACTAGTTTATTCATGTCGTAATAAACATTTGGAAAAACTCACACAATCATTTTAAACAGACATCTCAGTGCTTGAAAATGCCTTTAGACTTTGTAAAATAATTAAGAGCACAGTGTTGATTCAGAGCTCTAGATAATTTATGTTTGGTGAATATGTAGTGCCCTTCTATTACTTCAAAGGTTTCTGCTATATGCTGCTTCCTTGAACATCTCCCAATTTTTTTCTTTCCAGACTTCCCAGTCATAAACAATTTTTATTTCCCTAAGTAGATTAGACACTGTTAAGTTCCTAACATAATTTTATTAATGTAAACATAGCCAGATACTGAATTGGAGCCAAATAAAATGCTGAACATGATTCAGAATGACTAATGGACATTCCTAGATCTCTGGGGAAGTGATGGGTCCATAGCTATCTATCTTTACAAGTTTATTTCCAAATGATTTCAAATCATGGGATAAGCAAAGTAACTATATTTTTTACATGCAGAAATGCAAATTACTAAAACTTCTGTTTCAGAAACCATTGCTTTGTTTTCTAAGGCAGGACTTCAGAAAAATTCTCTTAAATTTATTAACCTCAATGTGAATTGCTAGGATTTCGGAATGATTATACAAGGTACAATACTCAATTATTCCATTTATACCTTCTCATATACAATTATCTCTTTGAAAAGATATAAAATTGTATGCACAGAGAACAGACAGTATGTTTATTAATCTATTTTACTTGTAATTTCTTATGAGTATGCCATGAAGATACATGGTATATGTATATATTTATGAAGATAACTAGCGTTTCATTCACTGGGCATTTCATAATGGCATAAAAAAATCAATTTTGTGAAAGGTAAAATTTGTGAAAACGATTGAGATTTAAAATGAAGCATTGATACTCTTTTCCATGTAAGCACAGCATTACCCTAATTTTCTTAAAATTTTTGAATTTGATGAGAAAATCTGAAATATCTTTCTTTTTAATGAAGGATGGTAGAAAGACTAGTAGAATATAGGAGGAGCAGTGTGAAAGTAATCATTACTTTTACAGAAATTTATGTACAACACAAAGGGCCACCTCTCCTCCCTTAGAAAGCCACCATTCTTTAGTATTTTTTAGATTATCTTTATATCCAATACTGAATTCTCTACCTGGAAGCTGTTTCTCAGCAATGTGTACTTCTCCTTGCAAGCCTCAACAATTTTTTTGGCCATTGATTGTATTTTCTGGTCCCTGTTTGGAACTCTGAGACCGTTGGGTTGATAATCTGCTGCTATCACCATGCTGTTTTCAATGATGGGAAAATGGGAGGAAGAACACATTTCCCATTGCCTCCATTAATTCCAAAGAAGCAAACAAACAAACAAAACCACCAACACAAGGCTTCTGTGCACGCCACAGATTTTACAGAAGGTTTGGAGCTAATTAGAATTGTAGAACACAGGGAAACAAAGCTCGAAACTGAATATGGCTGTTTCCATAGTTCCAAAGAAAAAACAAATATTAACCTTTCACGTATAGATTCTTTCCATCAGCACATCCTAGTTCCCAATTTTCTCCTTTACTTCTGTTTTGACCCTCCTTTGAGTCTTTTCCAGGTATCACATGATCCATCCTTCCAATGCATAGATAGATTCCATTTTCAGATAACACAACCACTTAAACAAAGGGGAGATCTTGTCTTTGGATACGTTTCCCTCCTTTTTGCCAGAGCTATCAAAAGACACCATGATGTATACGAGCTCACTGCCCAAAGCAAGAGGTGTTCAGCCAACGGAATATCACAGTGGGCTTCCTGATGTGACAAAAGATCACTATGTAAGTAGCCAGAGGAAGAGACTTGGATTTGAATCCGAGCTCTGCCACTTACCTCGGGCAAATCACTTAACACTTAACAGCCTCCATCTCTATGTATATAAAATGATTCTGATACAAATAATTTTCGTGATTATCAAATGCTATAATAATAAGTGAGAGTGTGCTTTGTAAACTATAAAGCATTTAACAGATTTTAGGTAATTTTTCCCAAACCCTAATGAACGGTGAGCAGGGAAAAGAGAAAAAGTAAAAATCAAAACATTTTCTTTTGCCCTTTGATTAAAAATTAATTAGACTACATGTAATATATATATAATCCAAAAATGTATGATCCATTACTTATGTAAATGGTAGTTTTCATTTAAGTGCCCTTCCCCTTGTTGCTAAAACTCATTATCTTTGTTTATTCTCACACATTGTCCATTTGGATGGGTACGTGTAGAACTTCATGCCTGTGCTTACTGATAGCTGAGCCGTGATGAGATTCTGTCAGGCGTTAAGCACAGAGCACAAGCTGTTATTGTTTACTTCCCGTAACCTTGCCAAAGGTGTCTGTTATTTAGGAAATAATGTTAGAAAAGCAGAATGTTGTCATGGGGTGGGTTATTCATGACAAACAAATATTCAGGTAAAACTAAGATATTTGCTTTTAAAGCAAAGGAAGGACATTGAGATATGTCGACATATTCTATTAAAAAAGCATTAAGCCCCTTCTCTCACATGACGAATGTTCAAATAATTGCCATACCTCACAGACGAAAGAGCATTAACATGACATATTGCTGCAGACAACTCATTTAGTAGCTCTGTATTGAAAAGGAATACAACGCACACACTTTGTTATCCATGTGTCAATTCTCCATAAATGCACTGAATACAAGGAGCATGCATAATATAATGATTAATATGATTTTGCTGATTTATTTTATTTTTTACTTTTCCCTATGTAAACTTTTGTGGCCAGGGAACCCTGGTGGCACAATGGTTAAAGTGCTCGGCTGCTAACTGAAAAGTGGGCAGTGTGAACCCACTAGACGCTCAGCAGGAGAAAGATGTGGCAGTCTGCTTCTCTAAAGATTACAGCCTTGGAAACCCTATGGGGCAGTTCTACTCTGTCCTTTAGGGTCTCTATGAGTCAGAATCAACTTCGTGGCAACAGGTAACCCTTGTGTCCACCTTCCACCTGCAAAGTATGGGTATAGTTTTTCTTCACATCTTAAATGAGAAGCGGTCTCTCTCCTGATGAGGGCTAACTCTTCCATCCCTGGTCTTGACTCTACCCCATCCTAGAATCTAGTTCTACATGAGTCGGGATCAAATCCTAAGACTTCAGCTTCAAAACACATACTTTTAACTACCACACCCTATTGCCTCTGTAAATAAATAAACTCCTACAAATTGCTAACACATAAGCAAATGGGCAAAATATATGAATACCATTCCACCTAAAAGAAAACATAATGGCAAATAAATGTATGTAAAGATGCTCTCCCCCTAAAGTAATCAGGATGATGCAAATCAAAACTACAGTGTATTATTATTTCACACTCAAATATTGAGCACAAATTGAAAAGATAATACCAAATATTGCCAAGGATGTGGAACAAGGAACAAAATATTTTATACACTCTTGGTGGGAGTGTAAATTATTATAACAATTTTTGGAAAATAACTTGGAAGTAATTAATACAACAGAAGCTGCACATATCGTATTATCAGCTCTGTCCCACTTTTGTATATTCTTCAGAGAAATACTTGTTTATGTGCCCAGGAAACATGACCAAAAATATTCAAAGCAGAAGAGTTTGTAAAAGCCCTAAACTGGGACCAACCCAAATGTTCATCAGTTGGAGAATGGATAAATAACATATGGTATGTTTAAAACCCATTGCCATTGAGTTGATTCTGATCCATAGTGACCCTAGAGAACAGAGTAGAACTGCCCCATAGGGTTTCCAAGGAATGGCTGATGGATTTGAACTGCCAAACTTTTGGTTAACAGCCAGATGACTTAACCACTATGCCACCAGGGCTCCATGGAATGTTTAAACAGTGAAAATCATACATTAATGAAATGCATTAACAAGCAAACAGTTAAACAAATAATCTAAGAAACAGGTAAAAGACACAAAAAGACATTTCTCTGAAGAAGATGTACAGATAAGAGGATGTTCAAATAAGCACTCGAAAAGATGTTCAATACCATTAGCTATTAGAAAAATGCAAGTTAAATCCACAATGACATGTCACTTCATACCTACCAGAATGGCTAAAATTTTAAAAAAAGTGATAATACCAAATGCTGAAAAGGATGTGGAGAAACTTTCCCACTCACCATTGCTGGTGATAATATAAAATAGTTGTAGCCACTCTGGAAAACAGTTTGGCAGTTTCCTGAAAAACTAAATATGCAACTATCATATGACCCAGAAATTGCACTCCTAGGCATTTACCCTAGAGTAATGAAGATTTATGTTCATGCAAAAATGTGTACACTAACGTTTATAGAAGAATTATTGATAATAGCCAAAAACTGGAAAAAACTCAGATATCCCTCCATGGGTGTATTGTTAAACACACTTGATACAGCCATGCTATGGAATACTACTTAGCAATAAAAAGGAATGGACTATTGATACACTCAACAACCTAGATGAAACTCTAGATAATTATGCTGAGTGAAAAAAAATCTCAAAAGTTTACAAACTGCATGATTCCATTTATATAACAATCTTGAAATGACAAAATTAAAAAAATGGAGAACAGATTAGTGGCTGTTGGAGGTTAACAAGGGTATGGGTGCAGGAAAGAATTGGGGGTGGCTAAAAAAGGGCAACATGAGGGATAAGAGGGGTCCACATGGTGATCAAAATGGGAATGCTCTGTATCTTGTCTCTGTATCTTGTCAACATTCTGGTTATGATGTTGCACTATTGTTTTACAATATATTACCATTGGGGGAAAATGGATAAAAGATGGATGGAATCTGTCTGTATTATTTCTTAATACTGCATGTGAATCTGTAATTTTCTCAGCATAAATTAAGGGATAATGAAAAAAAATTGTATACATTAAATCAAAATTGTAATCGTTGCTACGTTTCATCCTGTATGCAACTGAACTCTCTCCCTTTAGATGCTGCAATTTGTATAGATCGGAAGGCATCTTTATTTTATTTATTATGACATTATAACTAGCTCCGTAGAATCTGTAGTTCATGATATTATCACAAAATGGATGCCAGTTTATGGTATGCCAGATTTTAATTAATCCTTAGCTTCCTTTTTGTGTGTTCCAAGCCATGATCTAAAATTAATACATAGATAACATCCCTGGACATGTATAGTTTGTTGTCAATTTTACCCCCATTTAAGAAATTCTTAAACTGTTTTCCAAATGTATTGGATTTACACTTTCTGCTTTCCACGTTGTCTGTATTATCCTATGTCAAGTTTTAGATTTCAGCTGGTGGCATGGTGAATGGTTTTTGCTATTTTTTACATAAAAGTAGTTTATATTTTTTTTTTAAACCTCATTACAAATCACTCTCAATTAACGTCAAAGCAGTCCTTAAGAAAGTTTGTCAAGTTTAGAAAACAGACACTTTTCTCACCACTTAAAACATGTAGCTGAAATAATTCACACTTTGGAATGAGGATATAGTCAGCTAATTCAAACCAAAAGAATGACATAATAACAAACCTACCTGTCAACCTTTGAAAATCTAAATTAAATCTCTTAGCTAAGTATGAATTTTGTGCAGTTCAGGAAATAACCTTGATAATAGACGCTGGGAGAGTGAGAGAAGACTAAAGCTGGTCAACTATTTTCCTTCCTTCCTTCCTGCTTCCTTCCTTCTTTCCTTCCTTCCTTTTTTCCCTTCCTTTCTTCAGTTTTCCTTCCAGACGTGTTTAGGCCAGACACAGTTGGGATTAAATGTTGCATGGTAGCAGCAAAGAGATGGGTATTCTAATAGTCTAAGAATTCCATTTAACTTGTGGGATGGTTCAGATATTATAGACTTGGATGCCCACTCTGTCAAAAATTGAATGTGTTATAAGAACATAAATAGAAATAATTGTTCTGGGTATAAATGCTTCCTAGAAACAGTCCCTCTTGGTAAGATGTATGACCAAAGGATTGTTTTTTTCAGGTTTTTTTTTTTCTTTCTGTTTTTGGTATGTGTTGCAATTTTATTTTCAGAAAATTATTTTCAACTAACACACAATTTAGTATGATATTAAATTTGACAGTTTTTTGATCAAAAACATGTTAATACTGGGTCATCCCCTTCAACAACAGGAAATAGAATAAGGATGTTTTTACAGTATGCAGTAGCAATTGTCCTGGGATGTATAAAATTCACAATTGTAAGAAGATATGATTTGGACTCCATATCTTATCCCCCCCTTTTTTTTTAGTGATATTTTATTGTGTTTTTGGCAAAAGTTTACACAGCAAGTTAGGTTCCCATTTGACAATTTCCACACACATTGATCAATGACATTGTTCATATTTTGTCACCATTGTTTTTATGTTCTGGGTGTTCCATTTCCAGTACTTCAGTAAGATGCCCCCTTATCATCTTATCTTTGCTATGGATTAAATGTTGACCTTTTGGACTCATAGAGATGGTTTTTTAGTAAAGCACTGACCGAATGGATAATATCCTTTATTTTGTGTGTCACTCTGCTTTTCTGCTAAAAGGTAATCTTAGGGGATAGTTTTGGTTCAAGGTTTAAAGAGTGTCTCAGGGTGTAAAAACAGCTTGGGGCAGTGTCTGACCTGCTCCAACCCCACAAGGGGAAAGGAGAACCAAGATCAACAACGCAAGGCTGACTGCCATGAGGTGGAGGCCAGACAAGCCTCCTCTCTCTGCCGTCTTTACTACTTATGACACCAGCCATCCCTCGCGCAGCACTCTCTCTACCTCTCTGCTGGGTTCAATAATTCATTGCGACGGCTACACAGAACTTACAGACCATACTCATGATTATGGGGTTTATTAGGGAAGTAACAGTTACAATTCAGGCTCAGGAACACTGAGGATACAGTTCTTCCATCAGGACAGTCTCTCCCCAGCTGTGCTCACAAGCATACCTCTCCCTGGCCCTAGGTCTCTGCCCAAAGGCACTCAGCTTTCTCTCTCTGTGATCCGAGAAGCCCACCATGCTGTCTCTTGCTGCCAAGTCTCTGCTGTCGAGTCTCTCCTGCCACTGCTACTCACCATCTTCAAGGTTACAGCTCATTTTCTCTCTCGGTCTCCTGCTTCCAGGAGCTTCTCAGCACAGGGATCCTGGGTCCAAAGGACATGCTCTCTGCTTCTGGCTGATCTTCCTTGGTGGTGGTGGGATCCTCCTTCCTGCTCTGGAATTGACTATCTTTTAAGGCAAAACTGACCAATCCCCTTGGTAGGCCACAATTACCCTATCACACAGTCCTGCCCAGTCACCTGGGTGGGAGTTACAAGACCATGGCTAGAAAGGCCACACACAAAAGTAATTAATTACACTGCACAGTGTGATAGTCTCAGGGTATCCTCTGGTCTCAGCTGGTCCAGCTAATCTGGCTGTTCTAAGAATTTGAGTTTTGTTCTGCATTTTTCTTCCATTCTAACCAGGATCATCTATTTTGCCCTTGGTCAGATCAGTCAGTGGTGGTAGCCGGGCACCATCTCTTTCTTCTGGTTTCAGGATAGATGAGGTTGTGTAGGCTCTCAGCCTTTTAGATTTGTTTCTTCTCTTTAGATTTGGTTACCTTCTTACTCTTTTGCTCCTGACAAGTAGACACCAGTTGTTGTATCTTAGATGGCCACTCACAAGCTTTTAAGATCCCAGACACTACTCAGTTCACTAGGATGGAGAACATAAACTTTGTGAACTATATTATGCTAAGTGACTGAGTTGTCCCATGAGACTATAGTCCTATGCTTTCAAACCCAGAAAACAAATCTCGGAAGGTGTTTGGTTATGTCTGAGGAGTATCTGTAGTTGTGTCTTCAATGAATTATGTGCCTGCCTACACATATCTGTATTTACATGTACATATAGATACTTCTATCTGTTTTCACATATGTATGCACCTGTACCTACCTGTATATGTATATGCCTATACCTATCTATATGTGATCCTAAATTCGGTTTTTGGTTTTTGTTGGAATTGTTGCCTTCTTATATATGTCAAATTCTTTAATATAGGCATTCTTTTCTCATGAGCGCTTCTCAACAACATCATTTATTTTGTCATGCTGTGCTCACTACATCCACATTCAGTGCCACTTTTCCCACACCAAAAATAACAGATATCTATGATCTAGAGCAAGCTTCACCTTCCCTCCCCTCCTCCCCCAGTAACCACCAATGAACATTGGTCTCTTTATGTTTGTCTATACTAGTCTTCTTATAAAACAGGGATAATACAATATTTGTCCCTATGTGCTTGACTTATTTCACTTAGGACTATGCCTCCAGGTCCATCCGTGTTATAACACGTTCCTCGGACTCATTGTTGTTCTTTATGTTTGTGTAGTATTCCATTGTATGTATGTACCATGTTTGGCTTACCCATTCATCCACTGATGAGCACTTTGGTTGTTTCCATTTTTTTGCTATTATGAATAAAGAAGCTACAGTGAACATAGACGTGCATAGGTCTGTTCAAGTCACAACTTTTAGGCTTCTATGGTCTATACCTAGGAGTGGGATTGCTGGATCATAGGGTAGTTCTATTTCTAGTTTTTTGAGGAAGCACCATACTGTTTTCCATAGTGGTTGTACCATTTTACAGTCCCGCCATCAATGGATAATTCCAATCTCTCCACATTCTTGCCAACATTTGTTGTTATCTTTTTTTTTTTTTTAAATCAGTGCCATTTTAGCCAGGGCAAGATGGTATCTTGTTGTAGTTTTGATTTGCATCTCTATAATGGGTAATGATAGTGAACATCTTTCCATGTGTTTGTTGGCTGCTTCGATGCCCTATTTGGTGAAGGTTCTGTTCATATCCTTTCCCCATTTTGTGATTGGGTTTTTTGTCTTTTTGTTGTTGAGTTGTTGCAGTTTTCTATAGATTTTAGAGATTAGACCCTTATCAGATAAGTCATTTCCTAAGATTTTTCCCCAGTCTGTAGGTTCTCTTTTTACTCTTTTGATAAAGTCTTTTGATGAGCATAAGTTTTTAATTTTTATAGACCCTGTTTATCTGTTTTGTCTTCTTCTATTCATGCATTTGTTGTTATGTTTGTTATCCTGTTTTTACAAAAGATTAGGTCCCATAGTTTTCTCCCTGTGTTGTCTTCCAGGAATTTTATAGTTAGGTTTAACTTCTAGGTCTTTGATCCATTTTGAGTTAGTTTTTGTGTATAGTGTGAGGTATGGGTCTTGTTTCATTTTTATGCTGGTGGATATCCAATTTTTCCAACACCATTTATTAAAGAGATACTTCCTGCTCTCACTGAATGGATTTTGACTCCTCGTCGAAAATCAGTTGTCCATAGATGGCTGGATTTATACCTGAGTACTCAGTTCTGTTCCACAGCTCTGTGTTTCTGTTGTTGAAGCAATACTAGACTGTTTTGATTACAGTGTCTGTATAGTATATTTTGATGTCAGGGAGTGCATCATCTTACCCTGTCAGCTAAGTAAAGACATGAAGAACATAAATGAAAGTTTGGGGGATTATGAATAGATATATCTAATTCTAAAAACTAGTAGCAGTAATAGTGTCAGCTATAACAGCTAGCATTTACCTAGTACTATTTAACATCAGTATTATCAAAATACTACCTAACTCATAATAAAAACCAAAACCAAAACCCGTTGCCAACAGGTTGATTCCATCTCGTAGCAACCCTACAGGACAAAGTAGGACTGCCCCACAGGGTTTCCAAGGAGCAGCTAGTAGATTCTAACTGCTGATCTTTTGGTTAGCAGCCGAACTCATAATAGGCAATATATAATTGTACCCTTAATGGAACAATGAATGGTAGCTAAGTCTTATTTATTGCTTCCTACTAACCAAGCATTCTTCTCACTAGATATATTATCTCACTTAATCATCATAAACACTGTATAAAATGTACTATTATTATACTCCTACTCAGATGAGATAACTAAGTTGCAGAATACTCATTAACTTGCTAAAGTTATTAAGTGGTTGAGCTGAAGTTCAAATGCAGATGGTCTAGCTGCATGATTCAAGCCTATAATCATTACCCCAGGCTACCCTTCACATTGTAGGGTTTAGAGGTTTATGAATTCACAACTTTCATTGAAGACCTAGCAGGTAAACAATCAAGGGACACTAAGTACTTCCCTAGAATTCTTTAAGTGTAACAGTGATTTGGAGTTTTCTTTAAGAAAATTTTACTATTTAACTATGGAATTATATTAAAGAATATTTAGTAAAATATAAGCTTCATAAGGCGCCCTGGTAGCACAGTGGTTAAAGTGCTGGATTGCTAACCGAAGGGCTAACCAGTGGCTCCATGGGAGAAAGATGTGGCAATCTACTTCCATAGAGATTTATAGCTTTGGAAACCCTATGGGGTCTCTATGAGTCGGAAGGAACTCTGTGGGAATGGGTTTTTTGGTATGAGCTTCATAGGAATACTAAATGTACAATCTTTTGGTTTTTTATATCTTTACTTCACATAGATCATTGTTAAAGTAAATTGCACAGTATACAATAGCTTTAAGAAGTTTAGAATAGAACTTCCTCTTTTAAAGAAGGACAAATCAATTTGGGCTCACACATAGCACCCTGCATAAATGAAACTACTTAGTCAATTAAAAATGTACTAGAAAAACTCTATCAACAGCAAGAAAAAGCAACAAAGAAGTTTGCCATCCTTCAGGAAGTTTATGTGGGGCTAAAACGTCTCTGAAATAAATTGAAAACTCAGATTTGCACAATGCTTCAGTGGGTATTTCAGATGAATATTATCAGCATGATGAAAGAAATTTATTTCTATTTATTTTAATGGACATATTTTACCTCGATTATTTCCCTTTAAATCATTAATATTACAAGAATATTAGAAGGCTTGAATTTTTATCTCTCATTAAGACAAATATATGACCACTGAAATCTTTAGGGCTGAAGCCGAAGCCCTGAAGGGAAACATTCACAACCTAAACACAGAACCTCCTGCAAATGATGAACTCGCAGTGAAAAATGACAACCCAGTGTGGGAAATGAACCACCAGGAGGCAGAGTCAGCCAGCCATTGGAAGAGAAGAATTAGCATTCTATTTCTATGCCCAAGCTTATGTCTTGCCCCTTTTGCCCATTAAAATCCTGCTCATTTGTCAACGGAATTTCATGTTTTCTGTGCCACAATTTTTTTCACAGTACTGTAAGTGTAAATGTAGAGACTTAATATGTTGAGTAAATTAAAAGCTATCACTATGTAAATCAAACATTTTACTTGACAGAGGAGGGGGAAAATAGATCATTCCTATGTGAAGTATTTTAGAAGATAAATTTATTCTTACAAATTGAACCTACTTGCCTTATGCCTGGATTGAAATCTTTGAGTAGAACAATCATAATAAATAACATTTATGGGTCTACCTTGTATGTGCAGGCACATTGTATATATTGTATGATTCTCTTAGAAATATTATGAAACAGTTATCCATCCTATTTTACAAGAGAGAATTGAGATTCAGAGATCTCAAGTCTCTCTGAGTTCATAACCCTTAATAACAACAGACTACCTCTAAAAAGCTTTGAAATTTGAGAGCTACTAATAATTTTACACTGATTGCATTCTGTATAATGCCTTTCATTTTTCATGATTTTGTAGCACTATTTCAAATTTAGGTCTGAGAAGATACATTTACATACTCAGAGAAAGCATAATAATACTGCAATAATAATAATAATAATAATGTTCTGTTTACTATGCTTTCTCCATGCTTTGTTTACCCATTTCCTGCTTTCTATTAGATTGATTTTGAGAGATGCTCTTTGTTTAGCTCTGTACTTTGAAAATTATGTATTTAGTTTCTATTATTTTAATGGACACATTTTAACTTGACTATTTCCATTTAAATCATGAATATTATAAGAATATTAGAAGGCTTAAATTCTTGTCTCTCTACCTTTTCCACCCATTTGCCAGATTATTCTTCTTGTTTCCTACCCATCATACATTGAGTGAATTTTTTTTAACAATGTGTTTACCAATTGCTTTCCTTATCATTGCTTCTCACTCTTTCCTTCTGAGTTCAGTTTCCTTTTTAATGTAGTACATTATTTAGCACACTATTTAGTAGTTTTTCAGTAATGATCTCTTAGTTGTAGACCCTATGGGTCTTTGTATACTAATATAATATGTAATTTTATATAATAATTAGACTGCTGGGTAAATAATCTCTGCTCTTTTTCCAGAAGAGGGTTCTAATGGCAGCATACAGGATGCATTAGAGGAGGGAAGTAGTCTGTTCAGGTGTGATCTAAAATAGCCATAAAATCATAATTTAGAAACCATTTTGTCACAAATTGGATGAAAACTATGTGATAAAACTTTTTTTAAGATATAAAATAAGTGATTTGTGATTTAGAATTTGAAAGCCATGTAAAGAAAGATATAAATATACTGTCCAAGTTTTTACTTTGAGTAATCGGGATAAAAATTATCAGTAGGAAGGACAGAGAAGTCAGAAAGAGGACTAGCCTGGTTTTGGGGAGGCAGAGGATAAATTAATTTTAGGTTGTGGTTTTAGTGCTTATATGACATCTAGCATGTAATTTGTACAACTTGTAGCCAGATAGAAGTTGGAGTTAGAGACGAAAATTTGGTAGTTACTCTCAGAAAGCTATTAGCTGAAGTTGTGGAAAAGGATGAATAAATTAATTGTCAGAGTATAGGGAAATGTTTAAAAAAGTCAATTGCTATCAAGTCAGTTCTGACTAATGGCAACCCCACGTGTGTCAGAATAGAACTGTGCTCCATAAGGTTTTCAATGGCTGATTTTTTGAAAGTAGATTGCCAGATGTTTCTATTCAGGTGCTCTGGGTAGACTTGAACCTCTAAACTTTCACTTAGCAATCAAGTACATTAACCATTTTTACTACCCAGGGACTCTAGTAAGGGAACTTAATGAGAGTTGCTGATACTGAGTGTTGTAATCAGCATTTTAGGAATCATCTGTTCCCTCAAGAATTTTATAAGCTAGCAATTTTCTGTTCAATGGGATATTCATGAAATTTCTTAGAAAATTTATAAATGGCAAAGCTTTCTACATAAATATAAAAAGAGCAGAAAATATCTTGTATACAGTGTAACTTATTTTGGATGCAAATAAAAAAGCATTGAGTTCACTTCAGGCCCAGCACCTCAGGTCTCATATTGATCTTAGATAGCCTTGAAGTTGTAAATGATTTATTTTCCAGACGATCATCTGCAAATCAATCGGTTGGAACTTGCAACAATATTTTTTTTTTTTAGTAGAAACAATATTATAAATCATGATTTTTTTTTCACAAAACTAGTCTCTAAAATCCTAAACTATAATGTAGCTCTGTAGTTCTAATTAAAATAATAGGTATAGAAAACATCCTTTTTTTTCCTTTTAAATACTCAGAATATAATTAAACACATGGGATATACAAAATAATCTTCAGCAGACTTAATAATTTTGAAATGTGTTAAATTAGCAATACCTAACCAGTTGGAAAGGAGTCCCTGGATGACACAAACAGTTTAACACTTGACTAATCGCCAAAAGTCTGAAGGTTCAAACCCACCTGTAGGTACCTTGCAAGAAAGGTCTGGTGACCTACCTGAAAAATCAGCCATTGAGAACCTAAAGTCCTGTGAAGCACAGTTCTACTCTGACATATGTGGAGTCACCATGAGTCAGAATCAACTCTACAGCAATTGGTAAAAACCAAATGGAAAACATGCTTTATTGAAATATTAGCAATTAAGAAAAATTAAAATGGAGACGTACAGATTAAAGGGAATTTGTTGGCAATTTCAAAGCCCTTGAATATTTATGGCACTTTTCTGTTTATCTAATTTTATTTCAAAATTCTTAGTTTTAGTGTTCCTTGGTATATCTCATACCAATGATTAGGTTCCTTTTATTTACTTATTCATATTACATTGAAGCAAGTGTTTATTTGAAAGCCCTAAACTTTTCTAAATCCCGGCCCCTATCCCTAACACTTCAGGGTTAAAATTCTTTCTTATTCTTCCTTGGATTATTTTTTTCTTAGTTTGTTATTATTTCATTGTTCTCTTCGTGAGTGGAAGTTCCCCTCTGATTCATTCAGTGTTCTTTTTTCTTTTATGTGTTTGTTGTTTATTCTTTTACTGTGTCTCAGGCTAGAACTTGGAGCCCTGATGGTGCAGTGGTTAAGAGCTTGGCTGCTACCCAAAAGGTTGGCAGTTCTAATCCACCAGCTTCTTCTTGGAAACACTATGGGGCAGTTCTACTTTGTCCTGTAGGGTCACTATGAGTCAGGATTGACTCGACAGCGACGAGTTTGGTTTGGTTTTGGTTTCAGCTGGAACTCGGTCTTTTATCAGGAGATATCAGAGCTCAGAGTCCCAAGTCTTTACACTGACATCACTACTCCTTTAATTGACAGGTGTCTGTCCACCGCTGAGAAACCCTGGCACTTTTCAGTCTTATTTGCAAGTTCCTCTACCCCAGGGGTGTAAATTAAACCACAGCGGTTAGGAATCTATGGAAGACGTAGGACTTGCTCCACGGAATTGTTCATGGAGCACTATGAACTCTCGAAAAACTACACCCTACCTCTCGAAACCAAAGCAGTAGGAATGAAATGGCAAGAACCTGACCTCCAAATTAGGTATTGTAGGCATGGAAGGGTGGCTCTCCAGGTCTGGTGAGTCAAAGGGTTAAGCATAAAGGATACCCGACAGGAGATGGATCTGCAGGACTTGGGTGAGGTTGATAAGTGCCTCAATAGCCACCTAGCTAGACTACCAACCAGCTAAGCACGTATAATTATAAGACACATTTATAAATTAGGAATTTTTTCTATTCTGGGGTGGATCATACTTTCAGATTAATATAAGATCTGTATTTATTTAATAAAGATATTTTGTGAACTTTAAATAAAAATAGTTCTGTATCATTATATCATAATATGAAAATTCCCTTTCTGGGTTATTAGAGGAAATATTAATTATTTAAAGATATAATCTCTAATTTTTTGGTATGTGTTTGGTAAGGTGATTTTTACTTTCATAAATAATGTATTATTATACTGTCTTTAGGCTAATTAAATTAATTGGCATATTTAAATATGATAAGTGATAATCCACATGCCATTTCTATGTGTAGACCAGGCAGGAAAGTAGGGAGGGTTTTTAATAGGACATATCAAATTACCAGACCATTTTAATGGTCGGCTAAATTCTGAAAATTTTTGATTCATGAATGTGTTCTTTTAAGAAATAGGTCCTAATGAATAAACGATTTCCACATGATAATTGAAAGAAAATGATTATTTTAAAAAAGACCCTAGGAGATCTCTCATATTAAATGGGGGTAATAATAGAAATTTTAAGAAGTTAAAAAACCCTGCTATGTAATACTGCCAGTAGAAAAGGATGTGCTCAAGGTCTTTATGACCTCTAGACAACAAACCTTCTTTTAAGGTGTGCAGCTATTTTTGTCTGTTTTGTTCACAGATGAATTCCAAGCATCAAGAATAAGGCTTGGCAAAGAGAAGCACTCAAATATTTAGTCAATAAATGAAGTAGATTTTTAAGAAAAAACAAAACAATCTAAGTGATGGAAGTTTTATGGCTTATTTCTAAAACGCATATATATATACATATATATATACGAATACCAGGAGGTGGAGATCATGAGAGGCCATCTTGGAGACTCGCTACTGCAGGGATATCCTGATAACCACTACCAACTTGTTATTGTTGCGAGTACTAATAGTTCTCACCTGCTTAAATATATTCAGTAGTTTCTCGTTTCCAACTAAAAAGAAAAATCCAAAACTATAAGCCTTGCATGACTCTCGAGTGGTTGCCACTAACCAACTTCCACATCTTTCTCTCATACCATCTATATATGTTCTGGATTTTAACCCCTCTCTCTTTCTCAGGGGCATTGCTTCTTTGATGATGCCATTTCTCCTATGTAGTCAATTACATTATCTCACTGCACCATCAAACCAGCGTGCAAACATCTTTTAAAAATCCTATTTTTAATTCTTTTCTTGCCCCAATTACTACAATTTACTCTGCTTCCCTTTGCAGTAAAATTTCTCAAAAATGTTAATACTTTTGCTGTTTCACTTCTTCAACTTATATTCACTCCCCAAACTACTTATATTCACCCCTAAAATTCTTCTGAATCTGCTCTTGGACAAGTCACTCATTTCATCTTACCAAATCCAGTGAACACTTTTCTGCCCCCACATTACTTGGCTGCTTATCAGCATTCAACATCTGTAGCCACTATCAGAGACATTCTCTTTTTTTGGATTATGGGACAACATACCTTGTTGTTTTTCCTCCATCCTCTCTGGCTTGTCCTCATCTTCTTTCACAACAATTCCATTTCTGCCAAACTAGTAACCTCAGCATAACCTCAGGAATCAGTAACTTCAGGACTGGATCCTTATCTCCTTGATTTTCTTTCACATTCTCTTCCTAGGTTATCTTATCCTTTCATATAGATTTAAAGGTACACTTTTAATACTCTTTGTCACAAATCAAACTGTCTATTCAACCTAATCAATTGGATTTCCAATAAGCTTAACATATCCAAATTGAAACTTTGATTTTGGTGCATACTTATAACTTCCCTTATTTCACAATAGCTTCATGTGTACATGACTTATTGCCCCCAAAGTGATTGTAAATAGTCAGAGTTTAGAAATAGCATTTTATACTCTTCTATTTGTTATAACATATAATACAATAACGAGTTGTGCTATGAATACACTGAGTTATTATATCAATATGGCATGACAGTAAACATGTGAAATAAATTTTGTCTAAGCCTGAGGCAGTGGAATAAATTTACTTCTAAGTGAAGTTGTTAATTAAGCGTACTATAATACTTTACATAAGAAGAAATCTCCAAAACTATAATTTAAACGGAAGCATATGTAACATTTATTAGTGAATATAATATTAAAGTTGGCACTAACACTCTAGAATCATTTTCATAGACTGACATCATGCATTTTTGTATACCCCCTGCACAATTAATGAGTGCTATTTTTACTTACTCATTCACAATATAGACATCTCAGTTCTAAGTCATATGTGTGTATGTACGTGTGTGTGTGTGTATACACACACATTATATATATATTTATATATATCACACTGGACATATCATATATTCATTATATCTTATATGTGTATATAAACATTGTATATTATGTATACATGTTATTCACACACATACATATACACATTGTTTTCAAACATAAGTATCATGGTATAGAAGATTCTCAGCTAAAATAAATAAAAGAAGAGCCCTGGTGGCACAGAGGTTAAGAGTTACAGCTGCTGACCCATAGGTTGGCAGTTGAAATCCACCAGCCACTCCTCAGAAACCCTGTGGGGCAGTTCTACTCTGTCCTATAGGGTTGCTATGATTTGGAATTGACTTGACGGCAATGGGTTTGGTTTTGGTGGTTTTTTTGTTTTTGTTTTTTTTTTTTGGTATTTTTCAAACTAATCCATTTATTACTTTTTAGGGATTTTTATATATTTCTTGAAAGTTTAGAGTAAGCTTATTGAAGGTTGGGGTTAAGGTTTTGTTCATCTTTGAATAAGCCCAAAACACACTGTGATGCCTGACACAAAATAAAAGTGCAATAAATGTTTCTAGTGCCTTCCATGAGATGACCAATAAGACCTGTCATATTTTATACATTGAACATCATCCAAAGAACTTCTTTTCAGAGTAATACAGAATAGATGTCTCCTTATCCACAAATGTAAGAAAAATTTTGATAGTCTTTCAATTCTGAAAATCAATCATTATTTTCTATCAATTTAACCCCTGAGCCTTTCTTAATTTCCTCTATTAATATCTTCTTAAAATCAACATCTTAGCTCAGATTCTCATCACATAACAGCCTTGGGATCCATCCCTCATTCTACCTTTACATTTATTTCTCGTAGCACTTAGGACAGTATGTACTCTGTATCTGTTCTCCTCTTTGTAAATCTATGCTATCTACACTATAACAAACATATAAATGATCATTCCATTTCATTATTCAAAATCATTTGGTGATCCTCTATAAACCTGGATGATGAATTCAACCTGTTTTAATATGAAGAGCCTTCTCACGCTAACTTCTATACTTCTCACATCTCTATCAACAGTCCAGTCAGTCTGATCTATTAATGGTTGCATTTTCCTTAACACAGCATGCTTCTTTACACTTCCATGGAATTTTATCTAGTTCTCTTTGAATGAGCTTTCCTCTTTCAAATGGAAAAACCGTTTTTACTCTTCAAAACTAATTCAACAGCACCACTTCTCTGAAATGTTCCAGCTAAAAATAGTGGCCTTTGCATTCCATTCATAGCTTTATTGTAGTAGTTATAATATTGCATTTTACATCTTCTCTAATAGACTCTGTGCTCCTGAAAGCAGGTAACTTTTCTTATTCATAAGGCTCAGGGCCAGGCTTGATAAATGTTTATTGAATGGATCAATGAGCTAAAGACAGTACTGTTATTAAGAGAAGAAAAAATTAAATAAAAAGAAGACTTGAACTAAAGTGATATATTTACTCTTCTTTATAAGTGGAAAGATACAAGTCATCTTCATAAAGAAGAACAATCATGTATTTGTTTCCATGGTATCTTATTTGTGAAATTACTCTTTCCTCCATCAAATATGAAGAAGAATGAGATTCCTCTTGAATTCAGCCTTATATTCAATTAATTCTCATCAGGGATTCCTGATCTGAGTTACAAGACATTTAATAAAGTTTCAACTAGAAAAGGGGCGTGCTGTTTTTTAAAGCCCTGTTACTCTGTTTGGGTCTGAGTGGTGCAAATTGTTAACACACTCAACTGCCAACTGAAAGATTGGAGAGCTCAGTCCACCCAGAGGCACCTTGGAAGAAGGCCTGGTGATCTATTCCAAAAAATCAGCCACTGAAAACCCTATGGAGCACAGTTCTACTCTGACAAAATGGGGTCACCATGAGTTGTTGTTGACTCAGTGGTAACTGGTTTTTTATTTGTGTCTCTTCTAGAGTCTTCTCTGCACATTCTCAGATCTTTTTCACCAATGTTGGATAACAATATTGGAAAATGAAAGGATGCCTTTGTTTCATAAATTTGCAGGGATGGAGAGATAAACAATAAATGTAGTGCATAGGAGGTGGGGACATCACCAGAATCTCACAGAAAGTAGAAGGGGTGTGGAGAGGGGTGTGAAATGAGCTTGACCACCAGAAGGTATGTTTCTTTTTCCAAAAAAAGTAGGAATAATTTTCTTTTCTGCATTTTCATTCATTTTGATTTTGTTCACATAAGGTACTTCAGTGCTCTGTTATAATTACAGAATGTCTCTATATATTAGTCCATTATGAGTCTGAAAGATAAATATAAATCTTACCAAGGATGTATGGTGCACAGAAGCTGAGCTAATGGGAGAGATCTTGCTCTGTTATCTACTGCCACAAAGGGTTAATGCTCCCTTCAGATCTGTCAAAACAATACCTATTGTTTTTATTTATCACCACCATAGATATTTCTGATGTGTATACATGCTCACGCACGTGTGTGTGTGTGTGTGTGTGTGTGTGTGTGTGTGTGTATTGAAGTTAGAATTTTATTATAAACTATATTCCAGAACCTCTGCTAAGGAGAACCAGGATTTGAAATATTCCAGAACCTCTGCTAAGGAGAACCAGGATTTGAACCCAAGTTATCTGAGGCACTCTGATTCTAAAACACTGATATTCTAATGCTGGATTGGGGCATGTATAAAGAAACTCAGTAATTTAAATATGGAATAACAAATAATACACAATTCATTTGGGATCACTGAGGGACAAAACAGGCAGTCTTAAAAGGGGACGTTTTTAATTCTTGTTTAGAGGCCACAATGAAGTAAGCACAAGGCATTATAGACACTGGAGTCCCATAATTACTGTGTCCCTAGATAATTATAGAATTAGAGAATGTTTAAAAGCTTTTCATGCTGAAGAGTATAAAAAGAAACACATTTATTATTGAAAATTTTACCAAATGAAGCAGTGATTAATTGCTGCTCTAGTTGTCATATCCTGTATATTCCAGTCATGCTAATACGGTTAAAACATCTTCTGTGTTTTTCCACTACTAGAATGTTGGCTTGTCAGTAGTTCATAAAGAGAATTTGATAATTCATCATCTTCCTTTCCAGTCTTCAAAGGTAAATTGTATTGCTCTAATGTGGTAAAACACTTTTTTTTAGCCAAGACAGGGTTAAAACCCTCAACTTGAAAGGCATGTTGAGAGTTTGCTTTTATACAGGGATTTCAAAGACCCAAGCCAAAGTTAGTGTGTTTGTGCCAAGAAGAAGGAATAGAAGGAGCATATGACTGGACTTATCTGTAGCAAATTGCCTTTGATGGTGCAACAAAAAATAATTAATGCACAACAAAGAACAGTGAATGATTCCTGTAATGAACAAAATCCTCAGGAAGACTGATAAAGATGCTGGTTCAGAAAAGCAGTAAGAAATTTTGAATAGGAAAACCCATTTATTTAATCTTTAGAGGAGCCTTGCTGATTCTCTGGGATTCTGTCCTTTTATACGGGGTTTTTTTTTTTTCCTAACCTCATGTTGGCACAAGTAATATTTAGCAAAATTGATTGTGAAACCCTGAGATAGAATGCAACTCTGCAATATCTTTGCAATTTTATGATCAATTAAATGCCTCTATGCAAGAACATAGTAATCCATGTATGAGAAATGAATTGCAAGCAAAAAATAGTAAAGATATTGGCAAGAAAAATATCTTTTAGATGTTACAATCACATATACAGAAAATAAACATAGTAACAGGTACACTAAACCTAACTATACTATTTAGAAAAGTTGTGAGAGAAAAATCAGAGGGATCATGAGGAAATATGCTAGAGAGGATTTAAGAATGGTAAAGATAATTGTTACCGAATAAGACCTTCAGCAGAAATGTGGGTTCGTTTCTTTTTAGGATAAATAAAGTTAACATGGAAAGCTCTGGGTCAAGGGCATTGTGGAGCTGAGGGGATTGCAGGGTATTTGTCCCTTGAGTCTTCTTGGAGCTACCAGCTCATTAGTCACCCTTCCCCACCAAATCTCAGAGCACTAATCTAATACATGAGGAATTAGGACATTACTTTTCAAAGAAAGGTTAATTATTATCATAATCCACATGTCTATAAGAAGCTATAATGACAAGGACACTTTTTGCATAAAAGGAACAAATTTCTAGACCTTCAGAAGAAAAACAACTTAACATCTTAATTTACTTAATTATATAAACTTAAATAAGCTTAATTATCGTTAGTTGTCCTTAAGACATTTCTATATGATAAATTTACAGTAAATTTTATTTATACCATATTATTAAAAATTTAGTCTATTTATCTTGATACATAACATATTGAAGAGTAGAATCGTGAGCTGGGGGGTGGCTGGTTTAGTGGGTGGTAATGGCTAAACGATATGAACTTTTTTTTGCGATGATGAAAATGTTCTAACATTGATCATGGTTGTGGGGCACAACTCCGTGAATGTGATAAAAAAATTGAATTGTATATTTTAAGTGTATCAGTTGAATGGTCTGTGAATTATTTGTCAGTAAAGGTATTGCACAAAACACACCCTCTCTCACGTGTGTGTGTGTATATGTGTATGTGTATATATATACACAATATATATGTGTGTGTATATATGTATGTGTATATTTACTCATATATACACATACACACACATAGAGTAAGAGAGTATACACACACATATTTTATTTTTCTTTTATTTGCAGCATCTTTTTACTAATGAGTGTGTCTATGAGGGATATCTACGGCTGACATCTAGGTCAGTGTATTAGGCTTCATCTCATGTTTACTACATGCATTTTTTCTTAACCACAGTTTCATCTCTAAATTTTATCCTGTTTTACTATAGCATCTCCACTTTTAATCCTTGTTGAAGCTAGGATGTGAATAAATAAATGCAATAATTATTCTTCCTATATAGTATTCTTGTCACTAGTTAATCTTATCATTTATTGCTGAGTAATTAATCTACTATTCATGGTCATTTGGGTCTCAGAACTATTGCTCAAGGCCTTAGGGAACATGCACAGTTATTTTATGATATTAAACCTTAATAAGCTTGGCTCTCAAATTTTATATACATAATAAATTGAAAGGCTAAACATAATCAAGCTTTCATTTTTAGTTCTTACCCTGATGTTTCAGCAGTTAAAATGTCCAAATAGTAACTTATTGGGTGAGTGTTGTTATTACCTTTTTAGAGAGAAATATTACATTTGGCATAGTAGGGACCTAAATCATTTCTTGCCATCAGCCTCTTGTTACGGTAGCTCTTCAATTCCAGTTAGAAGGTAGTGGCATAGGCTTTAGATTCAGACAAATCTGGGTTCAAATCTCTGCTCTACCTTTGCGTTCCTTGTTATGTATTGTCAGCCTCACATTTCCTAACTATTCTGAATCTGTTTCCTTATTTATAAAATGGATTAATAATGGGTATTTTTAGGGTTGTTGTTAGCATTATATAGACTATATATAAGAACCTAGTAAAATGACAGCTATTATTTTGTTAATATTATTATAATTGCTATCTGGGACATGTACTTATGAAAGCCAAAAATGGTTCAATTCTTTTATTAGTTATTGAGCATCTTTTATATAGTAGGTATTGGACTAGGTATCTTTGATAGAAGAACACAGAGAAAGAAGACATGGAATTTACCACCAAGGAACTCATCCCAGTAAGGCACATATGTATACTACACGTAATTATATATACATATGCAAACAGAGCAAGTAACAAATTATACACAGAAATTTTCTAAAGTAGAAACATCTGGTGCTGAAAATGTTGTTGCTGTTGTGTGCCATCAAGTTGATTCCAACTCACAGTGACCCTATAGGACAGAATAGAACTGCCCCATAGGGTTTCCAAGGCTGTAAATCTTTACAGAAGCAGACTGCCACATCTTTCTCCCATGGGTTCGAACCACCAACTTTCTGATTAGCAGCTAAGCGCTTAACCAGTGTGCCACCAGGGCTCCTTGGAGCTGGAAAATACTCAGCCTCTTCTCACGTGACCAGAAAGTCTGACCAGCGAGAACTTTTTTACGTCAATGACCCCACCTTGTGGACAAAATAAAGAACAGTATGACCGAATATCCCTTTCTCCTACTCGTTTTCTTCTTGGTGTAGGGAGAAAGAGTTTGGGAGATGAGGTGTTGACGATTAGACGGTGAGTAGATGATCTCTGAAAGTTTTACCTACCTTTGACTGCTTTTAGATCCATGCTCCACATTCTGTTAGTTTCATCAAAGTTATTCTTTCTTTATAAAGCTCATGTGTACATTTACCTGACTTCCTCTTTTCCATTCTCTTCAAACTCCAACCCAGCCTACTGCCTCAGAAAACAGTTCACCTGAAATTGCTCCAATTCTGAATTATTTAGCTCTGAAATTCTAACCTCTGAATACTACATTCTGTCATTTTACTTCTCAAATTACTAAATGTTCTTTTCTACATCATGGTGACCCCAATGCTCCTTATTCTCAGTCGCTGCCTCTTATCATGACCCCTACTACCATCATCACCATCAGAAGAGCTAACAAACATTTAGAGCCTTCCATGTGCCAAGTGCTCTCCAGAATCCTTTACATGTATCTTTCCTTTTAATCATCACAGCAATATGCTGTAGGCTGTACAGATACACACTCACCTTTATCCATATATTCAAAATCTAAAAATCCCTGAAAATTCAAAAGTTCTTGTTACTTCCTTGTCATCAAGCCTGACAAAAACTGAAGTGAGGCCATTAAGAATTTTTATTTATTTCATTTAGTGTAAATAGCCATCCATTTTACTTCGAAAGTATTTATGTATTTTATTACATAATTGCCATTGCAAACTTGCTGGGGTATCTACCAATATATAATATGTCCACAGTCATATATTTCTAAAATTGCAAATGTTCTCAATTACAACACACATTTGACTATAAAGGTTTGAAATAAGAAATGATGAATTAGTATTGCCATTATCTCCATTTTTACCTCTGAAGAAAATAAGGCCAAGATAAACTGAGTCACTTGCTCATGTCACACAGCTAGTAAATGGTGGGATTTAAACAGTCACTGTTTCTAGAGCCTGTGCTCCCAACTGCTAAGCATGTGTCTTCTTCTGATGAATGCTAGCACCCCAAGTTTTCTCAGTTCTAACCTAGATATTTTACCTCCATGCTTTCAACAAGCTCTGTCTGATTTCTACTGCTTGGTTTTAAGCTACTTAGAAAGCCATGTTCTAACATTGTTCAGTCCAGTTATGAATTCCGACATCCAGCTAGCTCTTCAGTGTAGCCCTTCACATCTCCTACTCATTTCAAGGCAATGCCTACTCCCAGGCCCCTAGACCTTTACTCCCAATATATCCAACTGTCAGTGGCTTCCCATTGGCTATAGGCTTGAGTCTTGGAATTAAAGACACTTTCCTTAGTGTCTTTGGCCTTGGTCTATATGTCTAGTCTTGACTTCTCAGAATCTTTAACTTACTGATGTTCTAACTGCATCAGACTATTCAGGGTTCCTAAAATATTCAAGCACTTCCATGCCACAGTGCTCTTTCAATTGTGTGTTCTATATGCTGGGAATGACCTCATTTACTTTATGCACTTGATGATTTCCTGTTCAGTTTCCAAAGCCAAGTTATTACCAAAAAAAACAAACAAAAAACAGAACTGAACCTGTTGCCGTCAAGTCAATTCCTACTTATAGCAACCCTATAGGACAGGTTGAACTGCCGCATAGGGTTTCTAAGGAGAGGCTGGTGGATTTGAACTGCCAGCCATTTGGTTAGCAGCTATAATTCTTGACCACTATGCTACCAAGGTTCCTTCCTAATTCACATAGGCCCCTCATTTTCACTACCTCGCCAAAATAGTATCCCTTTTCTATAATATGATAAATTTTTCTCACACGCAAGTATAATAATTATATAGCACTTGAGCTCCCATTTATTTGAGTCCCTTAAATTGTAACTACTTTTTTTCACCCTGACACTTAGCTCAATTAATGGCACATAAAATACATCTATTATTAATTGATTTGAATTAAAACACAAACTTCATGTTATCACATCTATGCAGGTTTCATTATTTGTCCCCACCTGCACTAGGGAATTTCAAGACGTAGCGAACAAGTTAAATATGCCTCCTTTGAGTTTCTGTAAAACAAGCTTAATTTTGAGTTTTGCCTCTATCATTATACAATTTGCCAACACATGGAATGGTGTCTGACTTAGACTAGATGCTCAATGAATGGATTAAGTAAGTGAAGAAGTGAATAAATACATGTTATCATGTTAGAGCTTTATCTTTAATTGGTAAATCAGTGTTTATCCTTCTTAATTTTCATCACTATGAATTGATGGCTAGACATATCTTTTGTCATTGATTTAATTCTTCTATTGTTACTGTGTCTTTCCATCTTTATGCTCATTTTTTTAGGTTGATAATCCCTTTTTTAGTATAAATTTTCTATTTCACTTGTATAGTGTAAGAGTTAAATTTTGAATATTTTGACTTGTCTATTAAGGGAAGGAGCCCTGGTGGCACGGTGGTTAAGCACTTGGCTGTCAACTGAAAGGTTGGTGGTTCAAAACCACCAGCCGCTCTGCAGGAGAAAGATATGGCAGTCTGCTTCTGTAAAGATTACAGCCTTGGAAACCTCATGGGGCAGTTCTACTCTGTCCTAGAGGGTGGCTATGAGTAGGAATCGACCTCAACAGCTGTGTGTTTGGTTTTGGATTGATTGTTAAAGAAACAGAAGACTACATTCCTCTTTTAAAGGTATATGAAGGTATATGAAGTGATTTATTCAAGCAAGAAAATTCCCCCATTCTCTTATATATAAATAGTACATACTTTTCTGAGCTAGTGACATTTTTTGTATATTTTATTTTCTGTCTACTGTTAGATACTATTGATTTTCAGAGGATATCATGTCTAGAATTTTCCTTTTAATACTCTGCTGAAAGTTTTTTTATTCATGCTTTGTACACAGTGTATACAGGTGTTCTTTTGGGAAGAGAAATGTGTACAAGGATCTTAGCCTGAGATTTGCTATTCATTTGTATACACTTGTGTTTCTCATGTTTACATTTGTTTTATTTTCTCTGTCATTATTCCTCACTCCTCAAGGAAGACAAGTGAGCTGAGTTATGTCCAATAATTTTGTCATAAAATGCTGTTCTTCTGTTTGCATTGAATGGTTATCAACCCTCATGAACGGGCCACGTGCCAGGGACAGATAGGATCATTCATAACTGACATCCTTGTTCATGATCTTGCTGCCTCCTTTTACTATTCTTTCTGTCAGATGCTTCCTAAGGATTCTTCATTTTTATTTTTTCCCATTGTTCTTCTATGTTCAACTACATGAATTTTTTTCTCCTTCAGGAACCAAATGTAGTGTGAAAGGCAGTGGAAATCAGCCATCAACCACTAAGTAGAAAATCACCTTGAATATCAGAGTGGGATTTTAATTGGGTTAGTGAGCCTTTTCTATACAAAGACTATGGTAAAGACCTTGCAAAAATCATTCTGACTGTAACTTTTTCAGAACAATCATCTTCATGGCCAATTCTACATTATAGATAATTCGTTACTCTTTTGTATCTCCTAAGGTTTAGAGCAGTTGCAGTATGCATCATATATAATTTTAACTTTTTAAGCACTGTGTTAACTTAAGCAAGCTTTTTAAAGTCTTTTTCTAATTTATAAAATTGGGAAAAAAATCCTAACAGCAAAGAGAATACACACATACATTAGACATATAAAAAGTTTATTAGAATATTTTAAAGCTACACTTTCTATATTAGATTAAAAATGAGTAAAAGCAAAAGAGTTCTTATAGTTATTATTTTTTATGGCCTTTTCATATTTGATTTGATAAATTCTAGTTACTTACGGAGCTCTGGTGGCATAGTGGTTAAGAGCTCAACTGCTAACCAAAAGGTTTCCTCTTCTTGGAAACCCTGTGGGGCAGTTCTACTCTGTCCTATAGGGTCACCATGAGCTGGAATTGACTCGACGACACCTAACAACAACAACAACAAAAATAGTTCCTCATGGGGATTATATAAAACAAACTACTTTATATATATATATACATATACACACTCATGTTTATATATATATTATTTATATTTGAGGTTTTTGAAAACAGTTTTACATTTATAGAATCATTGCAGAGATAGTACAAAGAGTTCCTGAAGTTAGTATGAAGAGTTCCCATCTAACCCACACCCAGTTTCCCCCCATTATTAACATGTTCTATTAGTATTGTACATTTGTAACAGTCAGTGTGCCAATATTGATATGTTATTAAGTAAGTCCACACTTTATTCAGATTTCCTCATTTTTTTCCTGTCATTTTTTCTACTCCAGTGGTAATGCCTTCTTAGGGGTCTTCCTGTTTGGGACATTTTCTCATGTTTTACCTGTTTTTGATGACCTTCAAAAATTTGAGGATTACTAGTCAGATATTTTGCAGAATGTCAGTCAATTGGGATTTGTCTGATGGGAGGGGTAATATATTTTTTGTGTTCTGTTTTTAAAATTTTGTGTTATTCTTCAGCTCAGAAATTTGTACTTATTTTTTTTCTGATAATTGTTTCTCCTCAAGCTAATTATTTCTGTCTTTCTAGCACTCATGTTATTTGAATATGTTGTTGTTAGCTGCCATTGAGTCGATTCTGACTCATGATGACTCCATGTGTGCGTAGTAGAATTGCTTCATAAGGTTTTCAAGGCTGTGACATTTCAGAAGCAGATTGCCAAACCTTACTTCCAAGGCAAGGAGACTTGGTGGCACAATGGTTAAGCACATGGCTGCTAACTGAAAGGTTGGCATTTAGAACCCACCTAGTGGCTCTGCAGGAGGAAGACCTGGTAACCTGCTCCTGTAAAGATTACAGCCTAGAAGTTCTACTCTGTCACATGGTGTCGCTCTGAGTTGAAATTGACTCGATGGAACCTAACAACAACAACTTTGGGGGCAGCTGTGGGAGAGTTTGAATTGCCAACCTTTTGGTTAGTAATCTAGTGCTTAACCATTTGCGCCACCAAGGACTCCTTATCTGAGTACAGATTTCCTAAATCTATTTACATCTCCTGTCTTCTTCATAGTCTTCAATTCTTTGCATTTTTACTCCATAAGAATGTGAACAATGAACATGATTATAATATCAACAACTAATGTTAGGTACTTCGTTAACAGTAACTCTTTTAATCTTCACAACAGTTTTATGAGATAAATACATTTATTCTCCATTTTATAGATGAAGCAACTGCTGGTTAGATTAAGAGGCAGACCTCAGGTTTAGACCCAGCAGTCTGACTCCAGAGCCTGGAGGCTCATCACTATTCTAAAAACTGTATTTTGAGATAAAAACTCTGGAAGTCTCAATTCTATTATTCAGTTCATCTATTAATTTTTTTCAGAAATCATTTTGTTTTAATACCCCCCAGATCTTTCACGTTCTCAAATTGCCCCATTCCAATTACTTCTTAACCTCCCTTAAGACTTTTTTTTTATGGTTTCTTTTTAAGAGCATCTACCTCTTTGCTATTAAATACACCTCAAAAGGAGTCCTTAATTTGATTTTGATTGTTCAGTTTGATGTCCCCTCTAAGCTACTGAGTCCTTTTGAACGGCAAGTGGTTTTTCCTTGTACTCACCAGACCCACCAGCTCACACAGAGAGGCACACCGTCCTTGTCGACTGCAGTGTCAATAGTGGTTCACATAAAAGTCTCTGCAAGATGGATATCATGTCCTCCTGAATCCAAAGCCTTCAGCATGGGTAGGATCCATACAAGTTCCACTTGGAGGGCCATACTTTTCCTTTAATCTACTGGCTCTTTGTCTTCTTAGTTATGTCTCTCCAGCAGGGAACAATGAGAGTGCAGAAGTCATGAATGTTTATTAAAGATGTTAATTTTCTCAGAATTCTCATAGGTTGTCCTTATAAACTGTCTGCAGTTTAAATTTATGTTTGTGATCATTTCTGTTTCTTTTTAAAGTTACATAAAACAACCACAATTATTCCATTATTTAACATTGTTCTGGAAGACCAAAGCAATTTAAAATTAAATGACAAGGGAGGAGGAAAAATATTACCAAGAAACAAATAAAACTTGTATAATTAGGAGACAATATGAATGTCTAATTAGAAATTTCAATACCATTAATTGAAAAAAAATCAGTAAAACTATTTAATGTCCAGCGCATTAGCCAAAGACACTATAAATAAATAAAAAGTGATAGTTTTCTTTGTTTTAAATTAATTTTATTTCTTTTTATCTCCATTTCCTACCCCATTTCCCTTCCTACTCATAGGCAACCATTCTAAAGTATATCCTTTGGTTGAATGTATTTCATAATATGTGCATTATTGTTTTGAGTGTATTTTTAATTTCCTCAAATGCCAGTGTGTCATAACTTTCATTTTGTTTATTACTTTTTTCCTTCATGATCCATTTTTTATTTTGATGCATATATTTAGTCACCTAGTCAGTTGGTTCTTACTGCTGCAATATCCTCCCTGGAGTGCACTCATCACAATTTACCAACTACCCTTGAAGTGCCTCACTGTCAGTGAGCCTGAACATCTCTTTATATGCTTGTTGATCTTTTCTGTTTCTTCTTCTACAAATTGTCTGTAAATATGTTTTGTATCTTTCTCCTTTTCTGTCATTTTCTTATTGAATTTCACAGCTTTTTATATTCCACTTGCAAGTCTCAGAATTTATCTTTTTAGTATTTGTTATTACTTTCCTTTGCGTTACTTGAAAGGGAAAGACTGGTATAAAGTATCAATACAGACACACTGCAAAGACAGATTTATCATGTATAAGCAAAGGATTAGTATGCATACAACATAAAAAAAAATCAGTTCAAAGTTAGAAAAAAGATTAAATTATAAGGAAAGACAGTATTTCTTCAGTTTCTATGATTTATCCATTTTGTTTTAATGTCTAGTTTTTATTATTATTAGTGTGGTTAATCATTTTTCATATGTTTATTGCTTTGGAATATTGATTTTAACTTCCACATACATACAGAAGTTAAACCCTTTGGCAGTCGCAAAGTCATGAGTTAGAAGTGAAAGATTTTTTTTTTCCTCAATTTAGAAGGAATTAAAATCAGAATATTAATGAAGTAAATAATTAAAGCAACTATGGGAACAGAGCCCTGGTGGCACAATTGTTAAGACCTCGGCTGCTAACCCAGAGGTCGGCAGTTTGAATCCACCAGCTGCTCCTTGGAAACTCTATGGGGCAGTTCTACTCTGTTCTATACAGCTGCTAGGAGTCGGAATCAACTTGACAGCATGAGTTAGGTTTTGATATGTGGAACACAATTTGGGAATTACTATATAATCGCCTTTTAAAACATTGCTTAGTTAAGTCGTGGTACCTGGAGTCACCTGCATCCACCTGTGTTAGGGAGGTATATAACACAGTGACTAAAACAAGAACACCAGCTCCAGAATTCCTGAGTTTGAATCCCTTTGACTTTTGGCAGATCACTAAAAGTGCCTGTACTTTGGTTTTCTGATAGGCAAAATAAAGTTAATAATAGCAATGTCCCTGTAGATTTGTTATGATTATTAAATGAGTTTCATAAGCATTTCTAACTTGGCCTGACTAATGGTAAATAATAAATATCATTTGTCCTTAGCACTATGCACACTATGTTCATTCAGAATCTCAGTCTCTTTTTCACAGCCTCCCAAAGGTTTTCTCTCTCACCACCATCCCTATCCTGAATTTAACCTCAACTTCACTCTTCCATCGTAGTAAAACCTATACCCCATAATGCACTTTCTCTGTGACTATGATACTGGCATTCTAAAAATTTTTACATGTCAGTGGTGCAATGGTTAAATGATCAGCTGCTAATCAAAAGGTTGGTGGGCAAAAGACTTGGCCATCTGCTCCCCTAAAGATCACAGCCTAGAAAACCTTATGGGGCAATTCTACTTTGAAACATGGTGTCACTGTGAGTCGAAATTGACTTGACGGCACCTAACCACAACAACATTGCATAGTAACTTCAGATTCCTTAGTATAACATACAAGATCCATTATAATTTAGTTCAGTGGTTCTCAGAGTTGACATTATATCTAAATTACTTGTGGAGACACTTAACAAAATACAAATGTTCGGGCCCCCTTTCCAATGATTCTGAGTCAAACAGTTTAGGATGGGCCCTGGTATCTGTATTTAATTACTTTGTCTAGTGACCATTGAGAACCACTACTCTAGTACCTACTTTTCTTCCTAGTCTTTCTTATCGTTTCATATCTAGTTTATCATCAATATTGTCACCAGTAATCTTTTTTGAAACACAGGCACTATGACATGTAAAATCTATGTATCTCCCTTTCTCTCTCTCTCTCTATATATATATACATATGTGTGTATATATATATACACACACACAGATATACATATATACACATACATACATGTATACATATATATATATATACATCAGGGTTTTATACTGTCACCATACTTATTCACTCTGTATGCTGAGCAAATAATCTGAGAAGCTGGACTATATGAGGAAGAACATGGCATCCAGATTGGAGGAAGACTCTTTAACACCATGCTATATGCAGATGACACATCGTGCTTGCTGAAGGTGAAGAGGACCTGAAACACTTATTGATGAAGATCAAAGACCACAGCCTTCAGTATGGATTATAACTCAACATTAAAAAAAAACAAAAATCCTCACCACTGGACCAATAAGCAACATTGATAAATGGAGAAGAGATTGAAATTGTCAATGATTTCATTTTACTTGGATCCACAATCAACGCCCATGGACACAGCAGTCAAGAAATCAAATGACTCATTGCATTGGACAAATTTGTTGCAAAAGATCTCTTTAAAGTGTTAAAAAAGCAAAGATGTCACTTTAAGGACTAAAATGTACCTGACCCAAGCCACGGTGTTTTCAATTGCCTCATAGGCATGTGAAAGCTGGACAATGAATATGGAAGACTAAAGAAGAATTGATGTCTTTGAATTATGGTGTTGGCAAAGAATACTGAATATTCCATGGAGTGCCAGAAGAATGAACAAATCTATCTTAGAAGTACAGCCAGAATGCTCATTAGAACCGAGGATGGCGAGACTTCGTCTCACATAATTCGGACATGTTATAAGGAGGGACCAGTCCCTGAAGAAGGACATCATGCTTGGTAAAGTAGAGGGTCCGCGAAAAAGAGGAAGACCCTCAACGAGATGGATTGACACAGTGGCTACAATGGGCTCAATCATAACAACGGTTGTGAAGATAGCACACAACCAGGCAGTGTTTCATTCTGTTGTACACTGGGTACAATATGAGTCAGAACACACTAGGGGGCACCTAATGCACATGCATTCATATATATATATATATAATTACTATAAAATTACTGTTTGTGTATATATACTTGTGTGTATATATATATATATATATAATTCCCATAAAATTGCCGTGTTTGTGTATATATATATATATATACATGCATAATAATTTGGAAAAAATCTTTACCAATATTTGCAGTCTGAAATTGATCAAACATGAAATCAGGATGCATTGATAATTACTGGTGATGGGAATGTGAAAGTTGGAGACAAAGAAGAAGGATTGGTAGTTGGAAAATATGGCCTTGGTGATAGAAATGGTGCCCAAGATCACGTGATAGAATTTTGCAAGACCAATGACTTCTTCATTGCAAATACCTTTTTCACCAACATAAACTGTGACTATACCTGTGAACCTTGCCGGATGGAAGACACAGGAATCAAATCAACTACATCTGTGGAAAGAGACTATGGAAAAGCTCAATGTCATCAGTCAGAACAAGGCCGGGGGCCGACTGTGGAACAGACCATCAATTGCTCATATGCAAATTCAAGTTGAAACTGAAGAAAATTAGAACAAGTCCACGAGAGCCAGAGTACTGCCTTGAGCATATCCCGCCTGAATTTAGAGACAATCTCAAGAATAGATTTGATGCGTTGAACACTAATGACTGAAGACCAAATGAGTAGTGAGTGGAATGACATCAAGGATATCATAAATAAAGCAAGAGGTCATTAAAAAGACAGGAAAGAAAGAAAAGACCAAAATGGATGTCAGAAGAGAGTCTGAAACTTGCTTTTGAACGCTGAGTAGCTAAAGTGAAAGGAAGAAGTGATGAAGTAAAAGAGCTGGATAGAAGATTTCAAAGAGTGGCTCAAGAAGCAAAAGTAAACTATTATAAGGACATGTGCAAAGAGCTGGAGATAGAAAACCAAAAGAGAAGAACACACTCAGCATTTCTCAAGCTGAAAGAAATTAAGAAAAAATTCAAGCCTCAACTTGCAATATTGAAGGATTCTACAGGGAAAATATTAAACAAAGCAGGAAGCATCAAAAGAAGATGGAAGGAATACACAGAGTCACTATACCAAAAAGAATTGATCAACATTCAACCATTTCAGGAGGTAACATATGATCAGACTGACAGTACTAAAGGAAGAAGTCCAAGCTGCACTGAAGGAATTGGTGAAAAACAAGGCTCCAGGAATTGATGGAATACGAATTGAGATATTTCAACAAACGAATGCAGCACTGGAAGTGCTCAGTCGTCTATGCCAAGAAATTTGGAAGACAGCTACCTGGCCAACTGACTGGAAGAGATCCATATTTATGCCTATTCCCAAGAAAGGTGATCCAACCAAAGGCGGAAATTATTGAACAACATAATTAGTATTACATGCACGTAAAATTTTGCTGAGGATCATTCAAAAGCGGCTGCAGCAGTATATCAACAGGGAACTGCCAGAAATTCAAGCCGGATTCAGGAGAGGATGTGGAACCAGGAATATCATTGCTGATGTCAGAAGGATTCTGGCTGAAAGCAGAGAATATCAGGAAGATATTTACTTGTGTTTTATTGATTATACAAAGGTTTTTAACTGTGTGGATCATAACAAATTATGGATAACATTGTAAAAAATGGAAATTCCAGAACACTTAACTGTGCTCATGTGGAACCTGTACACAAATCAAGCAGCAGTCATTCAAACAGAGCAAGGAGATACTGTGTGGTTTAAAGTCAGGAAAGGGGAGGCGGGGCTAAGATGGCAGAGTGGTCAGATGCTTCTGGTGGATCCTTTTACAACACAGACCTGAAAAAACAAGTGAATTGATTATATATGGCAATCTGAGGGCCCTGAACATCAAAAGCAAAGTTGAGGAACTGGACTGAGTGGCAGGGGGTGGGAGAGACAGTTCGGAAGCAGCGAGGAATTGCCAGACCTGACTCGGTGAGAGCCGGAGCCCTTCAAGCCTGATTAGCTTGGGGGTGAGCAGTGAGGTAGGCAAGCAGCAATGCTCTGGAGGTGCATTTTCCGCACCAGGAGAGACCTAGCACCAGAGAGTCTACGTGGCCACCCAGCATCAGTAACAACCAGCCCTGGATCGGCAAAAGATAAGTACTTGCGTATGGCCTACCACATGGATCAAAAACACCCCCCTTAGGGAAAAAACTCTCTCCCATTTATCTCTCTGCTCCCTGCTCTGCACTGGATCCCGGACTGGCCTCAGCAATTGCTGAGTCCCCTGGGCCAGAAGTAGGATCCATTACTCACCCGGAGCTATTCTCCCTGCCTTGGAGAGTAAACAAATTAAAAAATGGGAAAAAATAAACCACCAGCTCCCCTAAGCCAGGAACCCAGGGTAGGCACAACTCCTTTGCCTAGGCACAGGCATAAGGGATCCATGGAATCTGAGTACCTTTTCCCTGCATAGACTTGACATCTTAACAGCATAGGCCCTCATTACTGCAGTACAACAGGGTATATACCGGAAGTCTAACTTCTACTGTTTCAGCTGTGAAGTGGCAGGTTCTTGACATTTGACACTACTCTGCCTATTAAGCAGAGTCTTTACCTACCCACATCAAGGGCCTGAGGACTGGTGGCTCCACCCATGCCACAAGCCACCTGAAATAGGACCCCATGAATAAGAGGTACCCCCTAGTCCTTACACCCAGCAGCATTAAATTCTCATAGTCTGGCTGCAAAACCCACCCACCTACGCGCTCAAGGGAAGAGGGACACGCCTTCCTCCTGGACACTTGGGGGCAGCCGTCAGCCCCCTGCTGCTCAGAGTGTGACCCCCCTGCAGCAGCCAGATGCCTGTGCCTACACCAATCACCCATGCCTGTCTAGGACTGTGAGAGCCTACACCATGCACTTGGTGGCTATCTACCTGGGTACCTTAGCTGAATCCATACAGGAGGAGTGGGTGGACTCCTGAGCTCATATACCTAGTAACAGATCTAACCACCTGGTGACAGGACAGTAGAGCTTCAAAGATGCCAATAATCAAACTAGCTCATATGAGCAGCCTATTTGGCCACATCAAAACAAAACAAGAAGCTAGGACATAGTAAGCCAACATAAAATAAATAAATCTAATAATCTATTGATGGCTTGGAGACAACAGTCAATATCAATTCACATAAAGAGGCACTCCATGATGGCTTCAGCAAGCTTCCAAAATAAAGAATCTGGAAATTTTCCAGAGGAGGCAAATTTCTTGGAATTAAAGGAGGCCAAATACAAAAGATTAATATACAGAACTCTTCAAGAAATTTGGAAAGAAATTAAGCAAAACGACCAACATGCAATAGAGGAAATAAAAAAGATTAGAGAAGAGCATAATGACAAATTTAACAGGCTGCAAGAATCCATAGAGAGACAGCAATCAGAAATGCAGAATATTAACAATAAAATTTCAAAATTAGACAACTCAATAGAAAGTCATAGGAGCAGAACTGAGGCAATGGAAGTCAGAATTAGTGAGACTGAAGAAAAAGCACTTGACATCAACTTATGTGAGGAAAAATCAGATGAAAGGTTTAAAAAAAATGAAGAAACCCTAAGAATTATGTGAGACTCTATCAAGAGGAATAACCTATGAGTGATTGGAGTACCAAAACGGGGTGGAGGGGAGAACAGAAAATACAGAGAGAATTGTTGAAGATTTGTTGGAAGAAAATTTCCCTGATATTGTGAAAGATGAGAAGATATCCATCCAAGATGCTCATCGAACACCACATAAGGTAGATCCCAAAAGAAAGTCAACAAGACGTATTATAATCAAACTTGACAAAACCAAAGATAAAGAGAGAATTTTAAAAGCAGCTAGGGATAAACGAAAAGTCATCTACAAAGGACAGTCAATAAGAATAAGCTTGGAATACTCAGCAGAAACCATGCAGGCAATGGGATGACATATATAAAGCTTTGAAGGAAAAAAACTGCCAGCCAAGAATTATATATCCAGTAAAACTGTGATTCAAATATGATGGCAAAATTACAGCATTTACAGATAACGAGCAATTTAAGGAATTTGCAAAAACCAAACCAAAATTACAAGAAATACTAAAGGAAGTTCTCTGGTTAAAAAATCAGTACATCAAATAACAACCCAAGACTAGAACACAGGACAGAGCAACCAGATATCAACCAAGATAGGGAAGTCACGAAAGTAAATCAAAGCTAAAACACTGAAAATAGGGAAACAGATGTCAATATGTAAAAGATGGCAATATTAAAACAAAAAAGAGGGACTAAAACATGTAGACATAGATTTTTCATATGGACAGGAAGTCAAGGCAATATAAAGAAATAAAAGACTGGTATAAACTTAGAAAAATAGAGGTAAATATTAAGCTAACCACAAAGGAAACTAACAATCCTACAAGTAAAAATAAAAAACTAGAAAAATATAAAGACTCAGTAAACACAAAATCAACAACAGTGAAAAAGATGAAAAGAAAACACATAAAGAAAAATGACTCAGCACAGAAAATTAAGTGGAACAAAGAAAGTGTGAACAACACACAAAAAAAGACATCAAAATGACAGCACTAAACTAATACCTATCAATAATTACGCTGAATGTAAATGGACTAAATGCACCAATAAAGAGAGAGAGAGGGGCAGATTGGAT
>NW_004444011.1:9701960-9725009 GCF_000243295.1 Trichechus manatus latirostris | reverse complement strand
ACAAAAAGACAAATAACCCAATTAAAAAATGGGCAAAAGATATGAACAGGCACTTCACCAAAGAAGATATTCAGGCAGCTAACAGACACATGAAGAAATGCTCACAATCATTAGCCATTAGAGAAATGCAGATCAAAAGTACAGTGAGATATCATCTCACCCCAACGAGGCTAGCATGAATCCAAAAAACACAAAATAATAAATGCTGGAGAGGTTGTGGAGAGACTGGAACACTTATACACTGTTGGTGGGAATGTAAAATGGTACAGCCACTTTGGAAATCGATTTAATGCTTCCTTAAAAAGCTAGAAATAGAAATACCATATGATCCAGCTATTCTGCTCCTTGGAATATATCCTAGAGAAATAAGAGCCGTCACACGAACAGATATAAGCACACCCATATTCATTGCAGCACTGTTCACAATAGCAAAAAGATGGAAACAATCTAGGTGCCCATCAACGGAAGAATGGATAAACAAATTATGGTATATCCACACAATAGAATACTACACAACAATAAAGAAAAATGATGAAGAAGTGAAACATAACATGGAGGAATCTGGAGGTCATTATGCTGAGTGAATTTAGTCAGTTACAGAAGGACAAATGTTGTATAAGACCACTATTAGAAGACCTCAAAAAAAGATTTAAACACAGAAGAAAACATTCTTTGTTGGTTATGAGGCTGGGGAGGGAGAGTGAGGGTTATTTAGTAACTAGATAGTAGATAAGAATTATCTTAGGTGAAGGGAAGGACTGCACACACTTCAGGGGAAGTCAGCACAACTGGACTAAACCAAAGCTAAGAAGTTTCCTGAATACAATCAAACACTTTGAGGGACAGAGTAGCAGGGGTAGAGATCTGGGGACCATGCTTTCAGGGGACATCTAGGTCAATTGGCATAGCAAAGCTTATTAAGAAAATGTTCTGCATCCTACTTTCACGAGTGGCATCTGGGGTCTTAAAAGCTTGCAAGCGGCCATCTAAGGTGCATCAATTGTTCCCAACCACCTGGAGTAAAGGAGAATGAAGAACACCAAAGACGTAAGGAAAGTATTAGCCCAAGAGACAGAAAGGGCCACATAAACCAGAGACTTCATCAGCCTGAGACCAGAAGAACTAGCTGGTGCCCAGCTACCACCAATGACTGCCCTGACAGGGAACACAACAGAGAGTCCTGGATGGAGCAGTAGAAGGGTGGGGTGCAGAACTCAAATTCTAGTCAGAAGACTAGACTTAGTGGTCTGACTGAGACTGAAGGAGCACTGGAAAGCATGGCCCCTGGATTTTCTATCAGCCCAGAACTAAAACAATTTTTGAGGCCAACTCTTCATACAGGGATTTGACTGGACTGTGGGACATAAAATGATACTCCTGAGGAGAGTGCCACTTAGTTCAAATAGATACAAGAGACTAAACAGTCAGCTTCTGTCCGGAGGTGAGATGGGAAGGCAGATCAGGTTAGGAACTGGTTGAATGGACATGGGGAATCAGGGGTGGAAAGAAGGAGTGTGCTTTCACAGTATTAGAAGAGCAATTAGGGTCACGTAACAGTGTATGCATAAATTTTTGTCTGGGAAAAATAGAAGAAAAGTTTAAAAAAAGTCAAGAAATGTGTGCGTCAGAGTTGTATCCTTTTACCATACCTATTCAATCTCTACGCTCAGCAAATAATCCAAGAAGCTGGACTATATGAAGAAGAACTGGGCATCAGGATTGGAGGAAGACTCATTAACAAGCTGCATTATGCAGATGACAAACCTTGCTTGCTGAATGTGAAAAGGTCTTGAAGCACTTACTGAGGAAGATCAACGACTACAGGCTTCAGTATGGATTACACCTCAACATAAAGAAAACAAAAATCCTTACATCTTAACCAATAAGCAACATCATGATAAACGGAGAAAAGATTGAAGTTGTCAAGGATTTCATTTTACTTGGATCCACAATCAACACCCATAGAAGCAGCAGTCAAGAAATCAAAAGACACATTGCACTGGGCAAATGTGTCACAAAAGACCTCTTTAGAGTGTTAAAAAGTGAAGATGTCACCTTGAAGACTAAGGTGCGTCTGACCCAAGCCAGGGTGTTTTCAGTTGCCTCATATGCATGTGAAAGCTGGATGATGAATAAGGAAGACCAAAGAAGAATTGACGCCTTTGAATTGCGGTGTTGGTGAAGAATATTGAATATGCCATGGACTGCCTAAAGAAACCTTGGTGGTGTTGTGGTTAAGAGCTATGGCTGCTAACTAAAAGGTTGGCAGTTCAAATCTACCAGGTGCTCCTTGGAGACTCTATGGGGCAGTTCTACTCTGTCCTACAGGGTTGCTATGAGTCAGAATTGACTCAATGGCAATGGTTTTTTTTTTTTTTTTTCCAAAAGAACGAACATCTGTCTTAGAAGAAGTACAACCAGAATGCTCCTTAGAAGTGAGAACTTTGGACATGTTATCAGGAGGGATCATTTCCTGGAGAACGACATCATGCTAGGTAAAGTAGAGGGCCAGGGAAAAACAAGAAGACCCTCAAAGAGATGGATTGACACAGTGGCTACAACAATGGGCTCAAGCATAAGAACGATTGTGAGGGTGGTGCAGGACCAGACAGTGTTTTGCTCTGTTTTACATGGGGTTTACATGGGGTCGCTATGAGTCAGAACCGACTCATTGGCACCTTACAACAACAACACATAGTAATTTTACAGTAAATATATACACATACACACACACACACACACACATATATATATACTCACTCACACACACACAGTAATTTTATAGTAATTTATTTTTGATGACTTTCTATCATATTTGACTGCTACCTCCACAGGATAGCTTCCATGTCTTCTCACGTTACTATTCCTGGTATCTATCATAGTATTTGGAAACCCTGGTGGCATAGTGGTTAAGTGCTACGACTGCTAACCAGAAGGTTGGCAGTTCAAACTCACCAGGTGCTCCTTACAAACTCTATGGGGCAGTTCTACTCTGTCCTATTGGGTCACTAAGAGTCAGAATTGACTCAAAGGCAACGGGTTTGGTTTTTTTGGTTTATTATAATATTTGAGGAGCCCTGGTGGCACAGTGGTTATAGTGCTGGGTTGCCAACCAAAAAGGCCGATAGTCGAACTCCCCAGCCACTTTGCGGAAGAAAGATGTGGCAGTCTGCTTCCGTAAAGATTTACGGTTTTGGAAACCCTTTGGGGAAATTTTACTCTGTCCTATAGGGTGGCTATGCATCAGAATCAACTCTATGGAAGTGGGTTTATCATAGTATCTTACACCGTGTGAGCATTGAGTGTTTGCTGAATAAATGAATAACTGGATGGATAAAGTAAAAAATAAATCAAACCCCACTGCACAGTTAGATGAATAATTTTGATAATTATGGGATCAAAGTGGAACAATAGCAAATATATTACAATGAGATTCTACAATTTCCACCATTAAGTTGATCAATGGTTGGTTTTCAAGAGAATTAGCCCTCATTTTATTTTCCTACCACATAAAATGTCAATGAATACAGTATCCAAATCTCTTTTTTATTAGAAACGCAATTGTAAGACTTAAGATATGGTTCACATTTTATTGACTGAAGTGAATATACAATCTCCTTTGATGATATTTATTGAAAACTCTCTGGGGGCTTGGTATTACTAATGAGTGGTTCTATAAATTGCAGAGGCAGATTAATAGGAAAAATTAGTAAAGTGAATTAAGTTTGTAAATTGTCAGACTTTCATCAGTACCCACTTCTATTATATTGCTAAGTATTGGATAAAGTCCCTTCTACTTTAATCTTTAATTTAACTAACCACCCCTTTGTTTCCAAATCACTAAGACATCACTGAGAGTCAAAGACTAACCTTGAAAAGGACCTCTGTTCTCCAGTAAACACAAAGATAAGAAATTCCATTAATGAGGTGTGAATTTCTCGTCCCCTTTACACAGAAGTTACATGAATCTCTGGGTGTCAAAATCTGTTGTTTTGAAAGGATGTTGAAAGATCTAACTATAGACTGTTAGTTGTTTTGCAAAGTTAATTTTAGAAGAACTCATAGGTAGTTCCATTTTCTCTCTGTAACCGCACAGAGAAAGAACCACTTGATCAAACATTCATGTCTCTTTCAGCAAAACAAGGTGCCAGTCATATTTATTAACATAATGCATTCCCAAAAAAGCACGGAAATGTGAATGTGTGACCCCTTTGGTTCCCCTCTTCAAACATTTCCTTTTTCTTACTTAACCATATTCTTTAAAGTATCTGTTTATTTATTTCATAGCTTTATGTCAAAATTTGTAGGAACATCTTGCCTGGTTTCCCAAACGCCATTTCACAAAATATTCCTGTCTGTTGTACTGTTTGGAGCCCTGGTGGCATTGCCATTAAGAGCTACAGCGACCTATGGCTGCTAACCAAGAGGTCAGCAGTTCAAATCCACCAGCAGCTCCTTGGAACCCTTTGGGGGTGTCCTACTCTGTCCTGTAGGGTTGCTATGAGTCAGAATTGACTTGATGTAACGGGTTTTTATTGTACTGTTTAAGGAGCCCTGGTGGCACAGTGGTTAAAGTGCTCAGGTGCTAACCAAAAGATCGGCAGTTTGAAGCCACCAGCCCCTCCGCGGGAGAAAAATGTGGCAGTCTGCTTCCTTAAAGATTTACAGCCTTGGAAACCCTATGGGGCAGTTCTACTCTGTCCTGTACATATACATACATACATATCTATATATGTATACATACATATCTATATGTATATATATGTAGGTATATATGTATACACACACACACAACACACACACATATATATATATTCCATCCTCATGATTCCGTAATGTATCTAGCTCTTAAAAGTAACAAGGGCCAGAATAGCAAACAACATTGTATATGATCTAAGCCTTGTCCTTGTGCTTAACTGGCTTACATTCTGTTTTACTGTGAGTATCGTATGTATTTGATCATTACTGTTACGTTTTTTGTCATGTCATGTTATGTTATACTGGGTCTGTTTATGTGCTAGAATACTGTACTGCTTGTAGAACCAAATAGATATTCAGAAGAGATAACTTCCATGAGTTTTTTGGAGATTTTTTATGTTTCTAACTGAAGAATTTGGTGTAGAAACAGTTATAGTTGATGCTTATATCCATATCCTAATAGAATTTTGAGATCTGACTAATTTTACAAAGTATTTATCACTTTCCCTCTGTGCTCAATTCACATTACAATTCCTTTATCCTTCAGAAATTAGTGACTTCTCCCACATATTCCTCCTTTTCATCTCTCTTCTCCTTTTGTAAGTAATTTCAGCTTTTTGCAGGAAGGTGCAATCTAAATAACTAAAGAATATGAACAGAAGATGGGAGGTACCCAGAGGTATAAACCCAGGGCTTCTGCTTTGATTCCATCAAATATCAAGAATTTTATGTACACAAAAGGACAGGATTTAACTGAGAAGGACACTCTAATAATGGACTCTCTGAAAATACCAAGTTTATTTTTGTCTGCTAATATTGATTTTGGGAAACACTGTAGAAGATTAATAGCCCTTGTGTTGGTAGGGGAAACTGTATCATGAATATTATCGAGGTAAAATTTTTTTTTTCAAGTTTCACTGGTCAAATGCTTCTGTTCTAGATGTTTTTTGTTTTGTTTTGTTTTTTCGTGTTTATTTCCCTAAAGCAAACTTCTTTACTTTCAGACAGAGAAAGGACTATCAAAAGTATGGCAAGAAAGTGACCAGAACTCCAGAGATCACTGGCAAAAGGCCATAATCCTGCTAGGAAAGTTGAGGAATTTTGAAGTCATATTTCAAGGTATCAGAATGAGGGATCTGGGAGGAGGAGCTGCAATTGATGACATTGAATTTAAAAACTGCATGACTGGTAAGTTTCTGGAAAGCTTTTCAGTTTGGAAACACATTTATAATGTACAGCCCTTATGTTTGTTACACATTTATAAAATTATCACTATGTGTTTTGTACATAGACAAAAATCAAGTCAAAGTGATAATGTCACAATTGTCAAACTTATAGTTACACATCATTTTAAGAGGTAGTATCTTTTCTATTCTTCAGTTGCACAAGCAACTTCTCTTCCTTCCATAACCTCTCCTTTCAAACATGTACCTGTCTTCTCCTTTTGATTGATTTTCAACACAATTTGAAGTGTAAGCCTAATATTTGCATACATTTATCCAATTAAAATTAATTTAAAATGAAGCAGTAAAAAGGAGATAAAAAGCTGCCAGTGGATATATTAGAAATAAATTCAACCAGGTATAATTCAAGCAGACTTTGAATTGAGAGCTATGCTTAGGGGATTTAAAACGCTATTCTAGCAAGTGAACAGTAACTTAAAAAAATGTGCTACCACTTATACTTCTAAATATAAAGTATAACTACACTTAGATTTTCTTTACAAAGCTACCTAGAATAATGAAAAACATAATTTTAAATCCATTTGTATAATTTTTCAGTCTGCAAAGTTTTCAGAGGAATTATTCCATTTGATTTTCAAAATAGTACTGTGTGGTATATATTGCCAATGAAGTATATATGCTCTGTGGTTTTCTACACTGATTCTTTTGGCAGAAAGCTTCTGGGACTGAAGAGCTAAACCTGAATGCTCTTTAAATTTACTGTCATTCTCATATTAAAATATCATTTCACTGAAGCAGTTCAAAAATGTGACTTCAGTTTTGGAAATGTTTCCTATTGTTTTTAAGAGTAGAGCTACTTCAAAGGATTCTGCTTAGAAGTAAATCCTTTAGAGTTTGACTCTTCCCCTATTTCTCCAGAAAAGGTGGCTTCTACTCAGCCACCTTATATATACTCAACTACTTTATATATGTTACATAAAGTCAGAATTTGTGTGCCCCAGATGATCTAGGGAGCACATAGCTATGTCAAGTAGGAAACAAGATTTGTCCTTGGAGTGTTTGGGAGAAAGTGCTTTGGAAAACGAAAATAGAGTTCTGAACATACAGCCATGAGTAAAGAATGTTAGAAGTGAGAATGTGGTTTTTAAACCCTTTTCTGGTAATTTTTCTAGTAATATACTAAATTTCTCTTATGGTTAGTAACTCAATCTAGAAATGATCCTGGCAATTTTTAAAGGAAAAACTCTTGAACAATTTCACAAAGGTCTTAGAGGGAAAGAAGCTTTTATTAAATGAGAGGAATTATTTTCCTCTCTAGGGAAGCAGAGTGATTTATAGATGGGTTGATTCAGGACAGACAGGAACTGAGAGTTATTTATTCCAGCTTTGCCAGGTTTCATGTTGAACTTTGCACTATTTCTTCTCCTTCTTATCTTAAAGTCCTGTGAAAATTAACAGGATCATAACTGTCATGGATTGAATTATGTCCCCCAAAAATGTGTGTGTCAGTTTGGCTGGGCCTTTATTCCTGGTACTGTGTGATTTTCCTATGTGTTGTCAATCCTGCCTCTATGATGTTAATGACGGAGGATAGCTGGCAGTTGTGTTAGTAAGGCAGGACTCAATCTACAAGACTGGATTGTGTCCCAAGGCAATCTCTTGAGATACAAAAGACAGAAGTGAGCAGAGAGACGGGGGGCCTCATACCGTCAAGAAAGCAGTGCCGGGAGCAGAGCGTGTCCTTTGGACCAGGGTCCCTGCACTGAGAAGCTCCTAGTCTGGGGGAACACTGATGAGAAGGCCGAGAGACAGAAAGCCTTCCTCAGCAGCTGTTACCCTGAATTTGGAGTTTTAGCCTACTTTACTCTAAGGAAATAAACTTCTCTTTGTTAAAACCATCCACTTGTGGTATTTCTGTTATAGCAGCACTAGATAACTATGACAATAATTAATTTTGTTCAACTCAATCCAACACTCAACTTACTGAGTAATACTTTAATATCTTAAATTTAGTGACAAACTCTTTTTGCTTCTACAATTCTTTCTATGTCATCAAATAAAAGAGGCATTATGTGATCAGTTGCAGTTGAATATGGTCAATTGTATATAGAACATATTTTAGGAAAAGGTAGCCATTGTTTTTTAATAGTCCAGCCTGCTATAAATAGCAAAGAGTTTCAAATTATTTTTAGTCAAGATAGAAAGTTTTAGTGGAGTATAACAAAGGCATTATGGGAAAATCCTTGAAAGAATTTGTATGAAACTATAGAACAATGCTTTTTTATCCCCTTAGTTTTGAATTAGAGGCCAACAAAATATCGATGTTGTACAATACGGGTAATGAGAAGGTACTTAGAGTATTAGTTATCCTCAGTTGTTTCCTCCTACTGACAGTTTAGTAGAAGAGAATGGTGTTAGACAAAATCGACTCTACAGCAACAGGTTTGTTTTTTTTCCTTTGGCATAGTGTCGTGGTTAAGAATAGCGTCTTTAGCCAAACTTAACTGGGTTTGCATTTGGCTATGCCACTGACTAGCTGCAATAAGTTTCTTCATTTCACTGTGCCTCATTTTCTTCATCTATAAAATGGGGATGATAATAATAATACTACCATCATAGGTTTCTGTGAATATTAAATGTTTTAATATATGTTAAGTGTTTAGAAGTTTGGCCACATGTCAATGTATTTAACTATGATTTTTTTTTTATACTTTCATTGTTATTATTAACTATGTCATGTTCTCAAATAGTGCTTCCTTACTCTGAGTTAGGTAACCAACTTCAAATCATATGCAAAAACTTCATCATAAAATTTATCATGGAATTGATGCTGCTCCCTGTTTGAGATGAAGACAAAATTTTTCTCAGTGTTTATTTCTCTGTTACATTCTGCCTTCATTTTGAATGATAATTGATAATTTGAGACATCCTAAAGTTTTCTACTTTCTTTCAGATCTCTTGAGAATGACATTATAGCCCACACATGAATATAGGATGTAAATAAGATCTAGAAAAAAATTGTTATTTTCAGAAAACATTCCAGTTTCTCTTTACAAAGATGATCTCTTCAAAGCTTCTTTATACAGAATGATATCTGCATTTCACCAAATGTTAGATGGTTTCTGGATTTTGTTTCTTATAAGAAATCAACAACTAAATGTATTCCATAACCAAATACTACTTTTTATGGAAGACCTAGTAGATGAATATATTTCCCTTCCCCTAAATCAAGCTGATTTATAGATGGTTAATGTTCATGTCATGAAACGCCTCATACGATGTTTTACACAAAAAAAAGTTTATATTTCTATTGAATGAAAAGTAAATTGGTATTAACCAAACAAAACTCTTTCACTAATTTAAAATATCAATATCACACCATTTCAAGTCAACTATATATAAAACAGACACAATATTAACTTTAAAACCATATTTTCCACCAATAATTTTATATCAGAATTATATCAAAATCTTTCTTTTGGTATTCTAAGATTTGCTTCTATTTGATGTTATTGAGATTCTCAATCAACATTTTCTTATTGAATCTATATTAAGCAACTAATAGATAATAGTATGTGATTTAAGAAAACGAAATATTAAACAGAGGTATACCATATTTTTACACGAATAACATGTCTTTCATGTTTCTTCTCCAGCCATGCCCTCCAACCTCCTTGAGGTATTTTCCTAAGTGCCGCTGTGATAATTTTTTTTACATGTTGCCGTAGAAAATTAGCATAGCGCGCTTACGAAAATACCCTGTGGGGGGAGGGCGTAACTGGCGAACGTAGAAGGCCCATTATTTGTGTAAAAATACAGTAGATGATTAAAGTGTTAATTTCAAATATTTATAAATGTCATGGAGGCTATGATATTGGTGCTGGGAAGAAAAGAAATTTTTTATTATAATTTTTATTTTTATTCTTTACTGTTAGGAAAATAGCCAGAATCATGAAATACCCCTCCTGGCCTTTCCCAATAACAGCTAACTCCTTGATCCTTAAAAGGAGCCACTGTCTTCATTTGTAAGACTACAGATTAGTTTTGAATATATTTAAACTTTATATTTGTAAGACATTTATGTTGTTTCATATAGCAATAATTTATTCATTTACACTGCAGTATAGTGTTTTACTGAATGGAAATACCATTGTTACCCATTGTATTGACTTTTGGGCAGTTTCTAGTTTTTACTAGTATGATAACACTGCTATAAATACTCTCCTGTATACCTTTTCCTGCATGTGTTAACACCTTTGTTGTTTATTACTAACAATTTTAATCTTATTAATAGCTGCTGGCTCATTGGATATGTATATGTTCACATTCAGTACACATAGCCAGTTTTTCAAAGTGGCTGGATCATTTTACCTCCCAAAAGCTACTCTTTTGCCAGTTTTTGGTATATGAGTATATTCAATTTTAACCTTTCCAGTTAGTGTGAAGTAGTATCTTACTGTGGTTTTAATTTGCATTTCCTTGATAACTAATAAAATTAGAGATTGTTTTCACAGTTTTATTGGCTATTTGACAGAATCTTTATTTAGTTCCTGCTCAAGTGCTCATTTGTTCCAATTGGGTTGATTCTTTTTCTTATTGAGATCTGTAGGGATAATTCATGTGTTATGGTACATGCCCTTTGCAAGTTATATTTATTTCAAGTATCTTTTCCTGTCTGTGGTGGCTTGCTTTTTCATTCTATAAATAGTGTCTTTAGATGAACAAATATTCTTAATTTCAATGAAGTTTCATATATCAATTTTCATCTTTAATGTTAGTGCTTTTTTCTTATTTAAAAAGAAAAAGCACTGCTTATCACAATATAATAAAGATATTCTGCTGTTGCCTTTCACAATTAATCTACAATGGCCTGGGAATTACTTTTTTATGTGTAAAAAAATATGGATCAATTTTAATTTTTTATGTGGATATTCAGTTGAACCAGCACCACTTACTGAAAAGACTATCTTTAACACTATCCTGTAGTGGCAGGTTTGTCATAAAGCAATTTTCCATATGTGCATTGTTGATGGATACTGTTTTGTTAGTCTCTTTGACTACACTTGCACGAATACTGCATTTTGTAATGCCTGGTGGCACAATGGTTGAGTGAATAGCTGCTAATGAAAAGGTCAGTGGTTTGAACCCACCAGCCGCTGTGCAGGAGACAAGACCTGGCAATCTGCTCCTGTTACGATTACAGCATAGGAAACCCTATGGGGCAGTTCTACTCTGTCATATAGGATCATTATGACTCAGAATTGACTCAATGGCACACAACAACAGCAGAAACATAGCTTTATAATATGTTTTGATGTTTAACAGAATGAGTAATCCCACCATTTTGTTCATCTTCAGTATTATCTTGGTTATGTCTTGCTTTTTGTATTCTCATGTTAACTGTGGAATCAGTTGGTCCATTTTCACAAAATAATAAACTTCCATGGCATTGATTAGGACTCTATTGAATCTACAGGACAATTTTGGGAGAATTGGCATCTCAACAATACTGAGTCTTCCAGTCCATGAATATGGTATATCCTTCCATTTACCTAACTATATAATATAGATTTAATAATGTTTTATAAATCCCTGCTTAGAAGTAACTTACATTTTAAAATATATTTTAGGTATTTATTTGTCATAGAAGCTATTGTAAATAGTATCTTTAAATTTTTTTTTCTAATTGGGTGTGGCTTTTATAAATATGTAATTCATTTTTGTATATTAAATTTGTATCCAGTGACCTTGATAAATTCACTTAACAACGCTATTAGTTTATTGTACATTCTTTGGATATTTTTCTAATCACAAAGGTACAGTCTGTGAATAAAAATCTTTCTAATTCTTATACCTGTAATTTTTTTCTTGATGTATTGCACTAGCTAGAAAAACCAGTGAGATATTGATTAGAAGTGATGGCAGGCATTCTTCATTCATTCCCACTCTCACAGGATAAAGTTTAAAAAACTCATAATTAACTGTGTTTTTTAGGTTAAAAAATTAATTTAGGAAGTTACCTTTTATTCCTAATTTGCTGAATTTTTAAAAAGCATAAATAGATGATCACTTTTTTATGCTTCTTTATCTTGTTAATGTAGTGAATTTATATTAATTTTTAAATATTAAATCAATATTTAATTCCTCTGTAGAGCATGGTTTAGTCATAAAGCATATTTAATGAAAAGCGCAGTTTAGGGGGTTTGAGAATGGCAGCTAAAACTGAGAGAAGTTTTACCCACTTTAAGACAACATGAGTCCAAGAGGTCTGTGATAAGATTTGAGGTACTGGAGTAGTCTAGACTCTGATTATCATAACTTACCCACCAGAATTCCCTTCCCTGACAGGATACCACGTTTAAAAAAAGACAAAGAAACAAACAAAACACTGCTGGGAGTAGAATCGAAGTTGAATAGGATAGGGACAATTGAAGGAAAGAGAAGATCCAGAACAAATTGATGGAAGAGAATAGAGCCACAGAACTCAAAATGTAGACCACCTTATTTGTTTTAAATATTTATATAGACTCTCTTCAAGGTTTGATGCTAATTATATAATTTTGATCATATCATTTTAGAGCCTCAGTTTTCTCATTTGTAAATAACAAGATTAGAATAGACAATCTCTTAGATTTTTCTCTGATTCCCTGACTTAACTCTGGGATCTATGCCTTAAAAAAAATTTCAGAATCACTGTGAAAAAAAACTTTAAAATTGATCGAAAGTGAAAGCGAGGAAAGGTAGAAGATAAAAATTATATATATTATACACATATATATGCACGTGTGTGTGTGCATATAGAGAGAAATCTACTTTACCTGCAAATAAGAAAGCTATTTGAGCTTCATAGTTTATTTTTCACTTTCCATTTCATTTTAATGTATTATGTGTAGTAAATGGCAAACATAAAGCTAGAGTTTTATTTTATTTTATTTTTTGCATTCTGAGTACATTATGGTATTATCTTCAAATTACTATCAAATGTATTATATTTTTCTAAAAAAGAAAAATAAAGCAAAATAATGGCATAGTTTTTGGTCTGTCCAGAAACACACTAAAAGAAGATTATTTTTGGATAAGTTAATAAGGAATTAAGCTAACATATTCATAGAAAAATAAGTGACAGTTTTAGAATTTGATATTTTTCTTTTTTATTCAAATATTGATTCAAAAATGGTTTGTGAGAAAATCTGATAAAATGTAACAACCATCCCACAGAACAGGGAAGGAACAGTAATAACTTTCTTGCATGCTTAAGAAGATAATTCATACAAATAGGAAAGGAATATTACATCATTATAATTATAAAAGTGCCAGGACTAAATGGTTATTTGAGTTCCAATCAGAATATTATTTATTTAAGTATATCATTCAGTGGATAATTATTAAGCTTACTATTAAAACTAAGGGGCATCTATGTCAGTTGTTAACAGCCCAGCTCTGGAGCAAGACACTGTATTTAAATCCTAACTTATTCACATTCTATCTGCAGCGTGGTTGTACGCAAGCTAATTTCTTTTCCTTTGTCTCATTTTTCTCTTCTGTAAGAAGAGAAAGTGATAATAATACTTCCTCTTCACAGAATTTTTAATGAGGATTAAACCTTTAATTTTATAAATTTTATAAAATCTACTTTATACAAGGTGCTTTGAACAATGCATGGAATATAGTAAGGACTGAATATCTGTTGGCAAAAAAGTATAGGTGAACAATAGCAAAAGGTTTTTCATTACTTTAAGCACAACACTTTTTAAGTCAACATTTCAGGTTTAATTCAGTTCTTTTCCTTCATTTCACATGTTCAGCAAACATTTATCGATTGTCTGGGCTGTGGAAATCTATGCAATGTACTGTGCACACCCCCTTGAGCAGGACTGAAATGTGTACGTTAGACAATGTTTGGCTTTTCTGAAACCTTGGGACTAAAATAAGAGAGCAGTGAGATTTACTTAATCTATATGCTGTGCAAATAATCCGAGAAGCTTGACTATGTGAAGAAGAACGTGGGGTAAGAATTGGAGGAAGATTCATTAACAACCGGTGATATGCAGATGACACAACCTTGCTTGCTGAAAGTGAAGAGGACTTGAAGCACTTACTGATGAAGATCAAAGACCATAGCCTTCAGTATGGATTACACCTCAATATAAAGAAAACAAAAATCCTCACAACTGGAACAAAAGCAACATGATAAACGGAGAAAAGATTGAGCCTGTCAAGGATTTCATTTTACCTGGATCCACGGTAAATGCCCAGTGAAACAGCAGTCAAGAAATCAAATGATGCGTTGCATTGGGCAAGTCTGCTGCAAAAGATCTCTTTAAAGTGTTAAAAAGCAAAGATGCTTGGTAAAGCAGAGGGTCAGAAAAAAAGAGGAAGACTCAATGAGATGGATTGACACAGTGGCTGCAACAATGGGCTCAAATATAGCAATGATTGTGCAGATGGCACAGGACTGGGCAGTGTTTAGTTCTGTTGTGCATAGGGTCGCTGTGAGTCGAAACTGACTCGACAACACCTAAAAGCAACAACAAAATAAGAGAAGCCAGCACTATTATAATTTTAGATGTCTAGTACATTGTCTTCACAGATAACCTGAAAAGACTTTCTTTTTTATTATAACCACTTTCACACCTTCCATTTTTTCTCTTAAAAACGGTATGTATGACTCCTCAGTATCCTTTAAACAGCAATTGATCTGGAGTGGAAAATAGTGCCTTGATGATAATGATTTCAGTGCAGCACTACTCTGGATTCAAATTGAACTTGGAAGATCACAAAACAGTGATTGCTCTATAGAAAGTTCATGAATAAGTAAATTTATAAACAGAACCCTGTAGAGTTTGACTTTAAAACAACTTCTTGACTTAGTTTAAATGAAAAGTTATATTTCTGCTCAATATATGAATATTCCAAGTGTTGCATTCAAACCTAAAAATGTCGTTTTAAAGTAAAAGTTGCCAGAAAAGCAAAAAAAAAATTATATATATATAAAAGGAATATGGTTCTGGATAGATAAAATTATAAACACCTTATTGTGATTAAATAATTATGAGTTTCATTTTTAATAGCTAATCATTACATAATTGTTATTGTTATTGTTATTGTTATTGTTGTTGTTGTTAGCTGCCATTGAGTATGTCCCCAACCCATGGCAACCCCATGCACAATGGTGACACTGCGCACAATGGAAGGAAACACTGCCCAGCCCTGCACCATTCCTGTGATTGGCTGCACTATGGACAGTTGTGATCCCTAAGGTTTTCATTGGTGACTTTCAGAAATACATCGCCAGGTCTTTCTTCCTGGCCCGTCTTAGTCTAGAAGCTCTGCTGACACCTGTTCAGCGTCATAGCAATATGCAAGCCTCCACTGACAGACAGGTGGTGGCTGCACATAAAGTGCATAAACCAGGAATTGAAACTGGGTCTCCCGCAAGGAAGACAAGAATTCTACCACTCAACCACCACAGTCTCCTAGATAATATGTGAGGGTGGATAAATGGATGGAAATCGGATGGGTGGATGGATAGATGAATTGATGGACAAGATGGATAGACTAATACTCATTGCCATTGAGATGATTCTGACTCGTAATGACCCTATAGGACAGAGTAGACCTGCCGCATAGGGTTTCCAAGGCTGTAATCTTTAGAGAAGCAGACTGCCACATCTTTCTCCCACAGAGTGGCTGGTGGTTTCCAACTGCCAATGTTTCAGTTAGCAGCTGAACGCTTAACCGCTATGCTATCAGGGCTCTAGACAGACTAATAGAGACCATGAATCCAAATCATGCTATGTAAGAGTGAAAATTCAGAACAGAGCAATTCTACTTTCTGGTAGATTCAGATAATAAATAAACAAAGCAATATGTAATATTATATCACGTATAATAGGTGCAAGGAATCCTGGTGGCACAATGGTTAAGTGCTCTGTTGCTAACCAAAAGGAAACCACCCAGCATCTCCATGGGAGAAAGACCTGGCGATCTGCTACCGTACAGATTACAGCCTAGAAAACTCTCTGGGCCAGTTCAACTCTGTCATATGGGTCTCTATGAGTTTAAATGACTCGACAGCACCTAATAACGGTGTCATGGATTGAATTATGTCCCCCCCAAAATGTGTGTATCAATTTGGCTGGGCCATGATTCCCAGTACTGTGTGGTTGTCCTCCATTTTGTGATTCTAATTTTCTGTTAAAGAGGATTAGGGTGGGATTCTAACACACTTACTAAGGTCACATCTCTGATCCAATGTAAAGACAGTTTCCCTGGAATGTGGCCTGCACCACCTTTTATCTTACAAGAGATGAAAGGGAAGCAAGCAGAGACTGGGGGACCTCAAACCACCAAGAAAGCAGTGCTGGGAGCAGAGTGCATCCTTTGGACCCGGGGTTCCTGCGCAGAGAAGCCCCTAGTCCAGGGGAAGATTGATGAGAAGGCCGACAGAGAAAGAAAGCCTTCCCGGAGCTGACACCCTGAATTTGGACTTTTAGCCTACTTTACTGCAAGGAAATAAACTCTTTGTTAAAGCCATCCACTTGAGGTATTTCTGTTAAAGCAGCACTAGATAACTAAGACATTGATAGGCACTGTGAATGATATAGAGAGAGACTGATGGAGAATTATTACCCTAATTAGCCTGGTCAGAAACAGTCTTAGTGAGGTTACAATTGAACAAAGGCTTAAATGAAATGACATAGCAACCGACAAACATCTTGGGGCAGAACAATCCAGGCCAAGGGAACAGTGAGGCAGATTTAGTAAAATGGGAGCATATTTCAGTGTTGGGGAACACCAATAGGGCTATGTGGCTGGAGCAGAAGAAAATAAGGGCAAAGAGATAGCTATGGGCATCGCCGTGCAGAGTTTTGCCACCAGAGATGTACTAGGGATCTTCGCACAGCCCAGGAGTTAAGCATGCAGGCTCTGGAGTCAGACTTCTAGGTTTAAATCCTGGTTCTGCCATATGCTTGCTGTGTGACTTTGAACAAGGATTTATCATCTCCATCCCTTAGGCTCTTCATGGCACTAAAAATAGAAACTGCCACATAGGGTCGTTGTGAGAATTTAACAAGTTAATATACAAGCATAGAATAGTAACTTTTCATGGTAACTATTCAATAAATGTTAGATATGATCATCATTATCATTATATTTAACGTAATCCTCACAACAACTTGAGAAAATTGAGATTCACAGAGATTAAGTACCTGTCAAAATTTACAAAATATTCCAACCAGGAAGATATCCTTACTGCTGCTTAATGGCAGAGAACCTCAGCCATTATTTAGCCATACCATCATAGAAAGCTGCTAACATCATGACAAATCCCTTGGGGGAAATACAGTTGCACAGCACCTGCGAAATCTAGTTTGTCAATGATTCCAAATGTTCTTGAAGAAAAACAATGATAGATATATCAACCATTAATGTTCATAAAAGTAGTGTTTTAAAAATACTAGCTGATATATTTTACAACATTGTAAAGCTTGTTTTTAAAATTTTAAATATTTAATCAATCCTCATTGTTACAGACTTTATTTTGTGATTCAGAAGTTTTTTTACAATAAAAGGAGGGAGGAAAAATAAAATAAGCCTTATCTACTGTATTAATAATATTCTGTCCTTCCAGCCCTTGCCAAATAGGCAAACGCCAGCCTCTTTGCTGGCTTTCACTGGCCCAGGGTGCGTTGGATAATTTGCTAGAATGACTCACAGAACTCATGGAGACTACCTATACTTAACAGTTCCCCATTTATTATTATAACCAGAAAGGATACATCTGGCAAGTTCTAGGAGAGTTCCAGGTACAAGGCTTCCATTGTTCCCGGGGACATGCCACACCCTGTCCTGTACAGGGATGGTCTCACCAATCCAGGAAGTCTCAAAGAGGAAGCTCCAAGGTGAAAGTATCTTAGTCACTGGGGCCTCAATGAATATGCATGACTGGGACCTTACCGCATAGTTAGGATTGACCCCAGGAATGAATATGCGTGATGGACTGCATCCGACCCTCCTCCTTTCCTGAGGTTTGCTACCAGGGTGGGGCCTGTGTAGACAGCTTCTACTCCTCTACATTTAAGAGTTGGCTGGCTGATTTAGAAAACGAAGGCACCTTGATTGCTGGGAATTCCAAGGGCTATTATTAGGAACCAGAGACTAAGGCCAAACCAAGTTCTGTATCCTACACATCTACAAGTACTAGAAAATGTGAACTAGATCTAACACAGACCAGTTTCTTTCTGTATATATGTGTATATGACTATTTTTATTCCAGGCTTCCTTCTGAACTACAGTGTACCTTTTGTACCTAGGGCTAACATTTTCTGCCAAGAAATAATCTGTTGTTTCTTGTTAAATACACTGTTTATGTCAGAATCAATATATACATATACAGATTAAACCTGGTCCTTCAAATTAAATTTTACCTAATAGTTGGGTGAAATGCCAAGTGTTTCTCAAGTGAAAGAATAGTTTTATTTGAAGTAAATATTTTATATTTCTGAAAATGTCTTTAATTGATTAAAAAAGTATCAAGGTCTTGTTTAAAAATATTTTGTTATAGCTAATATATATTCTGATTATATTTCCTCTAACAATTTACATTCAATATCAATAGTATGTCCATATATAAATGTATATCTTACTAAATAAAACCATTTGTTGTTGTTGTAGTTAGCTGCTATTGAGTCAGCCCCCAAATCATGGCAACCCTGTGTTACAGAGTGGAACTGCTCCATAGGGTTTTCTTGGCTATAATCTTTTACAGAAGCAGATTGCCAAATCTCTTCTTCTGCACAACCACTGGATGGGCTCTAATCGCCAACTTTTAGGTTATCAGATGATCGGAAACAACTTGCACTACCAGGGCTCCTAAATAAAACAATATATTGATACAAAATTAGTAATTTTGACTTTTCGGTTAAATAAAGGTAACTGCCTATGTTTTATTGACTATGCAGAGGCATTCCACGGTGTGGACCATAACAAATTATGGATAATATTGCGAAGAATGGGAATTCCAGAACACTTTATTGTTCTCATGCAGAACCTGTACATAGACAAAGAGGCAGTCATTCAAATAGAACAAGGGGATACTGTGTGTTTTAAAATCAGGAAAGCTATGCGTCAGGGTTATATCCTTTCACCATACTTATTCAATCTGTATACTGAGCAAATAATCTGAGAAGCTGGACTATATGAAGAAGAATGGGACATCAGTATTGGAAGAAGATTCATTAACAACCTGTGATATGCAGACAACATAACCTTGCTTGGTGAAAGTGAAGAGGACTTGAAGCACTTACTGATGAAGATCAAAGACTACAGTTCATGTTGAAGATTATACCTCAACATTTAAAAAAAAAAATTCCTCACAACTGTGTTACTGGGTGGAAACCCCAAGTTCTGCTTGGCGTGACTCATCTCAGCAAATAAATGAGAGACTAAGGTGGGAGAGTAGAAAGTTGCCTTTATTTCATTGCCAAGGAAAGGGGCAGTCAGGGCTGCTGCTGCCAAGACTGCTCAACAAGGGCAAAGGGAAAAGTTACCTTTAAGGAGTTTACAAGTAGGAAGCTCATAGAAGTTACATCAGCAACATTCTTAATCATACTACGCAGTTGCAGTGGTGTTCATGTATAACTTCATGCATGCATGTTCAGAAAATGGCAGTCAAACTGCACCAGAGGCGAGGAGGTTACTATGCACGAGGTATTTAATTAGCTAAAAGGTTATCCTGAATGTCATCATGGCTCCTAAACCACTTTCCACCCACCAATTTCCTCTAGTTTTAGGACAGCAGTTAAGGGGAGGGGAACCAGGATTCTAATGTAAAGTTAAGGGACATGCCAAGCCAAGGAACCAGGATTCTAATGTAAAGCTATGGGGCATGCCAAGCAAGCTGCTTGAGGTAGTGGAATTTTTGGCAGCCTAGGAACCTCTGTCTTAACTGACCCAATAAGCAACATCATGATAATTGAAGAAAATATTGAAGTTGTCAAGGATTTCATTTTCTTTGGATCCACAATCAACCCCCATAGAAGCAGCAGTGAAGAAGTCAAATGATGTATTGAATTTGGCAAATCTGATGCAAAAGACCTCTTTAAAGCGTTAAAAAGCAAAGATGTCACTTTGAGGACGAAGGTGTGCCTCACCAAAGCCATGGTGCTTTTAATCACCTTATGTGCATGTGAAAGCTGGACAATGAATAAGGAAGACTGAAGAAGAATTGACACCTTTGAATTATGGTATTGGCAAAGAATATTGACTATACCATGGACTTCCAGAAGTATGAACAAATCTGTCTTGAAAGAAGTACACCCAGAAGGCTCCTTAGAAGCAAGGATGGCAAGACTTTGTTTCACATACTTTGGACATCTTATCTAGAGGGACCAGTTCCTTGAGAAGGACATCATGCTTGGTAAACTAGAGGGTCAGCGAGAGAGAGGAAGATGCTCAACAAGATGAATTGCACAGTGGCCGCAAGGATAGGCTCAAGCATAGCAACAATTGTGAGAATGGTGCAGGACCAGGCAGTGATTTGCTCTGTTGTACATAGGGTTGCTATAAGTTGGAACTGATTTGACTGCATCTAACAACAACAACAAAGTTAATTGATTTTTATTGATTCAAAAATTCTGGTTCTTCGTCAAAAGGGAAAAATGGTGATATTGATGACATTGATAGATAAATAAATACTACAAATTTTTTTCAATCATCACCATCTATGGTAGAGATATTACTGTTTGCAAAACATCCACTGTCTCACCCATGTCTCCCACAACTTTTATGTTAATTGGATCATTGTGACAACAATCAGGGCAATGGTCTGTGAGGAAATAGCATGTTTAACTTCCAGGTGAAAGCACTGAAAAGTTTGTGTGCAAACTCCAGCTCTCCCCTCCCCTGCTATGGTAAGGGAGGCCTCGTATTCCAGATTGTGTATCTACATCTGCCTTGCCGTTGAGTTTGTAAAGGAAAGCCCTTCAGCCAACTTGTTTAGGATATGTAGTGTGAAGGAGAAAAAAAAAATTGTTTTTTTTTAAAATTATACTTTAGGTGAAGGTTTACAGAACAAATGGTTTCTCATTAAACAGTCAGTATACATATTGTTTTATGACATTGGTTTAACAACTCCACAACATGTCAACCCTCTCCCTTCTCAACCTCTGTTTTTTTTTTTTTTGGGTGAAAATATACATAGCCAAAGATACACCGTTTCAAAAATTTCTACATGCACAGTTCTGTGACATTGATTACGTTCTTCCAGTTGTGCTGCTTTTCTCACTTTAGATGAAGGTTTACAGAACAAAATAGTTTCTCATTAAACAGTACACATGTTGCCCTATGACAATGGTTAACAACCCCACTACATGTCAGCACTGTCCTTACTCAACCTTGGGTTCCCAATCACCAGCTTTCCTGTCCCCTTATGCCTTCTAGTCCTTGTCCATGGACTGCTGTGCCTCTTTAGTCCCATTTTGTTTTATGGGGCTGTCCAATCCCTGGCTAAACAGTGAAGCTAGGAAGTGACTTCACCACCTAGCTAAAAGAGTGGCTGGGGGCCATACTCTTGGGGTTTCTCCAGTCTTTTTCAGGCCAGTAAATCTGGTCTTTTTTGGTGTGTTAAAATTTTGTTCTATATCCTTCTCCAGCTCTGTCCAGAGCCCTCTTTTGTGATCCCGCTCACAGCAGTCAGTGGTGGTAGCTGGGCACCATCTAGCTGTACTGGACTCAAGTCTGGTGGAGGCCTTGGTAGCTGTGGTTCCATTAGTCCTTTGGACTAATCTTTTCTTATATCCTGTTCTCTTCACTCTCCCTTGCTCCTGAAGGGGTGAGACCAGTGGAATATTTTAGATGGCTGCTTACAGGCTTTTAAGAACCCAGCAGCTACTCACCAAGGTAGAATGTAGCACATCGTCTTCATCAACTGTATTATGCCAATTGAGCTAGATGTTCCCCTAGACGATGGTCCCCATAGCCCTCTGCCCAGCAATTCAGTCCCTCAGGGAATTTGAATGTGTCTATAGAGCGTCCATGACCTTTCCTTGTACAAGTTGCGCTGGTTTCCCCAATATTGTGTACTGTCTCACCCTTCACCAAAGATACCACTTATCTATTGTCTATTTAGTATATCCCCCCCCACCCCTCCCATCCCTCGTAACCAACAAAGATTGTTACTCTTTGTGTGTAAACTTGTTCATATGTTTTTACAAAAGAGGTTTCATACAATATTTGTCCTTTTGTTATTGACTTATTTTACTCAGCATAATGTCCTCCAGTTTCATCCATGTTATGAGACACTTCACAGATTCATCATTGTTCTTTATCGTTGCGTAGTACTCCATTGTGTGTATGTACCATAGTTTGTTTATCCATTCATCTGTTGATGGGCATCTAGGTTGTTTCCATCTTTTTGCTGTTGTGAACAATGCTGTGATGAACATGGGGGTGCATATGTGTATTCGAGTGACGACTCTTATTTCTCTAGGATGTATTCCTAGAAGTGGGATTGCTGGATCATATCATATTTCTATTTCTAGCTTTCTAAGGAAGCGCCATATCATTTTCCAAAATGCTTGCAGTGCATAAGAGTCCCGATCTTCCTGCAGCCTCTCCAACATTTGTCATTTCTAGTGTTTTTGATTCGTGCCAGTAATATCAGGGTGAGATGGTATCTCATTGTGGTTTTAATTTGCATTTCTCTAATGGCTAGTGATCGCGAGCATTTCCTTATGTGTCTGTTGGCCGCTTGAATGTCTTCTTTGGTGAAGTGTCTATTCATTTCCTTTGCCCATTTTTAATAAGATTTTTTGTCTTTATGTTGTAGAGGAGTTGGATTTTCTTGTAGATTATGGAGATTAGACCTTTGTCTGACTTTTACTGTCCAAAAATTTTTTCCCAGTTTGTAGGTTCTCTTTTTACTCTTTTGGTGAGGTCTTTTGAAAAGCATAGGTGTTTGATTTTTAGAAGATACTAATTACCCAGCTTATCTTCTGGGGTTGTGGGTTGATGGTTACAGTTTGTGTCCTGTTAATGCTGTGTATTATGGACTGTAGCATTGGTCCTATTTTTTCTTCTATGAACTTCATAGTTTTTGGCTTTATATTTAGGTCTTTGATCCATTTTGAATTAGTTTTTGTATATGGTGTGAGGTATGGGTCCT
>NW_004444011.1:9659921-9701266 GCF_000243295.1 Trichechus manatus latirostris | reverse complement strand
ATGGAGTGTTCTATATATGTCTATGAGGTTAAGTTGGCTGATTGTGCCCTTTTGGTCTTCTGTATCTTTGCTGAGTTTCTTTTTAGATGTTCTATCCTTTACTGAGAGTGGTGTGTTGAAGTCTCTTACTATTATTGTGGAACTGTCAATTTCTTCTTTCAGTGCTGTTAGAGTTTATTTTATGTATTTTGGAGCCTTGTCATTGGGTGTGTAGATGTTCATTATGGCTATGCCTTCATGATGGATCATCCCCTTAATCATCATATAGTGTCCTTCTTTGAGTTTTATGGTGGATTTTTATTTCAAGGTCTATTTTATCTGAGATTAGGATTGCCAGTCCTTCTCTTTTCTGGCAGCTGTTAACTTGATATATTTTTTTTCCAACCTTTGATTTTTAATAAACTCACATCTTTGTTTCTAAGGTGTGTCTCTTGTAGACAGCATATTGATGGATCCTTTTTTTTATCCATTCTGTCACTCTCTGTCTCTTTATGGATGCATTGAGTCCATTTACATTCAGTGTATTTATTGATAGATGTGAGTTTATTGCTGTCATGTTGAAGTGCTTTTTCTTGTGGTGCTGACCTTTTCTTTGTTCCTCTTACTCTCCTCTGCTGACTTCCTTTTATTTGTGGTTATTTTTTCATTACTTTTGTTTTTGTAGCTTTCATTTCTACTGAGACTTTATATCTTTCCTCTTTATTTTTATGAGTATGTTTGTTAACTTTTTTTGTGGTTACTGTGAAATTTACCCTTATCTTTCTAATTTTGAAGCAGTATTTTATTATTTGGTATCACCTTGCCTTCCTCTCCATTAGAAGGTTCTATACCTACACCATTTATTCCCTCTTTTATTGTTCTGATGTTGTTGTCATTTACAGATTAACTGCTCTGATTCCCTGTTGTATTTCTTTTGGTTTTGAATAATCCTTGAGAGTTCATTCCCTAGACTTGTATCTGGCTGGTACGATCTTGCATCCTAGGTTCAGCCTATGAGCTGAAGTTGTTTGTTCTCACATCAAAGGTTTCCCTTTAATAAGTCTTGTAAGTTTGGTTTGGTTTTTACATATTCCCTTAATTTCTGTTTATCTGGAAATGTCCTAATTTCACCATAATATTTGAATGAGAGTTTTGAAGGATATATTATTCTTGGCTGGCAATTGTTTTCTTTCAAGGTTTTATATATGTCATTCTTCTTGCCTGCATGGTTTCTTCTGAATAATCTGAGCTTAGTCTTACTGTTTCTCTTCTGGATGTGACATTTGTTTTTCTCGAGCTACTCTCAGGATTCTTTGTTTGTCTCTGGTTTTGGCGAGTGTGATTATGATATGCCTTGGTGGTTTTCCTTTGGGGTCTATCCTATATGGGGTTCGTTGAGATTTTTGGATGGCCAGCTTTTCATCTTTCATGATATTGGGGAAGTTTTCTGTCAGCAGTTCTTCAGTGATTCTCTGTGCTTTCTGTTTTCTCCCCCTGTTCTGGAACTCTGATCACTCACAGATTTTTGCTTTTGATTGTATCCCACATAATTCTCAGGATCTCTTCATTTTTCTTTGTCCTTTTCTCTGAGTTTTCCTCGAACAGAGTTGTATCCAAGTGTTTGTCTTCAATTCCTCTGATCCTGTCTTCCACCATTTCAAATCTGCTCCTCAGCCCTTCTACGACACTGTCCATTTCTGAAATCTTGTTGTTTATCTTTTCGATCTCTAATTGTTGTTCTTGTATAATTTCTAGTTGTGAATTTATTTTGGCATTTTGTTCCTGCATTATTTTCCTGATTTCTTCCATTTTTTTGTCTGTATTTTCCATGAATGTGTCTGCCTTTTCCATTAATTTGTCTATTTTTTCCTCATTTTTGTCTTCTTTTTGCTTCAACCCTGGGATAATTCTGAGTATTAGAGATTTGAATTCCCTATCAGGTAGTTCTAGTGCCTTTTCTTCTGCTGGAAGGTCATCTGGTGTTTTATTTTGGATGCCTACTGGAACCATCCTGTCCGGTTTTTGTAAACGTTTTGATACTCTCTGTTGTCTTCCATGTATTCAGTAGTTATTTTTCTCATTTATTGATTGCAGATTTGTTTTTTTTTTTTCCATCCATTTTTTTTTTCTTTTTTTAAATTTGGCTATGTCTGAGCAGGTGGTCTGTGTGTTCTTTGTTGTTGGCTCATCTATTGGCATGATACTTTTTGCCTCCTTCTCCAATTGACAAGGTCAGTTGCTCAGATACGGTACAGCAGGGCAGGTCTAGCTGAAGAGGAGTTTTTGGGATGGGTTGTTTGTGGCACTTACTATACCCACCAGGGCAGGTTGGTAATCAGTGCAGGGCAGGTTCCAGTAGGCCGTGCCTGTGCTACTTGGTGGTGTGATGTTAGTGCATGGTGCAGGTAGGTAGGATGGAGGGGGGAGATTGTGATGTGTGGAGCTAAGATGGGTATGGGAGAGAGGAGAGGAACAGGATCCAAAAACATATAAAGAAACAAAAAAGAGCGCTAGGGGAGCTAGGCATTGGAGTGTAGAGATGAGAGGCTATGAAATGGAGAAAAACAAAAAGGGGAAGATGAAGAAAAAAAGAAAAGAAAAGAATGAATAAATGAAAATTAGAAGGAAAAAAGAAAAGAAAATCTCCCAGGGATCCCACTGGTGTGGCTACAAGGTTTGGGGAAGTTGTTCCCAGGTTCTCAAGTACAGCCTGGCTAGGAGGCCTAGAGGTGTCTCTAAGTGCCAGGTATTCAGGGGACAGGAAGAGAAGGAAGGTATAGAGAGACAAGAAAATGAGTAATGAAGAAAGACAAAAAGGGAAAAAGAGGGAAAACAAAACAAAACAAATTTTAAAAAAAGAACAAGAAACACTCCCCCCCCAAAAAAAAACAGGAAAAAAAAAAAAAACACAAGAAAAGAAATACCCTTAAGAAAAGGGATCCCTCTGCATGTCTGCACAAGCTGAGGGGGTAGGTTCCAAGTCACACAGCACTGCCCAGCCAGAACAGGCTCCCAACTCAAGAAAAGAGAAAGAAAACAAACAAACAATTCAAAACAAACAAACAAACAAAAGCTCTGAGATCCCACCAGAGTGGCAGCATGGACCGGGAAACAGGTCCACACTCGAGCAGAGCTCCATAGCCCCTCAGGAAGAAGAAAAGATGGTGCATGGAGCCAGGTATTTGAGTGGAAGGAGGGGGAGGTGGTGAGAGGTAAGGAAGAAATCAAAAGAATCAGAAAAAAGCAACCCAAGCAGCCAACAAATGGCACTCAGGGAGTTGGCCAGTGTAGGCGGGTGTAATCCAAGCAGCCAGTGCTTCCCAGCCAAGAGACTGTGGCTGCGGGAAGCAGAGGAGGCCGAGTGGGGGTGAATAACGGTGGGGGGTGGGAAAGTGTATATCGCCAATTACCAGTTGTTCTGTCTCCTGCTGGAAGCTCCGTGAAGTTGCTTTCTCATACCGCCTATTTGCTGGTCTCTGATAGGAGTCCAACATGACAGATCCATGCTGCGTTAGCTGATAGGGTACCTCTGCATGTATGTCTCCTCACTCTAAGTTCTCTGTCAGTTTCTTATTCCATTTGGTGCTTGGCTGGGTTCTTTATCTCTTCATTTGATGTTTAGGGTTTCAGGATTGCTATTTTTCTCTGTTTGGCTTAGTTTTTTTTTTTTGATCTTGGCTGTGGACGGACAGCGTGGTGCTTCTGCCTAGAGCGCCATGTTGCCAGAAGCTCAATAATTGGCATTTTAACTAGCACACCATGCAATATTACATTAAAACCAAACCCGTTGCTGCTGAGTCAATTGTGACTCATAGTGACCCTATAGGACAGAGTAGACCTGCCACATAGGGTTTCCAAGGAATGGCTGGTGTATTCGAACTGCCTGCTTTAACCACCTTAACCGCTCCAACACCAGGACCCTGCAATATTACATAGTGGAACATTATTTCCATTAGACTTATTATAGAGTCATGCTGTGTATGTGTAGAGTTGTACTTGAAATTAGGCTGTCCAATATTGTAACCTTGGAAGCAAATGCATTTGTTGATTTTAATGTCACATGATGCAATTGTGGCTGCTTAATAAATGATCGAAAAGAAATCACAACCAAGCTGTTGATACATTACAAGATTTGAAAACTGAAAATGTAACATAGGAGTGTATTTACCTTGCAGGTTCTAATATCTAAACATGTTAAGAAAGAACTTCCGGCAGACTTGGCTCTAGTCTTGTGAGGAAAACAGCCATGAAAATCAAGTTGACATAAAACAAATTTCAGAACCAAGAGGTGGAGAGAGTACTTGTAGCATCAATACTCTACTCCCAGCCATTGCCAGCCATATCCTTGCTTTCCTTTATTGCTTGAATTGATTTTTGAGTCAGGCTTCAGGAGAGAGGTCTCAATGCCATGATCAACCAACTACATTATTCTTCATGAAGGCCTAGAGCTAAGTTATTTGCTTCTTATAGAATCAAGAAATAGATTATTATCCCTGGTCTCATGCCCATAGTTTAAACAAGAGGACTATGTGATTGACACTATTGTATTTTTAATCAGCCATTTTTTAATTTAAAAAATTAAATTCATGAGTATATCTATTTAACATTGCATTCAAGCAAATCATTTGTAACATAACTGGAAAATATCAGATATTAATTTACCTTTCTTTTAAAACGAGAAAATTTGTGTTTCAAATTACGTCTACATTTGAAGATGTAATTTTAATCATATACTTAAATTAAATTAAATTAAATAATATAATGAATGTGATTTCACTTGATTATAATCCAAGCACAATGATATAACTTGGTTTATTCATAATATTAAGGGAAAATAATGACTTGAGCAGACATTTTAGCAAAGCTTAAATGGCCCTTGAAATATCCCTAAGTTCAAATTAAGGCTACTGCAAATCTGAATGCTAATATAATCCTCAATTCAAGTAATTTTTAATTATAATTTGTCTCAATTACAATGAAAATTTCTACACTTATCTGAGTCAGTAAGACTATTGCATAGAGTATTTGTGATTTATGGTATTTCTATTTTAACTGAACTATATTTTACTAATTATTTTATGTTCAAAATGAATAACAATGTTTACCAACAAGACTTCCATTTTTGGAAGTCTTGTTGGTAAACATACGTATCATATATACATATATATTTTTCATTGAACAGTTGAAAGATATGCTCTTTAGCTCTGAAACATTAGTACAAATGTTTGTAAAATATACAAGCTGCAGAGCCCTAGTGGCTCAGTGGTTAAGAGATCAGCTGCTAACCAATCCACCAGCTGCCTCTTGGAAACCCTATGGGCAGTTCTACCTGTCTTATAGGGTCGCTATGAGTCAGAATTGACTCAACAGCAATGAGTTTTTTGGGTTTTGGGTACTTGCCACAGGTATACTTAAAGGATATGGAACTCAAAAAAATATATATCTAATTGACCAAACTTGTTGCCATAGTAGAGAAGCAAACCACTCAGTCCCTGAAATAAGCTTAGGAGGATTTATTCAGTTAAAAAAAAGAAAACACGCATTCGAATGCAGAGAGACACCAGTTCATATAAGTGAAAACTGATGACTCCAGCAAGAGAGCTTCTAACAGGAACAGATACAGTCTGAGGAACAAAGAAATTATAATAAAGTCATTTGATTGGTTATTCTTTGGTTGATGTCACAAGAAGAGGGTGGGTTAGGATTGGGGAATGGGTTTCTTTTGGAAAATTGGGTACAGAGTTTTACAGTGATTGATTTCAGGGACTAATTACAGAGGTTTTCAATCATAGTCACGTATCCTGGGGTGGGGGTGGGGGTCATAAAAACATAACTGGTTGGTGTTAAGCATATCTAACTAGATGTCTCAGGGATTTGTGATAACCATTCAGTACCAGCACCTCATTTCCCAGAAACAGCTTGTTAAAACAAAACCCTTTTAAGTTGTCTAGGAAAATTCAGCTAGTGCTAGCTCCAGAACCCTTTCAAAACAGTTTTTTTATTACATCATTGTCATAAAGAAACATTTCTTAGGCCCACTTTACACAAAAAGACACCTGTGTCAAGATTCCCTTCCTTATAGTGTATTTCTTTTACGTCCTGGCTTGACCACAGAGTGAAACTTCCTCAATTCCTACAGTTACTAACAATTAAGAAGCCAAATTGCAGGCACCTGTGAAAAATCTACGTTGACTCTGCTGAGGGCAGCTAGGCAAATAAAGAGTCCCAGGCAGGCATGTAAAAAGACCAGTTTAATTCAGCAAAAACTGAGTTTAATTCAATCATTTAGTCCTGGTCAAAAGAGCTGCATGAATTTCTCCTTTACACCATTGAGCTGATTCCAACCCACAGCAACCCTATAGGACAGATTAGAACTGTCCCATAGGTTTTCTAAGGCTGTAATATTTACAGAGGCAGGTTGCCACATCTTTCTACTGTGGAACTGCTGGTGGGTTTGAACTGCTGACCTTTTGGTTTGCAGCCGAGCACTTAACCACTGTGCCTCCAGGACTCCCTGTATCTAGTTGAAGCAAACATAAAAAAAATAGAATACAGTAATACCTGTAGGCATTTATATATGCAAAAATATTAATCCAGGGCTAGAAATCAATATTCTTGTCTATTATATTTGAAGGCAGACACACACATACACAGAGACATTTTTTACTATAACAAATATATGACTTTCTGAAAAGTTTCATATTTTAAAAAACCATACAAGAATAGAAAAGGGCTATAGGAAAATAGGGTTGGGACAAGCCATCATAATCATAGGTAACTTAGTTATACAGCATTAATATAAACAAGAGCAACCATAATAAAAATACTAACACCATTCAAAATATCTTAAATTCTTAATAAGCAAAGGTAATTTACAGTTGAATGTATTACCTCACCTAAGGAAAAGGTGGTGGGGGGAGGAAAAGAATCTTAATGAAAGGGTGGTATAAGAATGGTTTAACCTGTTGGATTATGGAGATAAGGGAAACGTGTCCAAAGACCACGGAGAATCATGTAATAAATAAGTACTTCCCACCAAGAGCAACCAGAGCCAAGAATGCTGAGGGAAGCTCATAGTGAGCAGTACTGGGTTTCTCTGTGACTGACTACTGTGCTCAGCTGTGTTAGAGTACTTAGTTTTCATCTGCTATTGCTTGGTGGCATAGAACATTACTATGGTGGGAAAAATCGTGTATGAATCAATACAACTTCTGTGCTATACTGATCTAATTCTCCCATTTATCAGTTGCAGACAAGCTTTATCATTTTACAGAAACAGGCATTGGATAAGTAGCAAGCAAGACAGTAGAGGGAAACTACATTCTGAACACCTAATGCGTGCAAGGTCATAGTAGAGCAAACACATATGATCTCATTTAAGCAGAAAATAAGGATGTATAAGCATAGTGATTCTTGAAAGATTTGAACAAAATTACTCACTTAAGTGTCTGGAGTGTTGCCACAGAGAAGTTGGAAAATGAAGAGTTTTAAGTTGTTGATTAAAAGGTCAGGAAGGAGTTCAGGCAAGGAAACCAAGTGGTTTAGATTTCTTTCCACTAGCTTACTTTTTAGTATTTACAGATTCTCATGATAATTTCTGGGAACTATCTATGTTAATTATGTCTTCTTTAATTGCCAATAACATCAAATGTACAGGAAGTTTATTTAAGGATACAAAGAATTACAAGAAACCCAAGATCAGGAATGCAGTCAAGCTTCTGGAAGCTATTAAAACTAGGAATCGAAAAGTCAGAGGAACCTAAGTTGCTTTCTTTCTGTGCCCCTTGTTTCTTTTAACTGCTTCTCTCTGCACATCTATTTCTTTTGCCTATCTGTGTAGAATCAGCTTTCTCTGGTTTACTGTATATGTGCTTCTGAACTCACCACAGCCTTCAAGAGGCAGGCCACATTGTTGCAGAAATGTTTAGATATATTTAAAAATTCTTAGGTAAAGGACTCTAATTAACTTACCATGGGTCAAATGATCACCCTCTGGCCAGTTAACTGTAGTCAGATAGCAAGGAAATGCTGTATTGCCATAGCTACTGGGACCCCATCTTGGTGACCATATGGATGGAGGTAGTTATCAGGGGAAGCTAGGTAAACAAGTTCCATTATAAGCTCATTGAAAATATATTCTTAAAACATTGTATCATTCATTCAACAGATATTAATAGAACACCTCCTAGGAACCAATGCTGAGGATGTTGCACAGGGGAGTTACGCCAATAGATGACTATTCTAATGGTCTAGGTAAAAAGTAATGAATTGTACCAGAGTAGTGACAGTGAGAATAGAGGAGAAGATGGGTGTATGAAATATTGTGAGAGAGATGATAGTTCAGGATGACTGCTTTAGCTCCAGTCACTATGTCTACTTTCCAGCCAGCAGTGAAAACTAACGTGGGGAAAGAAGCAAACAGCACATACCAGCTATCTTTTAAAAGGTTTTCTGGAAGCTGTTACACATCAGTTCTACTTATAACTAGTTGGTCAAAATTTAATCACATAGCCAAATCATAAGGAAATCTGGGAAATGTGTTTCTTCATTACTAAGCTTCATTATTAAGGAAGAGAGAGGAAATGGATAATAGTGTAGCAGACTAATAGCATACCACAAATTCGTTGTAGTTAATTTCTGAGAAGCTGGACTATACACAGCAGGATTGGAGGAAGACTCATTAACAACCTGCCATATGCAGATGACACAACCTTGCTTGCTGAAAGTGAAGAGGACTTGAAGCACTTACTGATGAAGATCAAAGACTACAGCCTTCAGTAGGCATTACACCTCAACATAAAGAAAACAAAAATCCTCACAACTGGACCAATAAGCAACATCATGATAAATGGAGAAAATATTGAAGTGGTCAAAGATTTCATTTAACTTGGATCCACAATCAATGCTCATGGAACCAGCAGTCAAGAAATCAAATGACGTATTGTATAGGGTAAATTTGCTGCAAAAGACCTCTTTAAAGTGTTAAAAAAGCAAAGATGTCACTTTGAGGACTAAGGTGCACCTGACCCAAGCCATGATATTTTCAGTCACCTCATATGCATGTGAAAGCTGGATAATGAATAAAGACGACTGAAGAAGAATTGATGCCTTTGAATTATGGTGTTGCCTAAGAATACAAAATGTACCATGGACTGCTAGAAGAATGAACACATCTGTCTTGGAAGAAGTACAGCCAGAAGTCTCCTTAGAGGCAAGGATGGCGAGACTTTGTTTCATGTACTTTGGACAAGTTATCATAAGGGAGCAGTCCCTGGAGAAGGACATCATCCTCGATAAAGAAGAGGGACAGCAAAGAAGAGGAAGACCCTCAACAAGATGAATTGACAGAGCAGCTGCAACAATGGGCTCAAACATAGAAATGATTGTGAGGATGGCACAGGACTGGGCAGTGTTTCGTTCTGTTATACATAGTGTCGCTATGAGTGGGAACTGACTACATGGCACCTAACAATGACAACAACACTTTCTGAGTCTAAGTGTATGAAGAATTGTAAGGTTTTAAATAGATATTGTCACTTAAAGAAGATTATGAAAACATACCCTTCCACTGACAACCAGTGTTCTTTGCTGTTTCTCCACATTTTCTTTGTGGAGAGTGCCTACAGTTTGGTTCTCACAGTCTTTGGGCATCTTTCCCTAACTCCATAGTTTAACAGCTTAACTCTTTCTTACACCCACCGCTTCCATCAAGATTCCTTTCCTGGTTTTGTTTATATAAAATAATTTACCTATTACTCTAAAGCCTCTCCAACACTGGATTTTATTGAATTTTTTACAAGGAATTTTTTTCCTAATTAGTAGATAAAATATTGTTTTAAATTATGTCTATGATTAAGAATGAGGTTAAATCTTTTTCTAACTCATATGCTTGTCATTGACCATTCATATTTTTTCTTTTGAGAACTGCCCATTCATTTCCTTCCCAAAAATCTCTATTGAACTGTGTGCTTTCTTATATTGATCGGGAAGTCCTCTTTCTTCATTAACTATACAGACCCTCTTTTACAAGTTGTACTGTAAGTATGTTTTTCTTGTTTTTATTTTTTTTCATATTGTTTATAGTAGCTTTGATGACATTTCAATTTAATTTATTTTATTTATCCAAGCTTTGTCTTTATAGTTTTTGCCTTTGTCGTTAAGCTTAAGAACCATCCTGAGATTAAATATTACTTTTTTCCATGTGTACATTTTGTTTTATATAAATTGTATATATAAATATACATATAATATTTAAATATACTTGAACCATATTTTCATAATAACCATACAGATTTTTTTTTTAGGTTTCATAACCATTATCATTTTTATTGTTTCTTCTTTTCAAGTTCCCTAGCCAAAAAAAAAGCAGCACAATAGTATTTTTTTCTTCTTCTTTACAATGTGCTGGTACATTTTACTTTTCTAGTTGCATAATCTACAAATTTTCTTTTTTATCTGTTGTGCTGTGCACAGAGGGAATACTCCTCTTTTGTTTATTTCTTAATGAGTAATTGGAATTCTCTTAATTGTCCCACCTTGGTGGCAACTAAAATGTGGAATTAGGTACTTATCCTGATTATCAAGGGCTCGTAGGAATTCATTTGGCTGGATGATGCTTTCATTTTCTTAATTGCTTTAAATATAAGCATAGTCCAAAGTATTAAAAGATTCTTTTAATCTATACTAAGACTAAATGTGTTAATTGAACTAATAAAAACTACAAATAAATGAAAATATTAAGAAATTAGTAATTTTATCACTCACTAATTGATTTTTCCCTCTCATCAATATATTTCTAGATCTTCTTTCGTGTAACAGTTATTTTATGATTACATATATAAATAGAGTGATCAATTCAAAGTTAGCTCAGTATATACTAAATATGATAAAACATATTGAAATGAAGTTGAGTGGACTACAGTTGTCTTTAGGCATTGGATGTAATCTTCCCGGTAAACTGTGGATTGTCTGAAAGAGACTATGAGCATATATACTCAGTAAAGTTAGCTAGAGACCCTGACCTAATTATCCAAGAATTTTATGAGAATTGAAGTGGCCACTCAGAGCAACAGCAGATAAAGCACTTTTAATTACTGTTTCCCTCAGCCCCTAGAATCTGATAAAGGCAAAAAGCCCCTGGTGACAATGTCCAAATAGAGTGGAGTCTTGATCTTTGAAGCGCAATTCTTGTTCTGTCAATAGCATTTAAGTCAGGGGCATCACCGTTTGAAAAGTATTTAGACACACAATTTATGCAATTTAAATAATTGTTTACAAACTTGATTCTTGTATCAAAATCAGCTTCGGCAAAGCCACATCCTCAACAGGGGGTAGACAACAACCTCAGTGTTTAGAACTGAAAAACTCTGAATCTCCAGCTTTCCAGGAATCCAGAAAGCCCATTTCCAGAAATCTACTCCCAGCCTGATTTTGAACTCTTTTTGTTTTCTAATTGGTTCTGATGCTGACATTACCCATAGCCCACCATGACAAATCCATTTCCCTGAAGAGGCAAAACACTGCTTTTCTTCTTTTTTCCTCCTCCCCTTCCTTTCCTTTTCCTTTCTCTTTTTCTCCCTCTTTTCTTCTCTCTCTCCTTTTTTTTTTAAACAATTTTTACTTTCTATTGTGAAATGCATCAATGACTGTGGTTCTCAATCCTGGCTGTACATGAAAATTTCCTGGAGAGTTTAAAAAAATATTTCTTCCTAGGCCCCACTCCAGACCAATGAAATCATTATCTCTGGTGTGGGGTCCAGGAATCCATACTTTTTAGAGTTCAGATAATTCTAATATGCAGCCAGTAGTGTGAACCCTTATATATAAATGAGTATTTTTAAATGTACATTTTCAATTTAATGATAAAATGATTCCCAAATTACTCCACATAGATTAAGTACATTACCTATGCTTTGGAAATCACTTACATGCATGTCTTTGATCATGTACTTATCTCCCCTGCTGGAAAAAGTTACTATCTTGCTTTTATGTAATCATCCCTTTGCATTTTTATTTTTAATTTTTGCACAACTGACCGTATTGCTAAACAATGTTATTTATTTTTGTCAGTTTTTATAGTTCATATAAATAGAGTCATGCTGTAAAATTGTTTGCACTCTTTGTCATTTGCTTCTTTTGTACTAATATGTTTTTAAGATATTTCACAGTACGTGGAGCTGTGATTCATTAATTTAATCAATTATTTTATGTAGTCATGGGTGACTATTACTAGAGTAACAAAGAATTCAATTCTATTTCTAATTTTTGGTTTTGTAGAAGTGCTGAGAAACCTCATACACAGAAGATTGTGAAGTTTAAGATTGGAATTTTGTTATAGCATGTTCACTCAAGCATTTGAACAAGGTTATGTGCCAAAAATATATTTTATAAGCCAAAAAACACATTGCTATATATTTGAAACAATTATAATAATTACTGTTAAATTATTTTTGATCTAGCAGCTGACAAATTTGTACTTATACCTTCTACTTTCCTAATTAAAAATAACAATAGTTTTTAGGTATGGATGTATCAGGAGCCTTGGTAGCTCAGTGGAAAAGTTTGGTGATTCAAACCCACCAGCTGCTCCATGGGAGAAAGCTTTACAGCCTTAGAAACCCTATGGGGCAGTTCTACTCTGTCCTATAGCGTCACTATGAGTAAGAATACAACTCAATGGCAATGGGTTTGGTTTGGTGTGGGTGTACTGGTAGTAAATAACATTATTTGATAAATAATTTCATGCTTTTTTTTTTTTTTCCTTGTCTTTTTAACTTGAGTCTCATGAAACTTTCCATCTCGGTAATTCATTCTTTGAAAACAGGGTGTAAAAAAAGGGAATCTTCAGATGAGCTAAAAAGACATTTCTAATGCTACAACTTGCATGTAACAACAACAGCAAAATGTCCAGTATAGAAGGAAAGATGCAAAGCTCTGTCTTCTATAAAGTGTGGAAGTATGATTGTGAGAGGGGAGTGGGAAAAGGAGAACACGAATGATCATAGGTGCATTCTCAGATGGATCCATTTCAGGAAGGTTCACATTTGGAAACTGAGATCTAGACATTTATGTCCTTAAAACTATACATGCCTTTACACCCCTTGCAATAGCTTTGTATAATCCCTGGTGTACCCAAAACTCAGCCGGAAGATTGTTCCTTTACTTGCTGATCTGCATGTCAAGTCTGTCATAAATCAAATTTCATATGCATGGGGCTCCATATGCTTCCCATTATGTCCTGATTTTCTATTAGTCTATGTCTTTGAAATTCCACAATGCTTTAATAATGATAACTTTAAAATACGTTTTGTTATCCTAAGCATATACACCCTTGATTTTTACCTTCCTTATCAGGATTGTCTTGGGTCTTGTCTCTTCTTAGCCTTTATTATTACATATAAAATTTAGATTCAGAAGTAGATTAGAATTTGACCTGAACTGATATATGTTAATATACATATAATAAATCAATATATATGTATATGTTATAAATCAATATATATGTATACATTATTTATGTACTAAATTATATGTATCATAGATTTTATTTTCCCCTAGGGGTTTTTATTGTAATGTGTGGAAACTATACATCAATTTGAGGAGAATTGGCATATATAAAAGATTGTGTCTACCTACCTTCCTTACTTACTGGAACCCTGGTGGCACAATGGTTAAGAGCTACGGATGCTAACCAAAGGGCTGGCAGTTCAAATTCAGCAGTGGCTCTTTGGAAACCCTATGGGGACAGTTCTACTCTGTCCTTTGACTCAATGGCAACAGGTTTGCTTTTGGTTTACCTTACTTATCTACTGCTGCAGTAACAGATATAACACTAGTGGGTAGCTTTAAAGGAAAGAAATTGATTTTTTCACAGTTCAGGCAGCTAGAAGTCTCAATTCAGGATATAGCTCTAGAGGGAAGTGCTTCCTTGTCTGTTTTAGCTTCTAGTAGCTGCCAACAATCCTTGGTGTTCCTGGGCTTGGAGGTGCATCTATCTCCATCTTTTTCTTCCCCATGTATGTGTCTCTGTATCTATTCTGGACTTTTTATAACTCAGAAGTGATTAGGTTTAGGCTCTACCGCATACTGGTATGACCTCATTAAAATACAAAAGAAAAACCCCTATTTCCAAACAGTCATATTTGCAAGTATAGGAGTTAGTATTTCAACACACATTTTTAGGGAACACAATTCAATCCATAACACGACCCAAGAATTTGACATTCTTTGTCTTTCAAAATATTTTATAGTATTCTCTAAAATGGCCTTTTCATTTTTAGTTGAGAGTCAATATAGTATTTTGAAGAAAAGAATGTTGTTGTTGTGTGCCATCAAATTGATTCTGACCCTATAGGTCAGAGTAGAACTGCCCCATGGGGTTTCCTAGGCTGTAATCTTTAGGGAAGTAGATTGCAAGGTCTTTTCTCCCTCAGAGCGGCTGGTGGGTTTGAACTGCTGACTTTTTGGTTAGCAGCCAAGCACTTAACCATTGTGCTAGTAGGGGTCCTTGAAGAAAAAAATACTTTGTTTAATTTTAAAGTATTTTCCTTAATCTATTGAATCAATCATATAGCTCCTCTCCTTGAATTTGTTCAGGATGTAAATTATTTTAATTTCTAACATTAAACAAACCTTACATTATTGAGATAAATCCAATGAATTGCTGAATTTTCTTTTATTAATATTTTGTGTAGAATTTTGAGTCTTTCCGTAGGGGGGAGGATCTATGGATTTTAAGATTTCTTCCAGTTACTATTGTTCACTGGTTTTCATATAAAGGTTAAGCTTGCCTCATAAAATGACTTGGTGAAGAGTTTTTGGCAAATTGGAATTCTCTGTTCCTTGAATATTTGGTAAAACTCACTAACTGGGCCTTATGTTTATTTTGTAAGAATGTTTTAGCTACTGATTCAAATACTTTAAGTTATGGGACAACTAAGGATGCTCTTTCTCCTTCAGTATGATTTGATGAATTGTGTCTTTCTAAGAAACTATTTACTTTTTTAATTTTTAACTTTTTTGTTGGATTTGAATTTTTTGTTGTTTTTTTAAATATGTATTTTTATGTCTGAAGTATGTTTTTATTTTAATCCCTAGTATTATTTATATGTGCTTTCTATCTTTTTTCTAGACTAGTCTTGCCAGAGATTTATCCACTCGTGATAAAGAAGCAACTTTTGCTTACATTTATCCTTTTAGTGTGGATTATTATAGATTATGGTTATTTTTATGTCCTCTTTTTTAATGTATATGGCTATGATTTTGTTCAAAATAGTGCTTTAGCTGTTTCCTACAAGTTTTGTTTCATTATCAGTAGGTTCTAAGTAGTTTATCTATTTATTTTTTGAATCAATTCTATTTAGGGATAATTTATGCAACATAAACTGCATCCATTTAAGGTATAAAATTAAAGGAGTTTTGATAAAATACGTCTATCACCCCCAAAAGTTTTCTTCTGTTCCTGTGCACTCCATTCCTGCGCTACCCTAGACCACAAACACTCATCTGCTTTTGGCTACTCTATAATATCTTCATTTTTCTAGAATTTATGTACTCATTTGTGTACTCCTTTCATATAATAATTTTATGATTTATCCATATTAATAAACATATCAGAAGATTGTTCTTTTTTTTTCTGAGTAGGACACCATTGTACAGATATATTTTGTTTGTCCTATATATGAGAATATCAGTATTTGAAATATTTGTCTCATTCTAGTTTTTTTATTTGTTTCTGTTTCTCTCGTATGCTTTGAGATTGCTTTTTTTTTTTTTCTGTTAATATACTCTATTTCCATAGGAGCCCTGGTGGTGCAGTGGTTAAGCATTCGACTGCTAACCAAAAGGTTGGCAGTTCAAATCCACAAGCCTTTCCTTGGAAACCCTATGGGGCAGTTCTACTCTGTCCTGTAGAGTCACTATATGTAGGAATCAACTCAATGGCAATGGGGTTTTATGGGTTATTTCCGTAGAATTTTGTGGGAATTTCTTGAATCCTGAGTATATTCCCAGAGATTTTGTTTGTATCATACATTTTCAGGTGGGCACTATACACCTAAAAACCCTTTACCATCAAGTTGATTCTGACTGTGATGACCCCATGTGTGTCAGAATAGAACTGTGCTCCATAGCATTTTCAATGGCTGATTTTTCTGAAGTAGATCACCAGGTCTTTCTTCAGAGGTGCCTCTGGGTGTTCTTGAACTTCCAACCTTTTGGTTAACAGCCCAGCCCATTAACTGTTTGCACTACCCTGGGACTCCACTACATACCTAGGACGACTTTAAATTGAATTTCTTCTTGAGGTTATTAGAGGACGAGCTTTTGGCACAAATTCTGAAAGAGAATTTTTTGCCCACTAAATGGAACCAGGAAAATTCCCTTGCTATTTGCCTCTGAGAGGCAGGGTTTCTCATTTACTCTAATGCAGCAATTATAATCCTATTGGTTCCAGATTTGCGTGGGAGCCTCCTATATATTTTCCACCTTGGATAGGCCCTTAGCCAATGAAGTTTTCTCCAGATTTCAACAGAAGTTCCAAGTTGGCCTGTTTCACTTAGCTTTTGGCTTTGAAAACTGATGCATTTAATAATATATTTAAATATTTTATTATACATTGTCGAAATTTTCTTTACGATGTATGACCTTATTGGTGAGTCAGAATCTCATATTGCTAAAAATTGAAGGAAAAAATGGTTTCCTATCATAATATTTAAAACAAAATCTAGTATTAACAGGAAGGTGTTTTGGAAGATTATGTAATGAAATTATACAATCATTTTTGGAAAGTTTTGCCATTTAAAGTGTACATCTTTTCACAAAATGTTGATCCTGCTTTATTCTTTAGAATATAATCTACTGTTTGTAGAACTTATCTTTAAAATAACTTATGAAACATATTGAGGAATTCAAATATTTTGTTGAGTTTGACAATGAATCTAGTGAGCTTCCAGGTGTTTCCAGTCTAAAAGTATTACTTCGCATTTAAAGAAAACCTCTACATTAAAATTTTTGTAACTATTTTACAATTTCCTTAAAAATAAACAGCATGCATATTAGTTATATAAGTTTATGACCACTTTTTACTAGAAAAGCAATATCTTAGAGGTTATGTAACAAGACAGGCTTTAGGATCATTGCCTCAGTTTGAATTTTAGCTCCACTATTTCTCAGCTGTATGGCATGGTGCAAGTTACTTAAACTCTCTGTGCTTCACTTATACAATTGAGTTATTGTCAAATGCATTGATTTAATCCCTGCAAAGTGCGTATATCAGTGCCCATTGTAAGTGGTCAAATAATAGCATCTATCAATGCTAGCATCATTTTCCAACTTTATTTAGGAAGTAAATGATAATATAAAATATTATTGTTGTTCTCTCAAAACAGATTTTATTGTAGAAAGAATGCTAGCATAAGATGAATGTGAAAATAATTAGAATTTTTCAAAATCTCCTATAAGTAAAGGACTATTCTACATTCTTTATATATGCTATCTTAGCTAAACTTAGAAGAACTCTATGAGGTAGACACTATCATCAGCATTTTACATATAAAGAAACTAAGAGACTGAGAGGGCAAATAATCAAGAATCAAGAAAAAAAATTGGAAAACAATCTAACATTAATAAAACACTTACTGAATGCCAAGCATGTACAGAAAACTTTTCACCTATTATCTAGCTTAATGTTCACAACATCTCTATTATTCATTTAAGTACTTCAATATCCTCATTTCTCAGATGAGGAATCTGAAGCTCAGAAAGATTAATTAACATTTACCAAATCACACATTTGTGGCAGATTACATTCATGGAGATTTTAAGATTGTTTTTTAATTAAAAATATTCTTTTTTACTGCTAAACTATTTACCAATTACAACATACATTAAATATTTACCTTGAGTTCCAGTTTCAATAATCATCTTCAGTCCACAGTAAAGTTATCAGATTCTGAAAAAAATCACATTGAAATAATATATCCAAAGTAGTGTACAGATTAAATTTTTATACATTCTGGCAAACATGAGAAAGTTCAGTGAAAAGGGTCAAAGATAATATTATGCTGTGATTAGATTTGTTTGTATTCATTTTATGCAGAAAAACATAACTTGATCATTGTTTGACCCTGAAATTTGCACATAAATTGAAAATTATGTAACAGTGTCCAGCAGTGACCTAACTACATAAATAATAGACCAGAGGGGCTAATTAAAAGTCTGAGTCAGATTGCTCAGCTTTTCAAAATCTCTTATTCTTTATTAAGCCCATTGAGGTATCAATATCAGAGAGGTTTTAGAATATTATCTTTTTAGGAAAGCCATATATTTCCTCGAACATATTATTGTTTTTCTTTTAGCACACTTATCATTGTAGCCCTTTGCTTTTGGAGTCAGGCCAAGATGGATGGATAACAGAGTCAATTAATAGCTAATATATATATTTTTTAGTGTATATAATGGCAACTGATTTCACCTACTTTAAAAAGTCAAGATGATTTATGGTAATATTTTGGGATGGGTAAGAGACTGAAGAAGCAATTGCCTATGCCGTCTTTGGGAGGAATATGCTCCAAGAACGTCAGCAGCAAGGACTCAGAAATTTCTGCCATGAGCTACCCCTTAGACAGCAGTGCCTCCGTACCTGCCACTTCTGTGGGTCTTAGAAAAACATTTGAAATACCAAATGGGATAATCCTTTTGACCCAGCCGTCGACCCCTACTCAGCCATGTAGTACCACCCTAAGATCCTGGGCCCTGAGCATTAGAGGGCTCTTTTCTGTCCCTCTCCAGGCGGTGCCCTTCCCCACAGAGCAAGGAATATGTTGAGCTAAGGAGACATGTGCACTCAGAGTCCATTCTTCCTGTTCTAGATCCAAGACCTCAAACTGACCTGACCAAGAAGCCCCAAGCCTGCTTCTGGGCCTTCACAGGTCTCTTCCCCAGTCCTATCCTCCTGTGGATGGGGTGACCTGCTGGTAGAGTGGAGAGGTGGCTAGTGGATGTCTTACAGAGATGAAGATGAAATTTGTATTGTGAGCTAGATCATCTACTCCAGACCCTGCACATGTTAGAGGTGGCCTTGCAGCCATGGCCTCAGTAATCACCTTGATCCAGAAACACGTTCTTTTTGCGTTTATTTTGGGACCAGTCCAGGCTGCACATAACAGGCACTTATTTTATAAGACTGTAGCTGTCCATGTTTTTACTCCATTTGGCAAATTATCACATGTTGAAATCAGAAGATTCATGACCCTGTCTAGGTGGTATGTACACTTCAGGAATATGTCCCTACATTTCAGTACATATGACCAAGCTCTCTCTCATTAGCTTAATTTCTTGGCCTAATTATTTTAAAGCAATTTGTACTGAAAACTTTATGCTTTGATTTTTTTCTCAAGCTATATCCACATCTCTTTTTATAGGGCCCTTGCTGGTAAACTCTTAGGTTCTATGTAATTCTTTCTGTGTCCACGCAGGTGGACATATACACGTGGAAGGATGCCTATAGATTGAAACCCATTCGAAGAGTAGTTTTTTAACCCCTTAATATTCAGGGATTTTAATGGAATATTGATCTTACATGTTACTTCATAAGAGAAATGTTTTTGCATAGCTGAAAATAATATTCTCAGATTACTTCTGTTACAGAGTTTCTATACCTGCATTTAAATATATTTGAAACAACTAGAGAATTTTCTATGCATTAACTAAGAAAGTATCTTCAAAGCAATATTCAAAAATCTGTAGAATTTTGGAGTAGAAAGAGCTTAGAAATCCAAAGTGTTTAAATTATTCTATTCCAACTTATATGGATGTTTTGCAAATGTGGGAATAGAAATCAGACCTATTGACTCTCAGTTTAATGTTTATTATATAATTTCACAGTGATTGAGAATGAAAAAAAATATAAACATAGTTGTTCTCAAAGTTGGTCAGAATGAATCAACTAACTATCACATAATATAGTCCGAATTGACGGCAATGGTTTGTTTTTTTTGGTTTTCATTTATAATCATATATCACTTAATATAGTTAAATAAGCATATATCACTACTACGTATTATTATTTTGAACAGATCAGTAGATGTTTCAGTACAAATTTTGAGCAAAGGCAAAGAAAATGGTAAACTTCGGAGATGAATAAGAAAAACCAGTTGAACTTGCCTCCTTTTGTCATTTCTTAGCATATATTTACATAAGTATATGTATGTACATTTATATGTAGTATGTATATGATATTGATGCTTTATTGTGAAAATTTCCTTTTATACCTCATCACTAGTAGGTGGATTTGAACTGCTGACCTTTTGATTAGTAACCGTATCACTTAACCACTACACCACCAGGGCTCTGCCATCAGGATAGTTAGCTATTTTAAACATAGCATGAGTTTTAAACATGCTATGAGTGCTATGGACTAAGAACTACATTTGATGAATTTAAAATACATTTAGTAAAATTATTTTCAGTGAAGAATGGTTATAGAACTCTCAACCATTGAAACAGTTCAGAGGCTATTAGTCACTACCTAAAATAATTTCTTATATATAATATATTCTTTGGTAAGATCCAAAAATGTATCACAATTCAAAAAATTCATTTCTTATTCACTTTACAGTAGTTGATAGGTGAACAGACTAGTGGGACAGCTTTTCTCATGCAGTTATTCAGGGACCCAGGCAGATCTTCAATCCATGGCCTTCTAAGTCCACCCTAGTGATCATCACTTTTCTGTTGAAGCAGGAGGAGAAAAGAGCGTAGTGAACACTGTAGTGGAAGTTTTTATGGCCTTACCTGGAAGTGGTGCATATCACTTGCACTCCCATTCCACGAACTAGCCCTCAGTCTTATTGTCCCACATACTGGCAAAAAGGGATAAGAAAAAATGCCTGACTGAGCAGCCACTATCTAGTAACAACTACATACTATAGAAGGGTGAGCACACATATTTGTAAATAGCCAGCCAACTTCACCACATGGTGAGGAAGGATGAGGACATAAAAGCATGAGTAAACAAAAAGATCAGTGACGATAGATGTTATCCATCTGTGGACCGTATGTGGATTGGCATTGGTGAGGTATATTGTGAGACAAGCAGTAGAGAAAGATAAAATAGGAGGCAAAGACACTTTCGTCATGTTTATGTGTCTGTTATGTAAAGTTGCTGTGGTTGTTAGGTGCCTTTTAGTCAGTTCCAACTTATGGAAATCCTGTGTATAATAGAATAATATGTTGCCCAGTCCTGTGCCATCCTCACAGTAGTAGGTATATTCGAGCCCATTGCTGCATCCACTGTGTCAATCCATCTTGTTGAGGGTCTTCTTTTTCACTAACCCTCTACTTTGCCTGTTGGTCAGTTTGTTGTACTGTAGTGATTTGCATATTGCTGTGATGCTGGAAGCTATGCCACTGGTATTTCAAATACAAGTAGGGTCACCCATGATGGACAAGTTTCAGCAGATCTTCCAGACTAAGACAGACTAGGAAGAAGGACCTGGTGATCTACTTCTAAAAAAAAAAAATTAGCCAGTGAAAACCTTATGGATAACAGCAGAACATTGATTTAGTGCTAGAATATGAGTCCCTCAGGTTGGAAGGCACTCAAAATGTGACTGGGGAAGGGCTGCCTCCTCAAAGTAGAGTCAGCCTTAATGATGTGGGTGGAGTAAAGCTTTCAGGACCTTCATTTGTTGATGTGGTATGACTCAAAATGAGAAGAAACAGCTGCAAATATCCATTAGTAATTGGAATGTAGAATTACAAAATATGAATCAAAGAAAATTGAAAGCCATTAAAAATGAAATGGAACATATAAAGATTGATATCCCAGCCATTAGTGAGCTGAGATGGACTGGTATTGGCCTTTTTGGACAGTCGTATGGTCTACTATTCCGGAAATGACAAATTGAAGAGGAATGGCGCCATGTTCATGGTCAAAAACAACATTTCAAGTACAACACTGGCAGTGATAGGATAATAGCCATATGGATACAAGGAAGACCAGTTAATATGACTATTATTCAAATTTATGCACCAACCACTAATTCCAAAGTTTAAAAAATTTAAGTCTTTTACCAACTTCTGCGGCCTGAAAGTGATCAAACATGCACTCAAGGTGCATTGATAGTTACTGGTGATTGGAACGTGAAAGTTGGAAACAAAAAAGAAGAATCAGCAGTTGGAAAATATGGCTTTGGTGATCACCTGATAGAATCTTGCAAGACAAGTGACGTCTTCAATGCAAATACCTTTTTTCAACAACATAAATGGTGACTACCATATTTTTACACAAATAGCACTCATCTTCTATGTTTGTTTGCCAACCACACCCTCCCCCTGCAAGGTATTTTTGTAAGTGCACTATGCTAATTTTTTTACAGCAACATGTAATTAAAAAATTGGCATAGCAGCGCTTACAAAAATACCTCACAGGGAGAGGGTGCACTTGGCAAGCAAACATAGAAATTACACGTAATTTGCTTACAAATACAGTATACACATGGACCTTACCAGATGGAATACACAAGAATGAAATCGATTCCATCTGTGGAAAGTCAGAACATGGCCAAGGGCTGGCTTCAGAACAGACCACCAGTTGCTCATATGCAAGTTCCACTAGGAGCTGAAGAAATTAAAGGAAGTCCGCAAGAGCCAAAGTATGACCTTGAGTACATCCTACCTGAATTTAGAGACCATCTCAAGAACAGATTTGACACACTGAACACTAATGACCAAAAGCCAGATGAGTTGTGGGATGACATCAAGGACATCATACATGAAAAAGGCAAAAGATCATTAAAAAGACATGAAAAACAGAAAAGACCAAAATAGATGTCAGAAGAGACTCTGAAACTTGCTCTTGAATGTAGAATTGTGTAGTAGAGAACTCCAGTAGAAAATGTTTCATCATGTCTATAACACAGATCAGGATGTAGATATGGCAGTTAAAATCATGAGAGTGGATATGACCCCCAAGGGAGGACAAAGGAAAGTGAGTCAAGGTCACCATTTGCTCTGTCAGCATTTGAGGGTCTGAACTGGAAAAAGAACATTGAGAGGAGAAGAAAGGTTAAAAGATGTTGGAGGAGTACCAGGAATACGATGCTAAGGAGCAAAAGGAGTTGAGGATTACAAAAAAGAAGTCATTTTCAGTACATTGGATGCAACAATGCAGTTTGGAATGGAAAAGGTCAATATTTTCTTTTAAAATGATAATTAGAAAATTATCAGATATCTGATAAAGGGTTCTTCTAGCAAAGTAGTAGAAATTGTAAAGAGTCGAGGAGTGGGTGAGGACTTTGAAATCACTAAACCACTAAAATGTTTTTTTAATGGATAAAAGCGTAGTGGTCTTTGTGAGGTGTTTCACTCTGAGTTTTGTTGTGGTTGTTTTATTTTTTTTAATATCACCTTTTCTTTCTTTCTAGGTGTTTAAAAGGTATTTTTTGCTTAACCTTTAAACTAGTGGTTTTGTGTGTATGTAGCCTAGAGTTCAGCAATTGATTGTCCTTAAGTTGTATGGGGAGTCCATAGAGAAAAATTATGTATTTAAAATGTGTCCATAAATAAAAAATTAAAGATAAAAGTATGGTTTTCATGTTGGAAAATAAAGGCTGATAAATATAATTGTTTTTCAAACAAAAATGGAAACAGTTTATAGAGTCACATTTTTATTTAAATAATTAATGGTGAGTCTTTAGGAAATATTCCTTTAGCATCCAGTTTGCCTCGGTATATCACAAGTGAAATCACGTTTTTTATATTTCCCTAACCTCTTGCTGTACAATAATACATGCTCCAGTTACTCTGATAACACCTCTGAATATTTTGACACCAACTGAACTTTGCTGTCACTGAGATCACTAAGGTTAGAGTTTCAAACATGTTGCTATCAATTGCCTGATATGCGCATTGACCCTTTTTGAATCTAGCAGTTCTTTTGAGCATAAGAGAGATTAAAATCATCATATGAATAGCAAGTATGAAAGGTGTTGTTGTTATTCTCTGAACATTTTCAGATATTGGCCATGTGATATCAGGTCCTCAGCAAAATGAGATTTCTTTTTGTCTACAACCTTGCCCCTGGTAGTTCTTCATAGAACAAGAGAGCACTCAAGTGAAATAATTCCATCTGGGAAGAAAGGTTTGGGGAGCATGATCTTTTCCAAAGTATTTGTTCCCGAGGCTTTCTCTTCTATTATCACAAATGTTGCTCTTTTTGAAAATACATCTGAATCTTCCAGACATACTTATTTGCAATGTGTTGTCCAACTTGTTTGATAAAGAAAATGAGAATAATGAGGTTTTATCAAACCCACCAGCCACTTTGTGGGAGAAAGATGTGGCAGTCTGCTTCCATAAAGATTTACAGCTTTGGAAACCCTATGGGGTAGTTCTACTCTGATTAGGAGCCCTGGTGGCCCAATGGTTAAGCACTCAGCTGCCAACTGAAAGGTTGGTGGTTCAAACCCACCAGCCACTTCGCAGGAGAAAGATGTGGCAGTCTCCTTCTGTAAAGATGATAGCCTTGGAAACCCTGTGGGGCAGTTCTACTCTGTCTTATAGGGTTGCTGTGAGTCAGAATTGACTTGATGGCAACAGGTTTGATTTGGTTTATAAAGGAAATTAATAGAGGAACTGCCTCCCTTCCATTAAGTGGTCTGCACTATCTTTTTAGTACCATAAATTACTAGCTCTGATAGCTGTTGTTATTGTTAGTTACCATCGAGTCAACTCCAACTCATGGAAACCTTATATATAGCAGAATGAAACATTAACTGGTCCTGACCCATCCTCATGATCATTTGTATCCTATTGTGGCTATTCTGTCAGTCCATCTCACTGAGGGTTTCCCTTGATTCCACTGATCCTCTAATTAACCAAACAGGATGTCCTTTTCTAGTGATTGGTCTTTCCTGATGACATGTCCAAAGTCAGCAAGCTGAAGTCTCCCCATTGTCACTTCTAAGGAGCATTCTGATTGTCTTTCTTCTAAGACATAATTGTTCATTCTTCTGTCAGTCCATAGTATATTCAACATTTTTTTACCAACACCACAATTCAAATGCATCAATTTTTCTTCAGTCTTCCTTTTTCATTGTCCAGTTTTCATAGGCATATGAGGTGATGAAAAGACTATGGCTAAAGTCAGGTGCATCTTAGTCATTAAAGTGAAACCTTTGCTTTTCAAAACTTTAAAGAGGTCTTTTGCTGCAAATTTTCTCAGTTCAATACATCATTTGATTTCTCAACTGCTGCTTCCATAGGTATGTGTGGTTAATTCAAGTAGAATGAATTCTTTGACAACTTCAATTTCTTTACCATTTATCATTATATCGTTTATTGGCCCAGTTATGAGTGTTTTCATTTTTTTCGTGTTCAGGTGTAATCCATGCTGAAGGCTGTAGTCTTTTACCTTCATCATTAGGTTCTTTCAGTCATCTTCAGTCTGGCAAGCAAGCTTTGTCATTTGCATATCACAAGTTGTTAATGATGCCACATTCTTCTTCATATAGTCCAACTTCTTGGATTATATGTTCAGCATACAGACTGAATAAGTAAGGTAAGAGGATACAACACTTCCGCATATTTTTTTTCAATTCTGAACCACATAATGTCTTCTTGTTCTGTTCAAATGACTGCCTCTTGATCCATGTGCAAGTTCTGCATATGTAAAATTATGTATTCTTGAATTCCTATAATTTGTAATGTTATCCATAATTTATGATCTACACAGCTGAATACCTTTGTGTAGTGTATAAAACATGTATCTTTCTGATATTCTCTGCTTTCAGCCAAGATCCATGTGACATCAGCAATGATGTCTCATTCCACATGGTCTTCTGAATCTGGCGTGAACTTCTGGCAGTAAGTGCTTCAAGCATTATAGCCTCTTGTTAAAGTATCTCAGCTGGTATTCCATCGGTTCCTGGAGCTTTTTTTTTTTTTGCCCATGTGATCAGTACAGCTTGAACTTCTTCCTTTGGTACTGGCAGTTGTTGTTCATAACTGAAATGGTTGAACATTAGCCAGTGCTTTTTGGTATAGTGACTCTATATATTCCTTCTATCTTCTTTTGATGCTTCTCATGTCATTAATTTTTGCTCGTGGATTCCTTCAATATTGCAACTCAAAGCTTGAATTTTCTCTTCAGTTCTTTCAGTTTAAGAAATGCCAATGACGTTATTCCTTTTTGGTTTTCTAACTCCAGGTCTAAACACATTTCACTATAATATTATGTTTTACCTTTTCTTTGTAAGCCACCCTTTGAATCTTTCTGTCCAACTCTTTTACTTTATCATTTCTTCCATTGTTTTAAATGACTCTGCACTTAAGAGCAAGTTTCAGAGTCTATGACATCAATTTTGGTCTTTTCTTTCTTTCCTGTCTTTTTAATCACTTTTCACTTTGAAAGGCCACAACTATACACAATATAAATGTATCAATATTTACTAACACATCAATACAACCTAGGGCTACTGTTATTGTCCTGTGACAATAATGCATAAATATCCTCAGTTATAGCATTAATCATACGGTTTTACTAATCTGTTTCACCACTAGATCATAAATTCTTTGAAGATGAGAACTATTTCAATACCCACTTAGTGTCTGATAGTTGCTCCATATATGTTTCTAGGATGAATAAATGAAAGAGTCTAAACTGATAGCATTGCTAGATATAAGCATATATGTGTATGAGGAGGTGATTATTATCCTCTTTTAGATGATCAAGATTAAATGTCTTTCCTAAGGTTATAGAGCTTTTTTGAGAATGTAGGTTCAAATGCTTAACTTAATTAATATTTTTTTCTGCTCGTTAGCAATCATTATTTATTGTCCTCTATTATAAATCATATCTAAAGATAAATTTCTACTTGGAATGATAAAACTGTTAAAACATAACTACCATAAAAACTGTCCCAAGTTAATTTATCCACAAATTGAATCAGACAAATGATAAGGAAACTCTATGTATTAACAAGTAAAAAGAAACCATATTTATGGAAAAGTATTGTCTTCCAGCCACTATAAATAGATCATCTGTCTTAATGAATGTTACTCAGATGCTCATGTATGTTAACGTTTAAATGACTACAAGAAAAAAAAGTATATGTCAATTTTGAGGGGGTTTTGAGGCCTGTATTCACTCTTGGACTATATACAATTAGCATAAAGTTTATATTAAATAAGAAGAATAATTTGGAGAAAATTGACTTATGGCGCTTTCTTAAGGTTATTATCAGAATTCATGATATAATATTTTAACTATTTTGAAAATATTTACTTTATACTTATTGAATATAGTTTCTAAATGGTTGCTCTAAAGAACAATTAACAAAATCATATCATTGGATATGTTTGACGCTCACTACAAACACACTGAAATATGTTAAGGAAGCATTTATTTATACTCTAAGCTGAAATTTAAAGAAGAAAAGGAAATTTCTCCGTGTCATAACCAAAGAGGGGAATCATAACATGAATCATAGGTGAAAGCTAATGTCATAATGGCCTAAGGGATTTTGGAAACTGAATTTAGAATATTTTAGATGTGAGTCGTGTTTTTTAATTAATAAGAATAGGAAAGCTAGAAGTGAATCCTTTGCATAAATCTTGGTCCTTTCCATGACTATAAAAAAATTCTGGTAGCTTCTCTGTCCATCCAGAAGCTTGGGAAGAAAACCAAAAACAAACAAAAAAAGGAACTACCAGCATGAAACCAAAATCTTAAACTTGTGCCACACTACATGTAGTAAAGCTAATGATGTGAGAATGAGAACTTGAAAATATCAAATTAATACTTAAAGTTTTTAGGACTATTGAAGCCTGAAGGCCAGTGAAGAATCAAGTATGAATTTATGCTGTTAGGACCAAATGCTGTTGGGACTATAATACAAAAACAAGAACTATGAAAAAAGAATAAACGGAATTTAAAATAAAAATAATTAAATTTACAATAACAGATAAGCAACCTAATTTAAAAAATTGCTAATGACTTGAATAGACATTTCTCCAACAAAGATATACAAATGGCCAATAAGTACATGAAAAGATGCTCAACAACATTAGTTATTAGTGAATTGCAAATCAAAATTGCAATGAAAGAACACTTCACACCCACTAGAATGGCTATTACCAGAAAAATGGAAAATTGCAAGTAATGAAGAGGTTGTGAAGAAGGTGAAAACCTCATACATTGCTTCTGGTAATGTAAGATGGTGCTGCTACTGTGGAAAACAGTTCGGCAATTCCTTAAAAAGTTAAACATAGACTCACCATATGACCCAGAAATTCCACTCCTAGGCATATACCCAGAAGACTTGGAAGCAGGAACTCAAACGAATGCTTCTTCACCAATATTCATAGAAGCGTTATTCACAACAGGCCAAAGATGGGAACAACGCAAGTGTCTATCAACAGACAAATGAGTAAACAACGTGTGGTATACACATACAATGAGATATTATTCAGCCATAAGGCAAAATGAAGTTCTGATACATATAACCACATGGATGAACATTGAAAACATTATGCTGAGTAAAATAAGTCAGACACAAAAGGAAAAATATAAAGACCACTACCTTTATCCAGCACACTTCTCAGAAAGCAGTAGTGTCACTCTGAGACAATAGGACTGCTATCACTGCCTGCAGCTCCAGAGCAGTGGCCCAGATATTTTGCCAGGGGAGAAAATTGGACCATAATAACAGAAAGCTCAAAGCTCTGCCCAAGGTAACTGACTTTATTTGAAAAAGTTTGAGGATGTTCAGGCCAAAAGATGCTCTCAAAAATGATGAAGATTTTGGTAGTAAGTAATTAAAAGGAAACTAGTAGCTCCATGAGAAAATCAAGCTAAACTGTAGGTCAGCTAGTTTATCATAGAGGGCAAATGAAAGAAACAGCTAAGAAGAGCCTTCCTGAAGTTAAAAACAAACAAAAGTCCACAAAAACTAGCCTCAGACCCCACCTCCCCAATGGAATTGAATTTAATCGAATCAGACTGTGGAGCAATATATACTCCAGAACATTGTCAAAAAGGAGAGTAATCAGACGGAAACTTACGAAGCCTAACAACTGGCTGGGATACCAACAAAGGCAGACAGCTTAACAGACAGATCAGGGAAAGAGATAGATAAAGAGAGCTCTGCTAAAACATTGTTATCCCAGGATAACACTGCACATGCCTAAAGCTGCACAATATGAGAAGTGAGCTCAGAGGCTTCACAGTGAGGAAGAAATGGACTTCACTAAGATAATCTAGCCAAGCCACTAAACAAATAACAACAAAAACAGTGGGTAGATGAGGGGCTTTAGTATTCAGAGTTGTTGCAGTTTATTAATTCAAATGTCCAATTTGCAACAAAATTTATGAGACTTGCAAAGAAACAGAAAATATGATCCATGCATTAAAAAAAAAAGGCAGGCAAGAAGCTGCTTGTTGGACTTAGCATACAAAGGCCTCAAGTCATCTATTATAAATATTTTCAAAGAACTAAACAAAAGATGCTTAAAGAAATTATAATGACAATATCTCATTAAATAGAGAATATTCACAAGAGATAGAAATTAGTAAAAAGAACCAAATGCAAATTCCAGGAAATTTCCTCTTGTGAAATGAAAAATTCACTGAAGGGGCTCAGCAGTAGATTGCAACTGGCAAAAGAAAGAACTAGTGAAAACTGAAGATGGACCAATAGAGCTTTTGCAATCTGAAGAACAGACAGAAAAAGTAGCTTAAAAATGCATACTCACGTGAAACTTGCAGTCTAAAATCTCAGAGCATCATGAAAAAAATGAAACAAAAAATAAAACCTGTTGCTTCAGAGTCCATTCTGACTCATGGTGACCCCAGGTGATACAGAGTAGAACTACTCCGTAGGGTGTTCTTGGCTGTAATCTTTATGGAAGCCGATCACCAGGCCTTTCTTCTGCAATGCCACTAGGTGGGTTCAAACTGCCAATCTTTAGATTAGTAGTCAGTGCAAATAGAAGTGTTTACCCACAAATACAATCAGTAGAATGATATATCCAGCTCACAGTGCTCCTGAGAAGCAAGGATGGTGAGACTTCATCTCGTGTACTTTGGGCATGTTATCAGGAGGGACCAGTTCCTGCAGAAGGACATCATGCTTGGTAAAGTACAGGGTCAGTGAAAAAGAGAAAGTGCCTCAACAAGATGGACTGGCACAGTGGCTGCAAAAATGGGCTCAAACATAGAAACAATTATGAGGATAGCACAGGACAGGGCAGTGTTTCATTCTGTTGTACATAGGGTCGTTAGGAGTCAGAACCCACTTGATGACACTGAATAGACAGCTTACAATGAACCCTGTGTAAAACCAAAAACAAAACAAAACAAACAGAAACAATAACAACAAAAAAAGCAGTATTCTAATCCAAATTGTAAAAAATATAGGGCCAGGGACTTTTTTTAACAGTAAGTCCTATTTTAAAGTTTTCAGTTAGTGTCAGTTTTGGGTGGGTTACAGTTTGTTTGATTCCAGAGTAGAATAAAACCAAAACCAAACCTACTGCCGTCAAGTGTATCCCGACTCATAGCAAACCCGTAGGATTTCCGAGGCTGTAAATTTCTACGGAAGCAAACTGCCACATCTTTCTCCCGCGGAGCCACTGGTGGTTTCTAACTGCTTACCTTTCAGTTAGCAGTTGATGGCTTTAACCACTGCACCACCAGGGCTCCTTCCAAAGTAGAATAGTTCTATATATATTTCATGCTTTTACTGGATGAAATATTCATTTCTTGTTGCTACATTATTTTGCAGACCCTTTCTATTGTAGAAGAGCCCTGATGATGCACTGGTTAAGTGTTCAGCTGCTGACCAAAAATGTCAACAGTTTGAATCCATCAGCCACTCCTTGGAAACCCTATGGAGCAGTTCTACTCTGTCCTATAGGGTCGCTATGAGTCAGAATTGACTGGATGGTAATGGTTTTTTTTAAATGGGTTTTAGTATTTCTCACTATCCATCGAAACTGTTAACAAATCCTCCTTTTTTTCTTTTAGAGGTCCCTTGTGTCTTTCTGTTCCTTACACAGTCTGACTATATTCCTGCCTTAAAGCAGATTTCTTTTTGAATTGTAATCTATTTTTATTTTTATTCTTTCATTCAGCTAATATAACATGAAAATTCTAATCAATATTTGGTTTACTGCAATTAAAAACACTGGCTTGATTTCTCTTCGTGTCTTGTTATTCTATATTTTTAAGGAAAATAAGCCTCACTTAGAAATGTAGTCTATTTTAGTCATATCTGAAAGAACTAAAAAACCAAATATTTAGATTGAAGTCGAAATACACTTTCCCGTATGGAGTAATTATATGGCTTCATATCTGTGGTGTACAAAAATGAAATAATCAAAATGCATAAAACTGCATATTGAATAATGTCCACTTGCTGCTCTGGGTTAACTAAATTCTCATGAGTGTTAATTAAAATTATGCGGCAAAATTTCTAAACCACTCAATGAACATAATCCTTAATTCTCTTCCTCATTGATACCCATAGTTCATATTTTTGCTATTGTCTTATCTCCCTTCTTCATACTTAGACTAAATTTCATTGGTAAAATATTTCTGGAAATCATCTAGTTTTTAATTATTATATTGTAGAAATGATCCAGAAACTATGGAAATACACCTTTAGCTGACTGTATAGAGTTTTACTCTTTTTATTCATGGAAATGATGCCTAACCTCGAGTAAATCACACCCACCCATGGCACACCATTTCTGAACCTATAATAATTTATGTAACAAAGGAATTACTGAGCTTTAATTTGTTGAAGCTGATAAAGATGTTTTTAGATCTTTAATCAAAGTCACTTTGAACCTGAAAAGTACTGTCATTTACCTTCATATCAGAGAAAATGATACTCAAATATATGAATAGCTTTCAAAATTCAATGTCATCTCACTTTTCTATATCCCCTTTATAGGAAACTACTATGCCTTCAGTTATTATAACCAACATTTAATGAGCACCGACTGGATATTAGGTGCTGTGTTAGGTCTAGGAGAGCATAACGAAATATTGCTGATTATAAGAAGCATAGAGTCTAGAGAGGTAGACAGAGGTGGTAAGCACTTTAATAAAGGAATAAAGAGGTCCTATGGGCATATCAGGAGCCCTGGTGGCACAGTGGTTAAGAGCTCAGCTGCTAACCAAAAGGTCAGCAGTTTGAATCCACTAGCCACTCCTTGGAAACATTATGAGGCAGTTCTACTCTGTCGTATAGGGTCTCTATGAGTCAGAATCAACTCGATTGGCAACAGGTTTGGTTTTTGGATGGGCACATGAAAGGAGCCCAGATGGTGCAGTGGTTAAATGCTGGTCTGCTTGCTGAAAGTTGGTGATTCAAACCCACCAGTCACTCTATAGGAGAAAGATAAGGCAGTCTGCTTCTGTAAAGATTACAGCCTTGGAAACCCGATGGGGCAGTTCTACTTTGTCTTATGTGGGAGCTATGAGTCAGAATTGACTGGATGGTAATGGGTTGTTTTGGTTTTTTGGTTTATGGGAGTAAGGAGCCCTAGTGGTGCACTAGTTAAGCACTCAGGTGCTAACCAAAATGTCAGAGGTTTGAACCCACCAGTCACTCCACACCATACATGTGAACCTCATCAGGTGGAATACACAGGAATCAAATCAACTACATCTGTGGAAAGAGACAATGGAAAAGCTCAATATCATTATCAAAACAAGGCCAGGGTCCAACTGTGGAACAGATCATCAATTGCTCATATGCAAGGTGAAGCTGAAGCTGAAGAAAATTAGAACAAGTCCATGAAAGCCAAAATATGACCTTGAGTATATCCAACCTGAATTTAGAGAACATCTCAAGAATAGATTTGACGCATTGAACACTAATGACCACAGACCAGACAAGTTGTGGAATGACATCAAGGACATCATACACGAAGAAAGCAAAGGGTCATTAAAAACACAGAAAGAAAAGACCAAAATGGATGTAGAAGAGACTCTGAAACTTGCTTTTGAATGTCGAGTAGCTAATGCAAACAGAAGAAACGATGAAGTAAAAGAGCTCAACAGAAGATTTCAAAGGGTGGCTCGAGCAGACAAAGTAAAGTATTATGATGAAATGTACAAAGACCTGGAGTTAGAAAACCAAAAGGGAAGAACACACTCAGTATTTCTCAAGCTGAAAGAACTGAAGAAAAAATTCAAGCTTCAAGTTGCAATAGTGAAGGATTCTACAGGGAAAATATTGAAAGATGCAGGAAACATCAAAAGAAGATGAAAGGAATACACAAAACCACTGTACCAAAAAGAACTGGTTGACATACAGCCATTTTAGGAGGTACCATTTGATCAAGAACTGATGGTACTGAAGGAAGACGTCCAAGCTGCATTGAAGGCATTGGTGAAAAACAAAGCTCCAGGAATTGACGAAATACCAATGAAGATGTTTCAACAAATGGATGCCACCCTGGAGGTGCTCACTCATCTATGTCAAGAAATTTGGAAGACATCGTCCTGGCCAACCTACTGGAAGAGATCCATATTTGTGCCCATTCCAAAGAAAGATAATCCAACAGAATGTGGAGATTATCGAGCAATATCATTAATATCATACACATGTAAAATTTTGCTGAAGGTCATTCAAAAGTAGTTGCAGCAATCCATTGACAGAGAACTGCCAGAAGTTCAAGCCAGATTCTGAAGACGACATGGAACCAGGGATATCATTGCTTATGTCAGATGGATCTTGGCTGAAAGCAGAGAATGCCAGAAAGATGTTTACCTGTGTTCTATTGAGTATGCAAATGCATTCGACTGTGTAGATCATAACAACTTATGGATAACATTGCAAAGAATGGAAGTACCAGAACACTTAATTGTGCTCATGAGGAACCTGTACTTAGACCAAGAGAAAATCATTCGAACAGAACAAGGGAATACTATGTGGTTTAAAGTCAGAAAAGATGTGTGTCAGGGTTGTGTCCTTTTACCATACTTATTTAATCTGTATGCTGAGCAAGTAATCTGAGAAGCTGGATTTTCTGAAGAAGAATGAGACACTAGAATTGGAGAAAGACTCATTGACAACCTGTGATATGAAGATGAAACAGCCTTGCTTGCTGAAAGTGAAGAGGACTTGAAGCATTTACTGATGAAGATCAAAGACTAGAGCCTTCAGTATGGATTGCACCTCAACATAAAGAAAACAAAAATCCTCACAACTGGACCAATAAGCAAAATCATAACAAATGGAGAAAAAATTGAAGTTGTCAAGGATTTCATTTTACTTAGATCCACAATCAATGCCCCTTTGATCAGTGGTCAGGAAATCAAACGACATGTTACACTGGGCAAGTCTGCTGCAAAAGACCTCTTTAAAGAATTGAAAACAAGTATGTCAGTTTGAGGAGTAAGATGCACTTGACCCAAGCCATGGCATTTTCAGTCATCTCATATGCATGCAAAAGCTGCACAATGAATAAGGAAGACCAAAGAATAATTGATGCCTTTGAATTATGATGTTGGCGAGGAATACTGACTATACCATGGACTGCCAGAAGAACAAACAAATCTGACTTGGGAGAAATACAGCCAGAATGCTCCTTAGAAGCAAGGATGGTGAGACTTCATCTCACTTACTTTGGACATGTTATCAGGAGGGGCCAGTACCTGGAGAAGGACATCATGCTTGGTAGAGGATCAGCAAAAAAGAGGAAGACCCTCAACAAGATGGACTGACACAGTGATTGCAACAATGGTCTCAAGCATAGGAACAATTGTGAGAATGGTGCAAGACCAGGCAGCATTTTGTTCTGTTGTACATAGGGTCGCTATGAGTCAGAACTAACTCAACAGCACTTAACAACACACCAACCCCATTTAGAAGAAATACAAAAAGATCAACTCCATAACATATCCTTATAAAATTCTTGAAAATCGAATGCAAGAAGAGAATTCTGAAAGCAGCAAAAGAAAAATGCAATATAACATACCAAGGGTCTTTTATAAGAATCAGTGTGGTTTTTTCCCCAGAAATCTAGAGACAAGAAGACAATGGATCGACATACATAAAATACTGAAAGAAAAAAGTTGCCAATCAAGAATTCTTTACCCAGCATAGTTGTCATTCAAAAATGAGGGGGAAATCAAGACATTCCCAAATAAACAGAAGCTCTGGGAATTTGCCACTACCAGACCAGCATTGCAAGTGTTACTCAAGGGAGTACTCCAAATGGAAAGACAAGAGCATTAAATAAATACTTGAATCTATACATGAGAGAAAAATAAATTAAAAAAAAAAAGAAATCACAAAAAAACACAACAACATGGGCATTCATAAGGACTGAGTATATGATATTTTCTGGGTATAAACTCAATAATTAAGTCCCACAAACAATACAACATCAAGTACGTAGGAAATAAGTACCAAATAAACTTATTCTATATAGGTTGTATATTGATGTTAATGGAGACACACCAACAGAAATAGTAGAGGGAGAACTATATAAAGAATATGCTTTAATATGTTAAGGTTGTATGTTAACTGTTGTTCATATGTTAAATACTGTTGAAATTTTAAGTTGTATAATGTAATGTACGTGGTAACCACTAGAAATCTTTGAGAAAAAATACTCAAAAGAAGGAAGAAAGCAAAAAGGCTCATCACTATAAAACAGCCAAATACAAACAAAAACAGAAAAATCAGAATAAAAAAAAAAGAAGATACAAAACACTCAAAAAACAAATATCAAAGTGAGTGAGACACTTCATTTTCAGTTATAACCATCCATTTTCAGTTATGATCCATCCATTTTACTGACTACAAGAAACACATCTTGGACATAAGGACACAAACAAACTGAAAATAAAAGGATGGAGAAAAATATTCCTTGCAACCAGTAAACAAAAAAGAGCAGGGGTGATAATAGTGATATCACATAAAATAGACTTTGAATCAAAATCTATTACAAGAGATAAAGAAGGACTTTACATAATAATAAAAGGGTCAATCCAGCAAGAAGACATAACAATTATAAATATATTTATGCACCTAACAGCAATGCTCCAAAATACATGAAACAAATATTGACTAATATGAAAGGAGAAATAGACAACTCCACAATAATTGTAGAAGACTTCAACACACCACCTTCAATTTTAGACAGAATATCTAAAAAGAAGATCACTAAGAATATTGATGGAGCCCTGGTGACACAGTGGTTAAGAGCTCGGCTGCTAACCAAAAGGTCGGCAGTTAGAATCTACGAGCCACTCCTTGGAAACTCTATAAGGCAGTTCTACTCTGTCCTAGAGGGTTGCTTTAAGTCAGAATTGACTCAGCGGCAATGGGTTTGTTTTTTGTTTCTTTTTGGTAAGGACATTGAGAACTTAAATAAAACCATAAGCCAATTGGAACTAACAGACATATATAGAACACTCTTTTCAGCATCAGAACAACACATTCTTTTCTAGCACATATGGATCATTTTCCAGAATAGACCATATGCTAGGGCACAAAATAAGTCTCAACAAATTTAAAACGAAATCATACAAAGCACCTTCTCTGACCATAAGGGTATGAAGCTAGAAATCAACAACAGGAAAAATAAGGAAAAAAAAAAATACATGGAAACTAAATAATACACTACTAAAAAACTATTGGGTTGTAGAAGAAATCAAAAGCGAAATTTAAAAAATCCTAGAATCAAACAAAAATGAAAACATAACGTATCAAAACCTTTGGAACACAAAGAAAGCAGTACTCAGATGGAAATTCACAGCAATAAATGCCTACATTAAAAAAGAAGAAATATCCAAAATAATTAACTTAAATTGACAACTTGAACAAATAGAAAAGGAGAGAAAAACAAGCAAACAGCTACTAGAAAAAAGAAAATAATAAAGATCAGGGCAGAAATAAACAAAATAGAAAATCAATAGAAAGAATCAACAAAACCAGAAAATCAATAGAAAGAATCAACAAAACCAGAAGTTCGTTCTTTGACAAACCACTGACTAGACTGACAAAAGAAAAAAACAAGAAAAGACAAACAGCCAAATTAAGAAATGAAAATGGTGACATTACAACTGATCCAACAGAGATAAAGATCATAACAGATTACTATGAAAAATTGTACTCCAAGAAATTTGAAGACCTAGATGAAATGGACAAATTCCTATAGACATACTACCTACTAACACAAAATAGGTAGAAAATTTAAACAGACTCATTACAAAAGAAGAGATTGAAGATGTCATCAAAAAACTACCAACAACAAAACAAAAAAACACTGGACCAGATGGCTACACTGGGGAATTTTACCAAACATTCAGAGAAGAGTTGACACCAATCCTACTCCTACCAAACCCTTTCTGTGAAGCCTGCAGAACCCTGATACCTAAACAAGGTAGACATCATACAAAAAAAAGAAAATTACAGACCAATATCCCTATGAACATAGATGCAAAATTTTTCAACAAAATTCTAGCCAACAGACTTCAGCAGCATATCAAAAAAATCATACACCATTATCAAGCGGAAGTCGTACCAGGATTACAACAGTGGTTTGACATTAGAAAATCAATCAATGTAATTCACCTAAACAAAACAAAGGAAAAAACCATACGATCATATTAATTGATGCAGAAAAGGCATTTGATAAAATTCAGCACCCTTTCCTGAATTAAACTCTCAGCAAAATAGGAATAGAAGGGAAATTTTTCAACATAATTAAGGGCATATATGCCAAACCAGCAGCTAGCATTATACTCAGGGAAGAAAGGCTTAGAGCCTTCCCTATGAGAATGGGAATGAGACAAGGATACCTATTATCACTGCTCTTATTCAACATTGTACTGGAAGTCCTAGACAGAGCAATAAGACAAGAAAGAGAGAAAAAAAAAAAGTATCAAAATTGGAAAGGAAGAAGTAAAACCTTCTATATTTGCAGATGACATGATCCTGTACATAGAAGACCCTAAAGATTCCACAAGAAATCTGCTGGGACTAATAGAAGAATTCAGCAACATTGAAGGGTACAAGAGCAGCACACAAGAATCAACTGGGTTCCTCTACACTAACAAAGAGTACTCTGAAAAATAAATCAAGAAAACAATACCATTTACGATAGCCCCCAAATTGATAAAATACCTAGGAAATAACCTAACCAGGGGCGTAAAAGACTTACACAATGAAAATTATAAAACACTACTACAAGAGACTAAAAGAGACCTAAAAAAATGGAAAGCCATCCCATGCTCATGGAGTAGAAGATTTAAATTGAAAATGTCAATTCTACCTAATGCAATCTACAGATACAGTGCAATCCCAATACAAATCCCAACAACATTCTTTACTGAAATGGAAAAACTAATGACCAACGTTTATATGGAAAGGAAAGAAAACCCAAATAGCCAAGACAATAATGAAGAAAAAGAACAAAGCAAGAGGCCTCACAATCCCCGATATCAAAACATACTATTCAGCACTGTAATCAAAACAGCCTGGTATTGGTTCAATGATAGACACATAGATCAGTGGAATAGAATTGAGAACTCAGAATTAAATTCAGCCACCTATGGACAACTGATTTTCGACAAGGGGTCAAAATGCATTCAATGGGGCAGAAACAATCTAATAAATGCTGCTGGCAAAACTGAATATCCACCTGCAAAAAAAAAACCAAAAAAAACAATGAAACAAGACACATACCTCACACCATACAAAAACTAACTCAAAATGGATCAAAGACCTAATGTTCAGCCTAAAGCCATAAAATTCCTGGGAGAAAACTATGAGACCTAATCTTTTGGAAAAATAAGATAAAAACCATAACAACAAATACATGAATAGAAGACAAAATAGATGAATCGGGCCTCATAAAAATTAAAATCTTATGCTTATCAAAAGACTTTACTAAAAGAGTAAGTAACCTACAGACTGGGAAAAAACATTCATAAACAACTTATCCAATAAGGGTCTAATCTCTGAAATCTATAGAAAACTGCAACAACTCAACAACAAAAAGACGAACAACCCAATCAAAAAATAGGTAAAGGACATGAACAGAACTTTCACGAAAGAGGACATCCAAGCAGCCAACAAACACATGAAACAATGCTCACAATGGTTATACATTAGAGGGATGCAAATCAAAACTACAATGAGATACCATCACACTCTGGCTAAAATGACACTGATTAGAAAAACAGATTACAACAAATGTTGGCGAGGATGTGGGGAGATTGGGACATTTATCCATTGTTGGTGGAACTGTAAAATAACAACCACTATGGAAAATGGTATGACACTTTCTCAAAAAACTGTAAATAGAAGTACCCTGTGATCCAGCAATCCAACTCCTAGTACATACCCTAACCCAAAACCAAACCAAACCCATAACCATCAAGTCGATTCTGACTTACAGTGACCCTAGAGACCTAAAAATAATGACACAAACAGACATATACACATCTGTGTTCATTGATGCTTTATTTACAATAGCAAATAAATGGAAACAACCGCAGTGCCTATCGGCAGATGAATGGATAAGCAAATTATGATAAATACATACAATGGAATATTATGCAACCATAAGTGGTGAGTCCTTGAAACGTGTTATAACATGGATGGACCTGGAGGGCATAATGCTAATTGAAATAAGTCAAGTATATAAGGACACATATTGTATGATCCCTCTTTTATAAGAAGACAAGACTAGATATATATACAGCAAGACCAACGTTTATTGGTGGTTACCAGGGAGATGAGAGGGAAGGGCAAGGTATACTTTTTATTGTAGAGACTTGTTATTTTTGGTGATGTGAAAAGTGGCACCAAAAATGAATATAGGGAGCACAGAACAACCAAAATAAATGATGTCACTGAGAAGTGCTCAAGAGAAAACGTTGTTGCCTGTGCTAAAGAATTTTACATATATAAGATGGCAACAACTCCAACAAAGAGTTTTAAAAAAAAAGAGTATTTGAGCACATATGGATGGGCATAGGCAGATATGTATATGGGTAGGTACAGGTGTATACGTAAGTGAGAACAGATAGAAGTACCTATAGACACATGTAAATACAAATATGTGGGTGCAGGCATATATATTCACTGAAGACACAAACATGGATACTCGTCAGACATAACCAAACACCTTCCAAGATTAGTTTTCTGGGTTTGAAAGCTTAGGACCATAGTCCCATGGACACACTCAGTCAACTGGTATAATACAATTAGTTCACAAAAATCATGTTCTGCATTCTAGTGAAGTGACTAGTGTCTGGGGTCTTAAAAGCTTGCCTATCTTAGGTACTACTACTAGTCTCTACTCACCAAGAGCAAAAGAGTAAGATGGTAACCGAAAGCTCAGAGAAGAAGCAAGTCTACATGAGCCATGACCTCATCTACCCTGTGACCAGAAGAACTAGATGGTGCCTGGCTACCACAACTGACCATTCTGACTGGGATCACAATAGATGGTCCTGGATAGAATGGGAGAAAAATGTGGAACTCAAATTCTTCAAAAAAGCCAGACAAACTGGAAGAGTAGAGAACAGAGGACCCCTCGAGACTCTCGCCCTGAGAAACTCTTTAAACCTAGAACCGAGCCTATCGCCTGAGATCACCTTTCAGCAAAATAGCAGAGTGGCACACAGAATAAAAGATATTACCCATAAGATTGGTGCACTACTTAAAAACCATCTGTATGAGACCAAAAGGTCAAAAATTACTCAAAAGCAAAGATGAGAAGATTAGGGGGCAGGGAAACTAGAGTATTGGAAATGGAATAAACAGAACACAATTAAAGAGAATGCTGACACACTGTGATAAATGTAACTATGTCACTGACAATTTAGGTGGAAATTGTCAAATGGGAACCTAACTTGCTGTGTAAACTTTCATTAAAACTCAATAAAATATTATTAAAAAAAGGAAATGAGCTATGAAGCTACAAAAAAAAATGTGGCATACTGTTAAGTGAAAGAAGCAGGTCTGAAAAAGCTACATACTACAGTAAGTGAAAGCTGGAACCTGTGTAAGGTGGAAACCTGTCAGAGAAGGAAAATGCAAATATTTTCCACTAAAACAAGCAATAGAAAAGTGGTAAGATGGCAACTCGTCAAAGGTGGGAAACTTCGAGACCCAGAAAAACAATGCAGTCCCATTGAGTTCTGGCTCTCACAGGTTTCACTGTATATGATTCCAACTATATGATATTCTGGAAAAGTCAAAACTATAGAGGCAGTAAAAAGATCAGTTGTAATGATACAACCATTTTGGAAAATGATATGGCGTTTCCTCAGAAAACTAGAAATAGACATACCATTCGATCCAGCAATCCCACTCCTAGGAATATAT
>NW_004444011.1:9643602-9658514 GCF_000243295.1 Trichechus manatus latirostris | reverse complement strand
AATAAAAAAATAAAATAAATAAATAAATAAATAAAAAGATCAGTTGTTGTCAGGGGCCCAGGGAGAGAGGAGGAGTGAACAGGTGGAGCCCAGAGCATTTTAAGAGCAGTGAAACTCATCTGCATGATACTATAATTGTGGACACATGACATCATGCATTTGCAATTAAAAGCACTGACTTGATTTCTCTCCATGTCTTTTTATTCTATGTTTTATATATAAAAATATATTGAACCCTAATGTAAACTAAGCACTTCAGACAATAATAATATATTAATATTGGTTCATCAGTTGTAACAAATGTGCCATGCTATTTATTGCAAGATGTTAATAATAGCAGAAACTGTGCAGGGGTGAAGGGGGTATATGAGTACTCTCTGTATTTCTGTGTAAACCTAAAACTTCTCTAAAAAATATGAGTATTAAATAAAATTACTAAATTAATAGTGTAGAATCTGTAAAATAACTAAAAGGAGTACTCAAATTTAATGAACATATTGACAACATACTGCTGTTGTTTTTTTCCCCAGTGGGAGAGACGTCTGAGATTTGCCCAGAAGGCACTGACTTTTTGTGCAACAACAAGAAGTGTATTGCATCCCACCTTGTCTGTGACTATAAACCAGACTGCTCTGATAAGTCTGATGAAGCTCACTGCAGTAAGTATGTCTTTTTGATATAAGACAATGAGTTCAGCACAAATTTTAACTTTATTAGTAGAGAAACATATTAGCATTGATGGATTCACATCACCAATAAGTTTTGCTTTCATGAACTACAGTTGATTTCAAATAGCCAAAACATTTTCACAACTTTTCTGTACAAATATCCAAATAACAGCTCTCTCACCCTTTAAACTTGTGGTGCAATAAATTGCTTTTAGATGGCCTTTGTAGCCAAGGTCTTACAACTCCCACAAAATGATTGGCTGGGACTATGCAAATTGAGTGGTTTATGGCCTACCAAGGGGATTGGTCAGTTTCCTATGCAAATTAAATGACTTATGGTCTACTGGGGGATTTGTCATTTCATGGTCCTGGCGGGAGGGCTGTGTCTTAAAATTGACAAGGGGTTTCCTTACATAAGGGCCAATCCCACAGAGGCTAAGGGGGACATTACTACCATCAAGAAGAAGAATCTGGAGCTGAGCACATCCTCTGGACCAAGGACCAGGGTCTCTGGCTCTGAGAACCTCATAGACCAAGAAGAAAAACTGGAACACTGAAGATGGCGAGAGACTGCAGTGTTGGGCCTCCTGGCCCGCAGAGCAAGAGCTGAGTGCCTTTGAGCAGGAGACTTTCCGGCTGAGCTAAAAAAGCTGTAACACTTGCCATGCAGGGCAGAGGTCTGAGTGTGCTTTGTGCATGGGTTGCCTCAGAGGGTCCTGTGCAGGGGTCTTCCTACGGCAGGGTAGAGCCAGATGCTTCTGGGCAGGAGGCTTGCCAACAGAAGTAAAAGAGTTGTAGCACTTGCTTGTGCAAGACAAGAGAGGCATGAGTGTGCAATGTGAAGGAGTTGCACGCCTTCCCCCAGGCAGCGTGGGCTCAGTAGCGTGGCATTAAGAGAGACCCACAAGCCCGAGTAGCGTGGCAGGAGCCAGCAATAGAGGCTTAGAAGGGCCTAGGGGCAGAGGCTCAGGAAACCCTATGCCGGGGTCTTCCTGCATGCAAGGCAAGGCCTAGTGAGGCCCAGCAGCAGAGCAGAAGCCTGAGGCAGTGTGGTGGTAACTGGAGGCAGCAGCGACATGAACACAGCATCTGACCCAAACCACGGCATGCCTGCCCAGTGACATAAGAATGGATATGGGTAATTTGAGGAAAGGTGAACATTTCCCCTTTGGAAATCTGTTGTTATAGTTAATGTTTGCTTTCTATAAATAATAATAATGGCTTTCACTTTGTCAACACTGTGTAACTGTCTCATGTGACTGGCTCGATCACAGATGAACGTAGCACCCGTGGAATGGTTGATACCAGTTGGTGTATGTATCTCATCCCTAGCAGTCTTACAGCTGCCTGAAGTTTGAGGCACAGCCTATCTGCGTGTGCAATGCAGACAGACAGACATACTGAATACTGTAACATATCTATAGCAAACAACATTACCAAAATTGTTCATCATGTAAATGTGCAGAGCTACACATAGGTTAAAGAAGAAGTCTTCAGGAAAATTTTAAAAATATATTTTTAAATAAAAAGGAAAAATATAACTTACCAAAATGTGTGAGATGCACCAAAATCAGAGTACTGGGAAATTTATAGTATTAAATGAATACATTAAAAAAGATGAAAGATTTAAAATCAATAACCTAAGCTTCTACTTCGGAGCCCTAGTGACTCAGTGGTTAAGAGCTCAGCTGCTAACCAAAAGGCCAAAAGTTTGAGTCCACCAGCTCCCCCCTTGGAAACCCTATGGGGCAGTTCTACTCTGTCCTCTGGGGTCGCTTTGATTCAGAATCGACTTGACAGCAACAGGTTTTTTTTTAAGCTTCTACTTTAGGAAGATGGAGAAATTTAATCAAGTACGTAATTTAAAATAGGAGCAAATACTGAAATCCAGGAATTTTCTTTTTCATATGTCTTACTAATGAGCACTCATATATTGTAGTACTATACTGGCAATCTGTTGCAGTTATCGTTTGCTGTATACAAACTACATCAAAAGTTAGCGGTCTATAACAACAATTTTAATGTCATTACCTGCTAATTTTAGTATTTGTGTCAGTTCTTTGTTGTTTATTGTTTGTTTTATTTATTTTGATCCTCATTATGGGTATTGTTTTCCTGCTTCTGTACTTACCTGGTAATTTTGTTTTCTAGATTCCAGACAGTGTGTATTTTACCTTGTTCAGTTCTAAATATTTTTATATTCCTTAAAATAATTTTTAACTTTATTCTGGGATGCAGTTAAGTTACTTGCAAACAGCTTGATCCTTTCTTGTTTTGCTTTTATGTGGGACTAGAGCCCTGCTCAGTCAAGAACTAATTATTTTCTGTTAAGGCAAAATCCTGTATACTGTACCTAAATGTTCTGTGAATCATGAGATTTTTCCAGTCTGGATGGTGAGAAGAGGCATCCAAGGGGATCTTCTACAGATCTCCGTTTTTCTTCCTATGTGCAGTTCTCGCTTTGTCAGTACTCTGTCCTGCGAATTCTCATTGCCTTATCTCCCTGGATATCAACTCCATCTCCTCACCTCAGGAATTCCACTGGGCTCTGCCTGGTTTCACCTTTCCTGTACCATAGCCTTGAACTTCCTTAAGGCGGTAAGCTGAGGCAATTGTAAGGGTCACCTCATTTGTTTGCTGCTCCTCAAAGATGACTATTTTCTTTGCCTGTTGCACAGTGTCTTGAGAACCAGTGTTTCATATATATTATCCATTTTCTGCTTGCTTTAGGCTGGGAAATGAACCCAATCTTTGCTACTTCATCTAGGCTGGTAGTGGAAGTATGATAGTTGTCTTAGGCTGGGTTCTCTGGAGAAGCAAAAACAGTAAAGCATATAAATATATATAGAGAGAGAGATTTTTAATCAATGAAACAGGTCACGTGATTGTAGAGGCTAGAATGTCCCAAGTCCGTGGATCAGGGTAGAGGCCTCTCCCGAATCACACAGCCACAGAAGCTGGCGAGCCCAAGATCAGCAGGTCAGAGAGCAGGGCTCCCGCTCACAGGCTGTGAAGGTTGACAAATTCCAAGACCAGCAGGCAAGACCACAGGGTTTCTCCTGATTCACGTAGCTGCAAAGGCTGGCAAACCCAAGATGGGCAGGTCAGAGAGCAGGGCTCCACTTACAGGCTGTGAAGATTGATGAATCCCAAGTTTGGCAGATAAGCTGAAAGCTCAAGTCCCAAGAACTGGAGGTGAGACAACAGGAGGCAGACTCAGGATCCAGAGACAGCAAAAAACCAGAATGTCTGCTTATATTCAGATACTGTCCACACCCCCAAGTAAAATCCCTTTCATCTGATTGGCTACTCATAGTATATTCAATCATGGGAGTGATCACATTTAAACACTGAGAATCATGGCCCAGCCAAGTGGACACACAATCTTAACCATCACAGTAGTATATTATGAAGTTAAGTGTACACTTTCTATATGACCCAGCAATATTATTTTTAGACATTTACCCAAGATAAATGAAAATAAGTACACATACAAAGACTTGTACTCAAATTCTCATAGAAGTATTATTTTTAATAGCTAAAACATGTAAACACCCCTAGTGATCATCAACTAGTGACTAGATAAACAACTTGTAGTATATCTACACACAGAGTACTATTTAACAGTAATAAAAACAAACTATTGAAACATAGATAAATCTCAAAAGCAAATTCAAAATTAAAAAGTCAGTTTAAAAAATTGATCTTTGATTTTATTTAGATAAAATTTTTAAAAAGTCAAAACTTTCTTATAGAAAGCATATTAATTATAGCCTGGAGTTGGGTGATAGAGAGGTGGAATTGACTGCAGTGGACCACCTGGAAGCTTTTAAGAGAGATATAAATCTTCTGAATATAGATTTTGATAATAGTTGCAGAACTAGATATAATTTTCAAAATTCATAAAACTGTACACATATAATACATAAGTTAATTTTGTTGCATATAAATCATGCCTCAAGATACCTAGTATTAAAAACAAACCTTCAGTACACCATAACAAATTCAAAAGAATAAAAATCATACAATATGTATTTTAAGACCACAATGGAATTAAATTGAAAATCAGTAACAGAAAGATAAATGGAAATCCCAAAATTTGGAGATTAAGAAACACACTTCTAAACAGAACACAGGTTAAGGAAGAAGTCTTAAGAAAATGAAAAAAATATATATTATTGACTAAATGAAAAGGAAAATATATCTTTCCAAAATGTATGAGATGCAGCAAAATCAATGTGTAGGGAGATTTACAGTATTAAATGCATATGCTGGAAAAGAAGAAAGATCCAAAACAAATGATCTAAGCTTCCACCCTAGGAAAATGGAGAAAGAAGAGCAATTTAAGCCTAAAGCAAGCAGAAGTAAAGAAACAAACAAAAATCATAGCAGAAATCAATAAAATTGAAAACATGTAAATAGTAGTAAAATTCATCCAAAAACAAAACAAACAAACAAAAAACCTGGTTCCTTAAAAAGATCAATAAAATGTATGATACACGTCTAGCTAGGCTAAGCAAGAAAAAAAAAAGACAGATATTACTAATATCAGAAATGAAACAGAAATCGTAACTACTGATCCCATGAACTTTAAAAGGATAATAAAGAAATAGTATAAACAACTCTATGCCCACAAATTTGGTAACAGAGACAAAATGGAAAAATTATTTTATCTTTTTTTATTGTACTTTAGATGAAGGTTTACAGAAGAAGCTAGCTTCTCAATAAACAATACATATATTGTTTTATGACATTGGTTAACAACCCCATGGCATGTCAGTACTCTCCTTTCTCGACCTTGGGTTCTCTATTACCAGCTTTCCTGTCCCCTCTTGCCTTCTAGCCCTTTCCCCTTGGCTGGTGTGCCCCTTTAGTCTTGTTTTGTTTTATGGGCCTGTCTAATCATTGGCTGAAGGGGGAACCTCAGCAGTGACTTGATTAATGAGTTAAAAGGGTGTCCGGGGGCCATAGTCTCGGGTTTCTCCAGTCTCTGTCAGGCCAGTAAGTCTGGTCTTTTTTTTGTGAGTTAGAATTTTCTTCTACATTTTTCTCCAGCTCTGTCTGAGACCTTCTATTGTGATCCCTGTCAGAGCAGTCAGTGGTGGTAGCTGAGCACTATCTAGTTGTTTTGGACTCAGTCTGGTTGAGGCCATAGTAGTTGTGGTCTATTAGTCCTTTGGACTAATCTTCCCCTTGTGTCTTTAGTTTTCTTCATTCTCCCTTGTTCCTGAAGGGGTGAGACCAGTGGAATATTTAGATGGCCGCTCACAGGCTTTTAAGACCCCAGACGCTACTTACCAAAGTAGAACGTAGAACATTTTCTTTATAAACTATGTTATGCCAATTGACCTAGATGTTCCCTGAGACCATGGTCCCCACAGCCCTCAGCCCAGTAATTCGGTCCCTTGGGAGTTTGGATTTGTCCATGGAGCTTCCATGACCATACCCTGAACAAGTTGTACTGGTTTCCTAAGTATTGTGTACTGTCTTACCCTTCACCAAAGTTACCACTTATCTGTTGTCTATTTAGTATTTTTCACCCAAACCTCGTAACCATCAAAGATTATTTCTTTTTGTGTGTAAACCTTTTCATGAGTTTTTACAGTAGTGTTCTCATACAATATTTGTCCTTTTGTGATTGACTTATTTCACTCAGCATAACGTCCTCCAGATTCGTCCATGTTGAGAGATGCTTCACAAAATCATCATTGTTCTTTATCGTTGCATAATACTCCATTGTGTGTATGTACCATAGTTTGTTTATCCATTCATCTGTTAATGGGCATCTAGGTTGTTTCCATCTTTTTGCTATTGTGAACAATGCTGCAGTGAACATGGAGTGCATATGTCTATTCATGTGACAGCTCTTATTTCTCTAGGATATATTCTCAGGAGTGGGATTGCTGGATCATATAGTATTTCTATTTTTAGCTGTCTAAGGAAGCACCGTATCATTTTCCAAAATGGTTGTACCATTTTGCACTCCCACTAGCAGTGCATAAGAGTTCCAATCTCCCCGCAGTCTCTCCAACATTTGTTATTTTCTGTTTTTTGATTTGTGCCAGTAATGCCAGGGTGAGATGGTATCTTATTGTGGTTTTAATTTGCATTTCTCTGATGGCTAGTAATTGCGAGCATTTCCTTACCTGTCTGTTGGCCACTTGAACGTCTTCTTTGGAGAAGTGTCTGTTCATTTCCTTTGCCCATTTTTTAACTGGATTTTTTGTTTTTTTGTTGTAGAGGTGTTGGATTTTCCTGTAGATTTTAGAGATTAGAAATTTGTCGGATTTGTCATAGCCAAAATTTTTTTCCCTGTCTGTAGATTCTCTTTTTACTCTTTTGGTGAAGTCTTTTGATGAGCATAAGTGTTTAATTTTTAGAAAATTCCAGTTATCTAGCTCATCTTCTGGAGTTTGTATGTCGTTAGTTATGGTTAGTATCCTGTTAATGCCGTATATTAGGGCGTCTAGCGTTGATTCTGTTTTTTCTTCTTTGAACTTTATAGTTTTTGGTTTTATATTTAGGTCTTTGATCCATTTTGAAGTAGTCTTTTATATATGGTGTGAGGTATGGGTCCTGTTTCATTTTTTTGCAGATGGACATCCAGTTTTGCCAGCACAATTTGTTAAAGAGACTGTCTTTTCCTCATTTGATGGACTTTAGGCCTTTGTCGACCATCAGGTGACAATAGGTGGATGAATTTACATCTGGGTTCTCAATTCTGTTCCATTGGTCAATGTATATGTCTTTGTAACAGTACCAGGCTGTTCTGACTACCATAGCTGTATAGTATGTTCTGAGGTCAGCTAGTGGAAGTCCTCCTGCTTTATTTTCTTCTTCAATAGTGCTTTACTTATCCAGGGTCTCTTTCCTTTCCATATAAAGTTAATGATTGTTTTTTCTATCTCTTTAAAGAATGTTGTTGGTATTTGGATCAGGATTGCATTGTATTTGTAGATTGCTTTGGGTAGAATTGTCATTTTCACAATGTTGAGTCTGCCTATCCATCAGCATGGTATGTTTTTCCATCTACGTAGATCTCCTTTGGTTTCTTCAGTAGTGTTTTGTAGTTTTCTTTTTGTAGGTCTTTTACAGCCCTGGTTAGATTTATTCCTAAGTATTTTCTTTTTTTAGGGGCTATTATAAATGGTATTGTTTTCCTGATTTCCTTTTCATCATTCTCTTTATTGGTGTATAGGAATCCAGTGGATTTTTGAATGTTTATCTTGTATCCTGCTGCTCTGCTGAATCTTTCTGTTAGTTCTAGTAGTTTTCCCCTGGAGTCTTTTGTTTTCTATGTATAGTATCGTATCATCCACAAATACGGACAGTTTAACTTCTATCTAACCAATTTGGATGTCCTTTAATTCTTTTTCTTGCCTCATTGCTCTAACTAGGACTTCCAGCACAATGTTAAATAGGAGTGGTGATAAAGAGCATCCTTGTCTTGTTCCTGTTCTCAAGGGAAATGTTTTCACCTCTCTCCATTAAGAATTATGTTGGCTGTTGGTTTAGTATAGATATCTTTTATTATGTTGAGGAATTTCCCTTCTGCACCTATTTTATTGAGAGTTTTTTTTTTTTTTTTTTTTTTTATCAGGAATGGGTGTTGGACTTTGTTGAATGTCTTTTCTGCATCAACTGAGATGATCATGTTATTCTTTCCCTTTATTTATATGGTGGATTACATTGATTGATTTTCTAATATTGAACCATCCTTGAATACCTAGTAAGAATCCTACTTAGTTGTGGTGTATTATTTTTTTGATATGATGCTGAGTTCTATTGGCTAGAATTTTGTTGAGAATTTTTGTATCTATATTTATGAGAGATATTGGTCAGTCATTTTCTTTTTTTATGATGTCTTTGCCTGGTTTTGCTATCAGGGTTATGCTGGCTTCATATAATGAATTTGGAAGTATCCCTTCGAAATAGTTTGTGTAGTACTGGTGTAAACTCTTCTCTGAATGTTTGGTAGAATTCTCCAGTGAAGCCATCTGGACCAGGGCTTTTTTTGTTGTTGTTGGGAGTTTTTTTTTTTTTTAATTACCTTTTCAATCTCTTCTCTTGTTAAGGGACTGTTTAGATTTTCAGCATCAATTTGTGATAGTTTAGGTAGGTAGCATGTTTCTAGAAATTGGTCCATTTCCTCTAGATTTACAAATTTGTTGGAGTGTAGTTTTTCATAATACTGTGTTACGATCCTTTTTATTTCAGTTGGATCTGTTGTAGTGTCCCCCATTTAATTTCTTATTTAGGTTGTTTACATCCTCTCCTGTTTTTCTTTTGTCAGTTTTGCCAGTCGTTCATCCATTTTGTTGATCTTTTCAGAGAACCAACTTTTGGTTTTGTTGATTCTTTCTATTGTTTATCTATTTTCTATTTTATTTATTTCTGACCTCGTCATTATTACTTCCTTTTCTTCTGGTGCCTGTAGGCTTCTTTTGCTGTTCTCTTTTTATTTGTTTGAGTTGTGTATCTAATGTTTTGATTTTGTCCCTTTCTTCTTTTTTGATGTGTGGATCTGTTGCTATAAATTGCCCTCTGAGCACTGCCTTTGCTGTGTCCCAAAGGTTTTGTTAGAATGTGTTTTCATTCTCATTTGATTCTAGGAATTTTTTTATTCCATCTTTGATTTATTCTATTACCCAGTTGTTTTTAAGCAGGGTGTTATTTAGTTTCCATGTAATTGATTTTTTTTCCTTGCTATTCCTGTTGTTAATTTCTACTTTGATGACATTGTGATCAGAGAAGATACTTTGTATTATCTCAGTGTTTTAGATTTTGTTGAGGGTTGCTTTGTGGCCTAAGGTGTGGTCTATTCTGGAGAACATTCTATATGTGTTGGAAAAGAATGTGAACTTACCAGCTGTTGGGTGGAGAGTTCTGTATATGTCTATGAGTTCAAGTTGGCTGATTGTGGCCTTTAGATATTCTGTATCTTTGTTGAGTTTCTTTCTAGATGTTCTTTCTTTTACTGAGAATGGTATGTTGAAGTTTACTACCATTAGAGTGGAACTGTCCATTTCTCTTTTCAGTGTTATTAGAGTTTGTTTTATGTATTTTGGAACTCTGTCATTGGGTGCGTAGGTATTTATTATGGATATGTCTTCACGATGGATCATCCCTTTAATCAAGATATATTGCCCTTCTTTGTCTTTTATGGTGGATTTTGTTTTAAAGTCTATTTTATCTGAGATTAGTATTGCCACTCCTGCTGTTTTTTGGTGGCTGTTTGCTTGATATATTTTTTTCCATCCTTTGATTTTTAATAAATTTATGTCTTTGTTTCTAAGGTGTGTCTCATGTAGACAGCATATTGATGGATCCTGTTTTTTTTTAATCCATTGTGTCACTCTCTGTCTCTTTATATGTGCATTTAGGCCATTTATGTTCAGTGTAATTATTGATAGGTGTGAGTTTATTGTTGTCATTTTGCAGTGCTTTTTTTTTTTTTAGGTGCTGACGTTTTCTTTGCTCCTCTTATTCTCCTGTGCTGAATTCCTTTCGTTTGTGGATTTTTTTTTTCATTTCTTTTATTTTGTTTTTACTGAGACTTTATGATTTTCTTCTTTATTTTGATGAGTAGGTTTGTTAACTTTCTTTGTGGTTACCCCTAAATTTACCCTCATCTTCCTAGGTTTGAATCAGTCTGTTATTATTTGGTATCACTTTGTCTTCCTCTCCATTGGAAAGTTACATACCTACACTGTTTATTCCCTCTTTTATTGTTCTGGTGTTGTTGTCACTTGCAGATTAACCTCTCTGATTCTCTTTTGTAAATCCTTTGGTTTTGAATAGTCTTAAAGACTTAATTTCCTATTTGGTATCTGGCTGGTGCGATCTTGCATCCTAGATTCAGGCAGTGGTCTGATGTTTGTTCTCAAACTGAAGGACTCTGTTTAATACTTCTTATAAGTTTTGTTTGGTTTTTACATAGTCCCTTAATTCCTGTTTATCTAGGAATGTCCTAATTTCACCATTATGTTTGAATAAGAATTTTGCAGGATATATTATTCTTTGTTGGCAATTTTTTTCTTTCAAGGTTTTACGTATGTCATCCCATTGCCTTCTTGCTTGCATGGTTTCTGCCAAGTAATCAGAGCTTAGTCTTATTGTTTTCCCTCTGTATGTGACTTTTTGTTTTTCTCAAGTGCTCTCAGGATTCTTTCTTCATCTTTGTTTTTAGTGTGATTATGATATGCCTTGGTGAACATCCTATATAGTGTTCACTGAGCTTCTTGGATGGTCACCATTTCATCTTTCACGATACTAGGGAAGTTTTCTGTCAGCAATTCTTCAGTGATCTTCTCTGTGTTTTCCATTTTCTCCCCCTGTTCTGGAACTCTGACCACTTCACATTTTTGCTTTTGATTGTATCCCACATAATTGTCAGGGTTTCTTCATTTTTCCTCATTCTTTTTTTCTGATTTTTCTTTAAACAAAGTTGTATTTACGTGTTTGTCTTCAATTTCACTGATCCTGTCTTCCATTTTTTCAAATCTACTCCTCAGCCCTTCTATGACACGGTCCATTTCAAAATCTTGTTGTTTATCTTTTGAATTTTTGATTGTTGTTTTTGTATGATTTCTAGTTGTGAATTTATTTTGGCATTTTGTTCCTGTATTATTTTCCTGAATTCTTCCTTTTTTTCTGTATTTTCCATGAATTTTTCCACCTTTTCCATGAATTTGTCTATGTTTCCCTCATTTTTGTCTGCTTTTTGCTTCAACCCTTGGGTAGCTCTGAATATTAGAGATTTTAATTCCCTATCCTATTTGAATTCCCTAGTTCTAGTGCCTTTTCTTCTACTGGAAAGTCTTCTGGAGTTTTATTTTAGACACCTCCTGAAACCATCCTGTCCTGTTTTTTTAATATGTTTTGCTGTTGTCTGCTGTCTTCAGTACATTCAGTAGTTATTTTATTGATCGTAGATTGTATTGATTGTAGATTTGTTTGTTTTGTCCTGCTTTTTTGTTTTATTTGGTTATGTATGAGCAGGCTGTCTCTGCATTCTTTGTTGTTTGCTTATCTGTGAACATGACATTTTTCACCTCCTTGTTCAATGGGCGGGGCCTGACACTCAGCTATGGTGCAGCAGGGCAGGTCCAGCAGAAGAGGAGTGGCTGAGATGGGTTGTTTCTGGCAGATAATGGGGCTGACAGGGTGAGCCAAGGGTTATAACAGGGCAGGTTCTGGTAGGCTGTGCCTGTGCTGCTTGGGATTGCAATGTTCAGCACATGCTATAATGTTCAGCACACAGTGCAGGTAGGCAGGAGGGAGGGGGAGGTTGTGATGTGTGGAGCTAGATTGTGTATGGGAAAGAAGAGAGAGAGAAGAGGGAAACAGGAGCCAAAAAAAAAAGAAAAGAAAAAGTGCTGTGTCTGCTGTTGGAGTGGAGAGACAAGAAACCAAGAAATGAAGAAAAACAAAAAGAAACAAAATGCCCCCAGGGATCCCACCAGCATGACTGCGCAGACTGGGGAAGAAGCTACAAAGCCACACAGTACAGCCTAGCCAGAAGGGATGGAGATGATACACAATGCCCCAGGTATTCAGGAGACAAGGAAAGTAGAATGAGTCAAGAAACTGAGAAATGAAGAAAAATAAAAAGGACAAAAGAGAGAGAAAACAAACAAACAAAAAAAGCACTAGGGAATCCCACCAGCTTGGCAACATGGACCAGGGAAGCAGCTCCCCTGAAAAGCAGCACTTCACAGCCTGTCAAGAAGAAGCAAAGATGGGACACAGGGTCAGGTGTTTGAGAGAAAGGAGGGAGAGGAGGTATGAGGCAGGGAAGAAACCAAAAGAGGCCAAAAAAAGCAACACCCCCAACAAAGAAATGGCAGTGAAGAAGCTGGCCAGTGTGTGCAGGGCAAATCCACACGGCACTGAACCATCACCTCCTGTGCCGCAGTCACAGCCCTCTGGGAAGCAGTGGATCAGCCAGCTGGGAAGCCCTAGCAGGGGGAGGCAGGGTTGGGGGTGAGAAAGCATGCCTTGCTGGTTATCAGGTGCTCTGTCTCCTGCTGGGAGCTCCGTGAATCTGCTTTCCCATACTCCCTGTTCACCAATCTCTGACAAGAGTCTAAGACTGTGGATCCATGCTGTGTTAGCTGATAGGGAACCTCCACTCATAACTCTCCTCCCTCTCTGTTCTCTGTCCGTTTCATATTCCATTCGATGCTTGGTTGAGTTCTTTATCTCTTCATTTGACACTTAGGGTTCCTGTGGTGCTTCTGTCTATAGTGCCATGTTGGCTCCACCTCTGGATGAATTTCTTGAAAGAAACAATCTAGTAAAACTTACACAAGGACAAATAGATAATTTAGACAGTCCTATATCTATTAAAAACATTTAACCAGCATTTAATAACCTTCAAAAAAAGAAAGCACCATGGTCAGATGGTTTTGCTGGTGAATTCTACCAAACATTTAAGGAAGAAATGATATCAGTTCTCTGCAATCTCTTCCAGAAAATAGAAACAGAAGGAAAACTTCCTAACTCATTCTGTGAGACCAGCCTTATTCTAAAAACAAAACCAGATAAAGACATTACAAGAAAGGAAAACTACAAACCAGTCTTTCACGAACATAGATACAAAAAATCTTCAACAAAATGTTAGGAAATTGAATCCAATTTATAGAAAGAATTATAAACCATGAGCAAGTGGGACTTATTCCATATATGCAAGTATGGTTCAACATTTGAAAATCAATTAATGTAATCTGCCACATCAATAGGCAAAGGAAGAAAAATATATGATTGTACAATTGATGCAGAAAAAGCACTGGACAAAATCCAACACTCATTCATAATAAAATATCTCAGCAAACTTGAAATAGAGAAGAATTTCTTTTATCTCAAAAAAACAAAAACAAAACTATAGCTAACATCACACTTAATGGTGAGAAGCTACACACTTTCTCTCTAAGATTAGAACAAGGCAAGCATGTCACCCATCACCTCCTATTCAAACTATACTGGATGTCCTAGATAGAGCAATGAGATAAGACAAGAGAAGAAAATGTATACATTCAAATGGAGGAAATTAAATTGTCTTTGTTTGCAGATAACCTGGATATAACAGCTGAAAATTCCGAAAATCCAACAAATTAACTGCAGGAACAATTAAACAAGTGTGGCAAAGTTGCAGGGTATAATGTTAACATACAACAGTCAATTGCTTTCCTATATACCAGCAGTAAACAATTGGAATTTGAAATTAAAAACACAATTACATCTACAATCGCATCAAAAAAATTGAATAATTAGGTATAAATCTAACAAAATATGCATAGTATCTGTGTGCTTAAAACTACAACACTCTGGTAATATAAATTTTAAAAAATACCTTAATAAATGGAGAAATATTCCATGTTCATGGATTGGAAGAGTAAATTGCTGGTGAGGATATGTAGTGACAGGAACTTTCATTTCTGGTATGGAATGCAAAATGGTACAGCTGCTTTGGAAGAGTTTTTTAAAATGCTAAAAAATAGGCGGAGCCAAGATGGTGGTGTAGTAAGATGCTTCCTATATCCCTCTTACAACAAAGACCTGGAAAAACAAGTGATTTGATTATATATGAATATCTATGAGCCCTGAACAAGGCAAAGTTGAGGAGTCAGACTGAGTGGCGGCAGGAGAGGGAGACAGTTTGGAAGAGGCCAGCAACACCAGAGCAGCAGCGGAGGGACAGCAGCTCTTCAGCCATGCCGGCAACTTCCCAGCCGCTCCGGTCCGCAGTGAAGCAGGCAAACAGCTGTACACTCACTCGGAGAGCAACACCAGAGTGGCAGCAGTGGGATGGGAGCTCTTCAGCCGTGCTGGTAACTTCCCAGCCATGCCAGGTCTGCAGCCAAGCAGGCAAGTGGATGTGCGCTCACTTGAAGAGCAGTTTCCACATCAATAGAGATCCGGCAGCAGAGATTCTGCTTGGACGCTCTGAACCAGTGAAAAGCAGCTCCCAAGAGGCTAAGATAAGTACATGCGTGCACCCTTTTGCAGGGATTAAAAAAAAAAGCCCGTTTGGGAAAAACCTCTCTCTCTTTTACCTCCTCCCTCTGTTCTCTGCACCAGGAGTCCACTGGGCCAGAAGTAGATCCCAAAAGGTGCCCTGACCCATTCTCTTGTCCTTGGAGAGGGAACAAATAAGCTACTGGCTCCCCTAAGCCAGGAACACAGGGTCGGCACAGCTCCTTTGTTAGGCACAGGTGTCAGGGATCCGCAGGCTTTGAGTGC
>NW_004444011.1:9642121-9643502 GCF_000243295.1 Trichechus manatus latirostris | reverse complement strand
TGTTAGGCACAGGTGTCAGGGATCCGCAGGCTTTGAGTGCCTTGTAAAGACTTGTGGGGACCCATCTCAACAGCGTTAGTCCTCACTTCCACACTACAACAGGGCAAACATCTGAAGTTTAACTTCAACTGCTTCAGCTGTGAACTGGCAGATTTGTGACCCTTGAAACAGCCCTGCCCCTTAAGTAGGCACTTTTATAATCTGCAGCAGGGGCTTGAGGACTGGTGATACAATCTAAAGTGCCTAGTCACCTGCTTTAGGAGTCCAAGAAAAAGTGGTGCCCTCGGGTCTTTACAGCCAACAGAGTGGGGTGCTCATAGTCCAGCTGCAAAACGCACCTACCTACTCACCCTAGAGAATAGGGACACACTTCCCTTTCAGACTCTCAGGGGCAGCTGTCAGCCCCCTGCCTGGCTCAGCACATGATCCCCTACCACAGCCAGAGTCTAGTGCCTGCATCAATCTCCCATGCTTCTCTAGGACTATGAGTGAAAGCCTGCATCACATATTTGGTGACCGACTACCTGAACACCCAAGCTGAACCCATATAGGAAAATTTAACAGACTCCTGTGTGCACATATGTAGTTACAGAACTAACTACCTGGTGACAGGACGTTAGACATCCAAGGGTGTCAAAAAACAAACCACTGCACACGAACAGCCTATCTGGGCATATCACAACAAAACAAAATAAAAAGCTAGGTCTCACTAAACAAATACAAACTAAAATTATAATAAATTATTGATGGCTCAGAGACAATAGTCAATATCAAGTCACATAAAGAGGCAGTCCATGATGGCTTCAGCAAGCTCCCAAAATAAACAATCAATAAATTCTCTGGAGGAAGAGAACTTCTTGGAATTACCAGAGGCAGAATTCAAGAGATTAATATACAGAACTCTTATAGAAATTAGAAAGGAAATTCTACAGAATGCATAAACATCCAGGGAACATACAGACAAAGTAGTAGCGGAACTTAAAAAAGTTATTCAAGAACATAATGCCAAATTTAATAGGCTGCAAGAATCCATAGAGAGACAGCAATCAGAAATCCAGAAGATTAACAATAAAATTTCAGAATTAGACAACTCAGTAGAACATCATAGGAGCAGAATCGAGGCAATAGAAGTTAGAATTAGTGACATTGAAGATAAAGCTCTTGACACCAACTTACTTGAGGAAAAATCAGATAAAAGAAATTAAAAAGAATGAAGAAAATCTAAGAGTCATGTGGGACTCTATCAAGAGAAATAACCTACGAGTGATTGGAGTACCAGAACAGGGGGGGATAACAGAAAATACAGAGAAAATTGTTGAAGATTTGTTGGCAGAAAACTTCCCTGATATCATGAAAGATGAGAAGATATTTATCCAAGATG
>NW_004444011.1:9611866-9641868 GCF_000243295.1 Trichechus manatus latirostris | reverse complement strand
AAGACCACTATTATAAGAACTCAAGAAAAGGTTTAAACACAGAAGAAAACATTCTTTGATGGTTACTGGGGTGGGGAGGGAGGGTGAAGGTTATTCACTGACTAGACAGTAGATAAGAATCATCTTAGGTGAAGAGAAGGACAGCGCACACTGTAGGGGAAGCCAGCACAACTGGACTAAACCAAAGCGAAGAAGTTTCCTCAATACAATCAAACACTTTGAGGGACAGAATAGCAGGGGTAGGGTCTGTGGACCATGCTTTCAGGGGACATCTATGTCAATTGGCATAACAAACCTTATTAAGAAAATGTTCTGCGTCCTACTTCGGTGAGTGGCATCTGGGGTCTTAAAAGCTTGCAAGCGGCCATCTAAGATGCATCAGCTGGTCCCAACCACTTAAAGTAAAGGAGAACAAAGAGCACCAAAGACACGAGGAAAGTACTAGCCCAAGAGACAGACAGGGCCACATAAACCAGAGACTTCATCAGCCTGAGGCCAGAAGAACTAGACGGTGCCTGGGCACCACCAATGAATGTCCTGACAGGGAACACAACAGAGGGTCCCTGATGAAACAGTAGAACAATGGGATGCAGAACTCTAGTTCTACTAAGAAGACCAGACCTAATGGTCTGACTGAGACTGGAGGCGCCCCAGAAAGCATGGCCCCTGGAGTCTGTATCAGCCCAGAACAAAAACAATTTCCGAGGCCAACTCTTCAGACAGGGATTAGACTGGACTGTGGGACATAAAGTGATACTCGTGAGGAGTGTGCCTCTTAGTCAAGTAGATACAAGAGACCAAGGGGGCAGCTTCTGTCCAGAGGTGAGATGGGAAGGCAGAGAGAGTTAGGAGCTGGTTGAATGTTCATGGGGAATCAGGGGCTGTGGGGAGGAGTGTGCTGTCACAGAATGGGGGTGAGCCGTTGGGGTCACATAACAATGTACGTAAAAAAAAATTCTGTATGGGAGACTAACTTGAAATGTAAACTTCATTTAATTACAACAATAAAAAAAATATAAAAATAAAAAATGCTAAAAAATAGCCTCACCAGACAATCTAGCAGTTACCTTCCTAGGTAGTTACTCAACTGATTTGAAAACCTATGTCCACATAAAAACCTGCAAGTAAATGTTTATAGCAGCTTTATTTATTATATCCAAAAATTAGTAGTAACCAAGATGCCCTTCCATAGATGAGTGGATAAATACACTGTAGTACATCTATACAATGAAATATTATTCACAGATAAAAAGAAATGAACTATCAAGCTACCATATGCATGGTTGAACCTTAAATGCATATCTCTATGTGAAATAAGCCATTCTGAAAAGGCAACATGCTGTATGATTCTAATTATATAACATTCTGGTAAAGGCAAACTATAGAGACAGTAAAAGAGATCATTTTTTCCCATGGGGTAGTTGAATAGTTGAAGTGGAGGGGATTTTTAGGGCCTCAAAACTATTCTGTGTGATACTGTAATGGTGGATACATGACATTACGCATTTTCCAAAACCCATGGAACTTTACATCACAAGAGTGAACCTTAATGTATATAATTTAAATATATTTATTTAGGAGGTTGGACTATCCCAGGAAGGAATGCAGATGGTGACAACAGAATCTAACTGTGTTACAAATGTAAGAAACAACCTCATGGAAGAGGATGAGGGGCAGGGGGAGCAAAAAGGTGCTGACCTAAGTAACTTTGGAATGAGTGGAGTTGGTAATTTAAAAAAAAAAAAGAAAAAATCTTTGCTGTCGAGTACATTCCGACACATAGTGACCCTATAGGACAGAACAGAACTGCCCCATAGAGTTTTCAAGGAGTACCTGGTGGATTTGAACTGCTGACCTTTTGGTTATCAGCTGTAGCTCTTAACCACTATGCCACCAGGGTTTCCAGAATCTGTAATAGTAGAGGTGAAAAGAACTGCACCTAAGCACCGTATTCTAGTTGATATAGATGGTTCCCAAGAAAGTACAGGTTTACAATTCTGATACTGCTGTACATATATACGGGAATTGAACAACTAAGTGAATAGATAAGAGTATCCAGGAGCCAGGTTTCTCACTCTTACAGTGAGAGGTTACAGATAAGCAAGTGGAGGAAGCTAGAATAATCTATATATGGTAGTGGATTAGAGTTGGAGAAATTAATATGACCTCATGTCATCAATATAAATATGCCATCAATATAAAATGCATATCGTTATATGTAGAAATAGTTATATATGTGTCTCTGTGTGTGTATGTGTATGAGTTGGTAAGTTGTTATCAGGTGCCCTCTATTAGCTCTAACTCATAGTAACCTTATGTATATCAGAAAGAAATGTTACCTGGTTCTGTGCCATCCATAGCTGCCTGAGCCCATTGTTGCAGCCACTATCAGTTCATCTCATTGAGGGTCCCACTCTTTTTTGTTGACCCTCTACTTTACCAAGCATAAGGTCCTTCTTCAGGGACTAGTCCCTCCTGATAACATGTCCAAAGTAATTGAAATAAAGTCTGGCCATCCTTGTTTCTAAGGAGCATTCTGGTTGTACTTCCTCCAAGACAGATCTGTTCATTTTTCTGGTAGTGTTTGATATATTCAATATTCTTTGCTAACACCACAATTTAAATGCATCAGTTTTTCTTTGGCCTTTCTTTTCATTGTCCAGCTTTCACATGCATATGAGGTGATTTAAAATACCATGGCTTGGGTCAGGTGCACCTTAGGTATCAAAGTGACGTATTTGCTTTTTATGAGTTTTATACAAGTTAGCATACACACATATATTTTCTTGCCCTGCCAGCTGAGGTGGCTTAAAAGAAATAACACCCCAGTATCAAAGAGCACATTTAGTGCCCAGACCTTGTTTTCTAATACCATTATGCAATAAAAGGTCCCAGGGATTCTTGGAGAAATGGCTGATTCTAAGAATGGGGAAAGAATTGTACAAGATGAGCCTGGAGCATCTTGTGGTCCACTAAACTAAACAGACTCTGCCACAGACAAGAGGGGCCTAAGGAGACATGATGACTAAATGTAATGTGGTATCGTGAAGGGGCTCCTGTAACAGAAAAAGGACACTAGGTAAAAACTAAGGACATCAGAATAAAGTACGGACTTCAGTCACCAACAGTGTATCAATGTTGATTCATTAATTATATCAAATGTACTGTAATAATGTAAGATGTTATAATAGTAGAAACTAGGTATGCTATATGCAAACTATCTGTAATATATTACCAAGTTAACTGTAAATCCAAGCTGTTCTAAAAAAAAAAATCTAAAAAGTTTGTAAAAGAGAATAACCTACACTTTTTCCCAACAAAGTTATCATGGAATGTAAGTTACCAGTAGGTTCTACTTAGAGCTTAGCTGCTCACCAAAAGGGCGGCAGTTCGAATCCACTGCTCCCTGGAAACCTTATCAGACAGTTCTACTCTGTCCTATAGTGTCACTATGAGTCAGAATCAACTCAACAGCAAGGGGTTAATGCACCCTAGAACTCTGGTGGTGCAGTGGTTCATAATTTGGCTGCTAACCAAGAGGTTGGTGGTTTGAATCCACCAGCTGCTCGTTGGAAACCCTATGGGTGGTTTCACTCTGTCCTATAGGGTCGCTATGAGTCAGAACTGACTGGATGACAACCAGTTTGTTTGTTTCTTTTTGGTTATATCATTTTTAAAATAAGTTATTTTCAATCATGACTTTTTTATTGTTTTTGTTTAAGGAAGAAATTCTAATATGAGCACAATTATGTTCTAATATGAACATAATTGGCTAATGTGATAAGTATATTTATAATTAAATCCAGAAACTATTTAAACTATTGTTGTCTGCATTAATTCTATGTTCATTTTGAAAGATTTAATCCTTAAAAATACCAAAGATCACTTTAACAAAAACTGGGATGCAGATCCCCAGTAAAATCACTATTTTCTTGATACTTTCTAGGGTACTTTTCAGGTATTACGTTTATTGGTGGTAGAGATCTTAAAATTCCAAATAGTAATTACTTTTGTAATCCAGATTTCCCATTTACATTATTATTATGTTTTAAATAAATATTTACATGTGTATACATGTTTGTGTGTGTATACACACATATACATTAGCTATATGTATGCCTATGTATATGTAGGGAGCCTTGATAGGCATTAGAGTACTTGAATATGAAGAGTTAAATGCAACACAAATGTAAGTGTGCCTTTAAAAATCCATTTAAAAAATAAAAGGCAGATTCATTACTTTAGTACAGAAGTATAATTTACCTCCTCTAAAAATGATAAGTATACATTTTCCTATATCTCATGTACTAAAGCATCCATTTTCAGTTTTATTTAGACCTAAAGATCTTTTATTTATTATATTTTCATTCTTATCCTTATCTTCATCAGCATACAGAGAAAGTATTTTATGAGCGTGCTGTTGAAATTTTTAAATTAATCAATGATTCTTTATTAGATAATATATCTTCAGTACTATAAAACATATATTGTCACTTCCATTATGTTCAATTTTCAAAAAAAAAAAGATTCTAATGATGTGTCAAAATAGAATTTGTATACTGTAATGGGGAAATGGCAGGTTTGGTTCTTCAGGACGACTATTTTGAATCTTTTGTTTTTTCCCTGTCATCTCTATCCTAAAAATTAAATGATTAAATTTTACTCTGTGATAAGTTTTATAATACCCAATAAGAAGCAGTTTTGTCAAAATTTAAGATAAAGATAGCAATGTTAAGTGAAAGGAAATACCCAAATGTTTACTGAAGATAATCAAGAAAGTTTAAGAACCATGAATTCTAGTCATGTCTTGCTATTTAGCCATTAAATAGAAAATTCTTTACTTCTTAACTCCAGTGATAAGGTCATTATCTCAAAAATCTTTGTTCAGATCAAAATTGGAGAATTGGAGACTAGACAGCACACCTAAACCTGCAGACATATCTGCTCTGGAGGGAGAAAATGGTCTTTCTTTATATATATACACACACACACACACACACACACTCACATATATATATATATATACATTATATACATTTGTAAATATGGTACGTGTATATATCTCCATACCATAATATATATATGAATATATATACATATATATATACATACTGTATTTTTATGCAAATAACACACATTATCTGTGTTTGTTTGCTGGCCGCGCCCTCCCTCTTGAGGTATTTTCATAAGTGCGCTATGCTTTCTTTTTTTCATAATTACATGTGGAAGAGGATTGGCAACCAAACCTGTTGCCATCTACTTGATTCCAACTCATAGTGATCTTGTAGGACAGACTAGAACTGCCCCATAGGTTTTCCAAGGAGCGGCTGGTAGATTCAAACTGCCAATCTTTTGGTTAGCAGCTGAACTCTTAACCACTGTGCCACCAGGGCTCCTTCTCATAGTTTAGAAGGCTTGAAGTCCCAGTTGAGGACACTGGCTCTAGGAAAGGGCTTTCTCTCTGTTCGTTCTGGGGGAAAATTGTTTCCTCAGCCTCTCTAGCACTAGTGTTCCTTGGAGTTCTTGGGTTTGTAGTCTGGTCTGCCTCCATAGTCTTCAGATAGTCTTGATCTTTCCCCTTTGTGTTCTTTCTTATATGCTTAATCTGCTCTTTTATGTCTTAAAAGTGATCGGTTTAAAACACCTTACGCTGATATGACCTCATAAACATAACAAAGAAAACCCTATTCCCAGATGGGATTATATCCATAGGTATGTTGTTGTTGTGTGCCCTCCAGTCCGTTCAAACTCATAAAAAAAAAAAACAACAAAAAAAAACAAGCTGTTGCCGTTAGTAGATTCTGACTCACAGTTAGCCTAAAGGACAGAGAAGAACTGCCCCATAAGTTTTCCAGGGAGCACCTGGTGGATTCAAACTGCCGACCTTTTGGTTAGCAGCCGTAGCTCTTAACCACTATGCCACCAGGGTTTCCCTTCCAGCCAATAGTGACCCTATATAACAGAGTAGAACTTCCCCATAGGGTTTCCTAAGCTATGAATCTTTACTGGAGTAGATCTCTAAGTCTTTTATCCCATGTACTCACTGGTGGGTTCCAACTACTGACCTTTCAGTTAGCAGTCTAGTGCTTAACCATTGCACTATCTGGGCTCCTTAACCACAGGTATACGGGTTAGTATTTACAACACATATTTTTTGGGAGGGACACACAATTCAATCCATAACACCTGATTCTGTAAATTTATTTATAAAGAATTAGAATATGCAAATAGTAATTTTAAGTCATCACAAATGTAGTGTAATATCAAGTGCAATATACATTTCTAGAAAATTACATTAACTTTTCTGTTTCCTTAGGTCAGTATACAAGTACAACAGGAAGCTGCAATTTTGAAGCTTCAGGAAATTGGACCACAGTTTGCAGTCTTACTCAAGACTCCCAGGATGACTTAGACTGGGTCATTGGCAAGAGAATTCCTGCTGAAACATGGGAACCAGATTCTGATCACACACCAGGTAAAATGAGTAGGAATGTCCAAGCCAAATAATCCACTAGGCTGGAAATCTTCTTTAGTCATTTGAGTGAATATCAAAGTGGATTGCTTATGTCCATGTGGGGATATAGCTCAATTAAGTTTCATTGAAGGAGGGTTAGTCCTTTCTGTTTTCACTCCTGAAATGTTGCATAGACCCAGAACTGACATTGCTACGACAAGGAAACACAAGAGTGATATTTTAAGAAAATCACAAATTTTATTTCCTCCGACTGAAAGATGTTGTTTAAAGTCTTCAGTTGGGGCGGGAGTGAGACAGGTAGCATTTAGGTTAATGCGTGCAATAGGCAAAGGTATAGAATTGGCAATGTTAAGAATTCTCCAGCTGCCACATGGCCATTCAGCTGACCAGCAATTCCATTCTAGTCATTCTGAAGTCTAGGAGCAGATATACAAAAGGTGATGAAGTGAAGAATCAGCTAAGTCTGGATCAGTTTTGTTTCCTGCCTATGTTTTGAGATTAGTAAAATCTTTAATGATTTTACAGCTAATAGAGGTAGAGTGGAAGTAAGCAAGTAATCTTATTACTTATACCCAGAAATCCTGGCTACCTATCACCAAACAAAGGCAATCTAACTTTTCTTAGAGAAGAAAATAATCTAAGGTATTTCTCAAAGCAATTGAAGCATAGACAAAGAAAAAGATTATATGTAATTAAAAATAATTTTTCATAAGAAAAGTGTACAACATTGGCTCAGGTATTTTATGACTAGAGGGAAAAGAATATTAATTTTATTGCTTATATATTTCAAGCAGATTTAACATACTATGTTTAATCACAGTATGAAAGTTCATTATTGTTTTAAAGTTGTCCCCTAATTGTATATTGTATATTAGGGATAAGAAGCAATCATGCTTAGGAAGTGAAAAATTAATATTTTATGAAAATACACTCAAGGATCCAGAAAATTTCCCAGAGGTTAATAGAACAGGGCGGAGACTCAAGAAACTGAGTCCATTAATTAAAGAATTTAGTAAGAAAGGTACATATTTTAATTCATCGGGGAAAAGATGTATTACTTAATGTGGGGCTAGCATATCTGGTTATCTACGTAAAAAAAAAAGGAAATTAAACTCCAGTTTTGTATCATATACAGAAATAAATTCAAGATAGATTAAAGATTTAAATGTAACAAATAAAAATAATAAAACTATTGCAACAAAAGAGAAAGTAAAATATGTGAAATTGAGAAGCAGAATCTAACTTCCAAAATCCCAGAAACTATGAAAGAAAAGATGTACATATTTGATCACGTAAAACTATAGCTTTGGTGTAAAATTTTATAAACAACTTCAACAGGGAAATAATAGGTTAGAAATTGTTTTCCTTGAAGCTTACAACAGATATGTATTCAGATAATTCTTACAAACCTATTAGAAATGGTAACTTTAACAACAAAGATTTGCAAAACCAGTTCACAGATGATCAAATTCAAATTGAAAAAAAAAACTCGTTGTGTCTGGTCTATTTCGAGTCATAGCAACCCTAAAGGACAGAGTAGAACTGCCCCATAGGGTTTCCAAGTCTGTAATTTTTACGGAAGCAGACTGCCACATCTGTTTCCCGTGGAGCAGCTGGTGGGTTAAAACCACAAACCTTTCAGTTAGCAGCCAAATGCTTTAACCACTGCACTACCAAAATATTAAATGACTCTCAAGTTCACAACTCATCAGAAAAATACAAATTAAAATAATAGAAAGACTGGAAAATGTCTCTAGACATTTTCAATTTTCCCCTGGGTGGCAAAATCGACCCCTGTAGGGAACCTAGAGGAACTGCCAGGAGTCCAGTGTAACTTGTTAAATCTACAAGGTACAATATCATACAGCCACTTTAGAGAGCGTTGTGTATGACTTGGAATCGACTCGACAGCACACTACAACAACAACAACAACATTCTGTACATAGATGTCTCCATAAACGATTATGTGAGTGTGGAGAAAAATTAGAAGGATATACACTTGTTTATTAATATGGATTACTTTGGTGGGTGATAGGGTTGGAGTACAGGAGTGGGTTAATACATTTAAAAACAAAAAGAAATAAGTAAAAACAGGACATGCACATCAAAAGTAAACCTAGTAGGTATGATGGCAGCACATTTGTGGTTTTGTGGGAAATGTGCATGTGGACTTTTTTAAGTTTTTCCATTTAAAAAGTCGGAACTATTGCTTCTCAGTACAATAATAATCACTTTTTCTTCAATATTTTTTACAATTCTAAATAATACATCTCCTTTTTCTAAAATTTTGAAAATATAAATAAGCAGAAAAAATAATTGCCAGTAATCCCAGCATAGCACTATAATCATCAATAAGCTTTGTGTTTGAGTATCCCACTATTCTTTTTTTATATAGATATTTCTAATAAAAATAAGTTTCTGCTTGATATAAAATATGCTGTGAAAAAGTTTATATGTTATGAATAATTTTTATATATACAGCAGAGTACTTCACTTTTTGGTAGTATCTTAATGTAAGAAATTATCTAGTGGTAAACTCAAATTATTTTCTAACATTTTCACTATAATAAACAGCACAGTGAATATACATTTAGGTGAATCTTTTTTACTTTTATAGCAATTCCTTAGGACAAATTCCATGTTTGTCTTCTTTGACAAATGATGGGAAATTATTGAATTTTTATTTTTGTGACTAAGTCCAGATAATATCTGGATATACAAATGTGATGACATCTACAGTGATCTTTCCTTATCTTTAAGACAGTGTTTGAAAACTACCAGAGCACATCTGCTGGTGTAATATTACTAATGGTACAAAGAGTATTAGAGGCTCAGCTTAAGGCAAAAAAAATGAATATAATCAATAGCCATGAGAATAGTTCCATCAATTGTTCAAAAGGAAAAATATGAGTGAGTAATTGCTGCCTTTTAATGGAACAATTAAGGACTATTAATGGGAGTATTATTTTCTTTTTTGAACTTTTATAGCTTGTGTAATTTCATTAAAGACCACATGAAAAGTTTTGAATCTGGTTATTTATGCAATATTGCCTACAAGCAATGTTGTCCATAAATAAAGAAAAATAAGCATACTGACAGAATGGTTTATTATCCTCCATGTTAATCACTACTCAAGACAGTATATTTTTACAGATTTCTCTCCTTGAAGCAGCCTGATTATATCATCCCTGCTACCTTATATGCCTCAGTGAACTTGTTTTGACATCTCTGAGACAATGGGCTGCTGAATAAATTGTAAGGACATTAATTAATTTTGGCCCCCTGGGAAAAACAAAATTCTTTATGAGAAGGCCAACAGATTAAAAGAACCTACAGTCTGTTTCTAAGCATCACAACATCACTGTTAATTACAACTGTATTTATGGGTCTTTTCATTTACTGCTACCAAGATGAAGAATTAGATACATAAGGAGGACATTTTAGTGCTCATCACAGGCCTATTTAAGAGCCTTTTTGGGGCCATTGTGGAAGATGTTGAGAGAACCTAGAAATATTAATGCACTCTCTAGTCTGTACATAGAGAGTGTTTACACTTAATGCATATGGGATTTAATGGTGAGAGTGACATTTGCATGACACAGATCAGCCAAGGTACAATACACAAGGCTGCTGGCTTTTTTTTTTCCCCTTCTTTTGTAACTTTATTTTCTTTTTGGTTGTATAATTGGCCATCTCCACAATTAGATCATGAACTCCAATAGGGCAGGAGTCACATCTTGTGCTATTTTTATATTCCCTCCAGCACTTAAAATAAAATTGACTAACACTTGATAAATACTTGTGTAAGGCACATGATACTTAGATCTGTCCCTTTCTGTATTTATTAACAGCAAAGTATTTTTGATTAATCAATGCAACAAGCACTTTCTGAGTGCCTACTAAATGCCACACACTATGTTGGGAGCTTAGGGTGTGAATTAATTAGATATTTGTATAATAACTGTGGAATGGAATAATCTGCCTGATATAACCCACAAGTGTCCTATCATGCAATTGTATATTTACATCCAGAGGTCAAAAAACAGTCCCCCAAAATCTTAGTAATACAAATACCCTAATGTATATTACAGCAGTTTAAGGTATAAAGTGCTTAACAGATATAACTTACTTGATACTTGGTTGAGAGTGCCCTAAAGGTTAGACAGGTGATTAACTGTACTTCTTATTGGGAAGAGACAGATATTGTTATTTCTGCACTAGAGATAAGGAACACAGGAAACTAAATATTTCCCTAAGCCTGTATAATGAATAATGAAAATGATTTAAAATCTTGGTGTATGGAACCTAATCTAAGCTCTTTCTAGGACATCACTGCATGCTTATCCTATACATACAGCCAGTGCTTGAATGCCCTTGACTTCTAAATTTGGGGCCAGTTAATCTCTCTTTCACGGGAGCATGTTGGTTCAGTGGTAGAATGCTCACCTTTCTTTCAGGGGGAACCCAGATTCAATTGCCAGCCAATTCATCTTATGCACAGCACCACCCTTCTGTCAGTGGAGGCTTGAGTGTTGCTAGGATGCTGAACACGTTCACAGTGGTTCCCAGGCAGCGTTTTATTCCATTGTGCATAGGATCACAGTGAGTCAGGGGCCAACTCAAGGGCAGCTAATAACAACCACCTCTTTTTCATTCTAGGCTTACACCCCAATTTCTCCCTGGTCTCTTATGGAGTAAAGGAAAACTCCCATATTTATTTTCTTTGGAGGGTTGGGGCTAGAGCAGGGATATGAAATTAGAGATATAAAATTAAGGCCTAGCTCACATGTGTACCATAGCATTATTCTTGGATTTATTCTAGTCTTATTCACACACACACACACACACACACACAAACACACACATACACACACGGAAATAGACAATAACCATATTAGAACACATTTTTAAAAGCTGCAATAAATGGACCAGAAATTTTTGATGCTTTCCCAGAAGATGAATAAAAAAAAAAAGCAGATCAGATTATATTGAATAGAATAACAGTTGAAGAAATCACAGCACAGACAGGGCAATGTGGTTCACTATAGTTCTTCCCAAGAACACTATACAGACATTTTAAGATCAAAGTTAAAAAATACCAAGAAACATTGAAAAGAATTCCTCAGAATATAGCAACAGCACTCAGAAAACCTGGGACAGTTGGCAACTTGGGCCAGCCCCTCATATTTCCCACCAATGATCAATGCTTCCAAACCCAACTTCTCACAGAAGAGGCTTTTTCTCTTGGGATAAAATCAGAAAACTGCTGTCTGAAAAAAAATTGGGATTATAATGAGGACATTACAGCCTGAAAAACAGGCAAAGTCATGCTTAGGGTTACACAGGATCAAAAAAATAAGATCAGGGAGAAACAAAAAGGTAACTCTCCACAGGAATTAAACATTGGGACATTACAGTCTGCTCGCCTGCCTACTCTTGACCTCACACAAAGTTAAGTTGTTCTTAACTTTTGCTGCATATTAGAATCATTGGGGGAGTTTAAAAATTACTAATATTAATATCTGGATTCTAAATACCTAAAAAATGCTACTGTTTGAACCTCATAAAGATTCTGATTTAATAGGTCTATGGTGTGGCCTGGAGTCCCTGGGTGGTGCAAAGAGTTAACGTGCTCAGCTGCAAAACAAAAGGTTGGAGGTTCAAGTTCACCCAGAGGCACCTTGGGAGAAAAGTCTGGTGACCTACTTCTGGAAAATCAGGCATTGAAAACCTTATGGAGCACAGTTCTACTTTGACACATATGGGTCACCATGAGTTGAAATCAACTCAAAGGCAACTTGTTTGGTTTTTGGGTTCTTTTTGGTGTGGTTTGGGTATCAGGATTTTTAAGAACTCCCAAAAAGTTTAAAGTATGTAGTTAAGGTTGTGAACTACTGCCCTATAGGAAAGCCTGCTTGTCTACATGACCAACCCACCTATACAGCACTTATAGTTCATTCTCTAACTCAAAAGGAGGACTGGGGGAGAACAGTTCTGTAAAACAAAATTGGAAATTCTTTCCTATTACCTACACTAAGCAATAAAATTATTTTCCAGTCTAATTAAAAATCCATAAGTTCATAATGTCTTAAAAATATCATTGATAATTTTTGGAAGCCTCACACTACAAATTTCAAAATTAATTACAAAGATACACTAATCAAAAGAGTCTGGTACTGGCATAAGGATAGATCAATAGATCAATAGAATAAAATTGGGGGTCCATAAATTAACCCTAACATTTATGTTGTTGTTGTTATGTGCCATCGAGTAAGTTCTAACACTTAGTGACACTATGTACAATAGAACTGAACACTGCCCAGTCCTGCGCCATCCTCACAATTGTTGTTATATTTGAGCCCATTGTTGCAGTCACTGTGTCAATCCATCTCATCAAGGGTCTTCCTCTTTTTGGCTGACTCTCTATTTACCAAGCATGATGTCCTTCTCCAGGGACTGGTCCCTCCTAATAACATGTCGAAAGTACATGAGAAAAAGGCTCGCCATCCTCACTTCCAATGAGCCCTGTCGCTATATTTCTTCCAAAAGACTTGTTCATCCCTCTGGCAGTCCATGGCATATTCAATATTCTTCGCCAACACCATAAGGCATCAATTCTTCTTAGGTCTTCGTTATTCATTGTCCAGCTTTTGCATGCATATGAGGCAATTGAAAATATTGTGGCTTGAGTCGGGTGCACCTTAGTCCTCAAAGTGACATATTTGCTTTTGAACACTTTAAAGGGGTCTTTTGCAGCAGATTTCCCAATGTAATGTGTCGTTCGATTTCCTGACTGCTGCTTCCATGAGCATTGATTGTCCATCCAAGTAGAATGAAATACTTGACAACGTCAATCTTTGCTGCATTTATCATGATGTTGCTTATTGGTCTAGTTGTTTTCTTTATGTTGAGATGTAATCCATACTGAAGGCTGTAGTCTTTGATCTTCTTCAGTGTTTCAAATCCTCTTCACTTTCAGCAAGCAAGGTTGTGTCATCTGCATATCACAGGTTGTTAATGAGTCTTCCACCAATCCTGATGCCCTGTTCTTTTTCATATAGTCCAGCTTCTCTTCACAGCATTATCCATAATTTGTTATGATCCACACGGTTGAATGCCTTTGCATAGTCAATAAAACAAAGATATACATCTTTCTGGTATTCTTTACTTTCAGCCAAGATCCATCTGATATCAGCAATGATATCCCTCATTCCACGTCCTCTTCTGATTCCAACTTGAATTTCTGGCAGTTCTCTGTAGACGTAATCCTGCAAGCACTTTTGAATCATCTTCAACAAAATTTTACTTACTTGTGGTATTAATAGTGTTGTTTGATAATTTCCAAATTCTATTGGATCACCTTTCTTTGGAATGGGCACAGATATGGATCTCTTTCAGCTGGTTGGCCAGATAGCTCTCTTCCAAATTTCTTGGCATAGGCAAGTGAGCACCTCCAGTGCTGTATCACTTTGTTGAAACATTTCAGTTGGTATTCTGTCAATTCCTGGAGGCTTGTTTTTCGCCAGTGCCTCTAGTGCAGCTTGGACTTCTTCCTTCAGCACCATCGGTTCTTGATCATATGCTACCTCCTGAAATGGATGAATGTTTACCAGTTATTTTTGGTACAGTAACTCTGTGTATTCCTTCCATCTGCTTTTGATGCTTCCTGCATCATTCAATATTTTGCCCATAGAATCCTTCAATATTGCAACTCAAGGCATGAATTTTTTCTTCAGTTCTTTCAGCTTGAGAAACACCGAACGTGTTCTTCCCCTTTGGTTTTCTATATCCAGGTCTCTGCACATTTCATTATAAAATTTTACTTTGTCTTCTTGAGCTGCCTTTTGAAATCTTTGTTCAGCTCTTTTACTTCATCATTTCTTCTGCTTGTGTTAGCTATTCGATGTTCAAGAGCAAATTTCAGAGTCTCTTCTGACATCCATTTTGGTCTTTTCTTTCTTTCCTGTCTTTTTAATGACTTTTTGCTTTCTTCATGTATGATGTCCTTGATGTCATTCCACAACTTGTCTGGTCTTTGGTCACTAGTGTTCAATGTGTTGAATCTATTCTTAAGATGGTCTCTCTCATGGATTGAATTGTGGCCCCCCAAAATATCTGTCAACTTGACTAGGTCATGATTTCCAGCATTGTATGATTGTGTAATCTGATGTGATTTCCTTATGTGTTGTAAATTCAATCACTATGATCTAATAAGATGGATTAGCGGCAGTTATACTGATGAAGTATACAAGATTGGATAGTGTCTTAATCCAATCTCTTTCAAGATATAAAAGAGAGAAGTGAACAAAGACACATGGGAACCTCATACCAACAAGAAAGCAGTGCCAGGAGCAGAGCGTGTCCTTTGGACCTGAGGTTCCTGTGCAGAGAAGCTCCCAGACCGAGGGAAGAATGATGACACAGACCTTCCTCCAGAGTTGACAGAGAAAGCATTCCCCTGGAGCTGATGCTCTGAATTTGAACTTGTAGCCTACTGGAGTGTGAGAGAATAAACTTCTCTTTGTTAAAGCCGTCTACTTGTAGTATTTCTGTTATAGCAGCACTAGATGACTAAGACAGTCTCCAAATTCAGGTGGGATATGGTCAAGGTCATATTTTGGCTCTGGTGGACTTGTTTTAATTTTCTTTAGCTTCAATTTGAACTTGCGTATGAGCAATTGATGGTCTGTTCTGCAGTCAGCCCCTGACCTTACTCAGACTGATGATATTGAGCTTTTCTATTGGCTCCTTCCACAGATGTATTTGATTTGATTCCTGTGTATTCCATCTGGTGAGGTCCATGAGTATAGTTGCTGTTTATGTTGCTGAAAAAAAGTGTTTTCAATGAATAAGTCCTTGGTCTTGCAAAAGTCTATCATACGACCTCCAGTGTCATTTCTGTCACCAAAGCCATATTTTCCAACTACCAATCCTGCTGTGTTTCCAGCTTTTGCATCCCAATCACCAGTAATTATCAAAGCATCTTGATTGTATGTTTGATCAATTTCAGACTGCAGAAGTTGGTAAAATATCTTCAACTTCCTCATCTTTGGTATTAGTGGTTGGTGTGTATATTTGGATAATAGTTGTATTAACTGGTCCTCCTTGTAGGCATATGGATATTATCCTATCACTGAGAGCATTGTATTGTATTTCAGGATAGATCTTGAAAAAAAATTTTTTTAAACTGTGCTTTAGGAGAAAGCTTAAAGCTCAAGTTAATTTCTCATACAAAAATTTATACACATATTGTTTCATGACATTAGTTACAATCCCCACAATGTGACAACACAGTCCCTCTTTCCACCCTGTGGTACCCTTTGTCTATTTAATCAGTTCCTGTCCCTTCCTGCCTTGTCATCATGCCTCTGGACAGGTGCTGCCCATGTGGTCTAGTGTATCTGACTGAACTAAAAAGCACATTCCTCATGTGTATTATTTTTTGTTTTATAGTCCTGTCTAATCTTTGTCTGTAGAATGGGCTTCAGGAATGGTCTCAGTTCTGGGTTCACAGAACGCCCTCGGGCCATAGTTTTGGCGGTTCCTCCAGTCTCTGTCAGACCATTAAGTCTGATCTTTTTACATGAATTTGAATTCTACACCACACTTTTCTCCTGCTCTGTCAGGGACTCTCTGTTGTGTTCCCTGTCAAGGAAGTCATTGGTGGTAGCCAGACACCATCTAGTTCTTCTGGTCTCAGGCTGGTGGAGTCTCTGGTTTATGTGGTCCTTTAGTCTCTTGGGCTAATGTTTTCCTTGTGTCTTTGGTTTTCTTCAATCTCCTTTGCTCCAGGTGGGATGGGACAAATTGATGCATCTTAGATGACCACTCTCAAGCTTTTAAGACCACAGATGCCACTTGCCACAGTGGGATGCAGGGAAATGTTCTTTTTGATAATAAACTTGAAGCCATTTCTTTTCAATTTATCATTCATATACTAGACTATATGATTGTCTGATTCAAAATGGCTGATACAAGTCCACTTCATCTCACTAATGCCTAAAATGTCAGTCTTTATGCGGTCCTTTTCATTTTTGATGACTTCTAGTTTTTCTAGATTCATACTTCATACATTCCATGTTCCGATTATTAATGGATGTTTACAGCTCTTTCTTCTCATTTTTATTCAAGCTGCATCAGCAAATTTATGGTCAACTGATTTTTGACAAAAGGCCCAAGAAAATTCAATGAGGAACAAGTAGTTTTTTAATCAAATTTTATGCTGAGACAAGTAGATATCCATGTGCAAAGGAATGAAACTATACCCCTAACTCACACTATATGCAAAAAGTAATTCAAGGCATATTATAGGCCTAAATGGATGAGATAAAATTCTTACAAGAAAATGTAAGAGTAAATCTTTATGACCATGAGGTGCGCAATAGTTTCGTAGAAGTTACACTAAAAACACAAGTGACAAAAGAAAAATAGGTAAAATGGACATAATAAAAATTAAAAATGTTTGTGTATCAAAGGACACCATCAAGAAAGTGAAAAGATAACTCACAGAATTGGAGAAAATATTTGCAAATTGTATTCTGACAAGGGACTTGTACCCAGAATATATGAACAACTCTTATGACTCAATAATAAGAAAAATAAATAACCTAATTTTTTTTTAAAATGGGAAAAACTGTGGAACAAAATTCTAATTCACAAAAAAAGACCAGACTTACTGGCCTGACAGAGACTGGAGAAACCCCTGGATCAAGGTCCCCGGACACCCATTTAGCTCAGTAATGATGTCATTCCTGAGCTTCACCCTTCAGACAAAGATTAGACAGGCCCATAAAACAAAACAAGACTAAAGGGGCACACCAGCCCACGGGCAAGGACTAGAAAGCAGGAGGGGCAGGAAAGCCAGTAATAGAGAACCCAAGGACAAGAAGGGAAAGTGTGGACATGTTGTGGGGTTGGTAACCAATGTCATGAAACAATATGTGTACTACCTGTTTAATGAGAAACTAGTTTGTTCTGCAAACCTTCATCTAAAGTACAATAATAAAAAAAAATTAGAAAAGTTATTTGAATGGACATTTTTCCAAGAGATATGCAAATGACCAGTTGTTGTTTTTGTTAGGTGCCACGAGTCGGTTTCGACACATAGCAACCCTATGTACAATAGATCAATACACTTCCCTGTCCTGTGCCATCCTCAAAATCATTGCTATGTTTGAGCCCATTGTTGCAGCCACTGTGTCCATCCATCGCCTTGAGTGTCTTCCTCTTTTTTGGTCCCTTCTGATAACATGTCCAAAGTACATGAGATGAAGTCTTGCCATCCTTGCTTCTAAGGAGCATTCTAGTTGTACTTCTTTCAAGACAGATTTGTTTCTTCTTCTGGCAGTCCATGGTATATTCAATATCCTTCACCAACACCATAATTCAAGGGCATCAATTCTTCTTTAGTCTTCCTTATTCATTGTTCAGCATATGAGGTGATTGAAAACATCATGGCTTGGGTCAGGTACACCTTAGTGCTCAAAGTGACATCTTTGCTTTTTAACACTTTAAAGAGGTCTTTTGCATCAGATTTGCCAAATGCAATACGTTGTTTGATTTCTGGACTCCAGTAAGCAACCTCATGATAAATGGAGAAAACATTGGTGTTGTCAAGAATTTCATTTTACTTGTGTTGTAGGGGAAAAACATTACAAAGTCTAGAAAAGCAACAAGAAAGTTTTGTTCAGCATATATTCAAAAGTGGGAAGCAGACAACCATGCCGCCAGGGCCATGTCTGCCTGAATCCAAAGAATGTTACAGAGTAGGCAAGAATGGGAAAACGGACAAGCATGCTGCCACAGCCTGTCTGCCCGAGTCCAAGGAAATAATATAGAATAGGCAAGAGTGGGAAAACAGACAAGCATGCAGCCACAGCCATGTCTGCCTGAGTCCAAAGACCATTACAGAGTCATCAGTATATATTAACATTACAAATGGGCAAAACCATTGAAAGCTTAGTCTTTTCAGATTGGCTAGAAACTGTGATCCTACATTTCCAATTGTCTTTCTTAACAATCATTGGTACAGGTTTCAGTAAGGAGAGTCAGGAGTGTCTTCATTGGTCCAACAAATTTCTGTTCACTTAATGCTAATAGAAAAAGATAAGAGTGGAAAGTCTTCTCTGTTGTGTTTGATTGGCTTTATGTGAAAGTTTCCCTAAAAGATATTTTTCAAGATTATTTTAGCTATTGTCTTTATACCTCAGGGCCCAGTTGATGTGTCCTTGTGAGCCCAACTCCAGCTGGGTCACGTTCTCTATGCTCAAGGAGAGGGAATAATAACTCAGATATTATTTCCTAAATCACTTGCATCCACAACTAATGCCGATTGAAGCAGCAGTCAAGAAAAATGACCAATAAGCACATGAAAAGATACTCAACATCATTTGTTTATTAGGTAAATGTAACTGAAATCACAATGAAATAATTCTTCATACTCACCAGGATTCCTATAGTCAAAAAGACAATAACAAGTATTGGCCAGAATGTGGAGAATTTAGAACCCTCATGCATTGCAGATATGAATGTAAAATGATGTAGCCACTTTGGAAAACAGTTTGGCAGGTTCTCAAAATGTTAAACAGAGTTACCCTTGATCAAATGATTCTGCTTCTAGGTTATACCCAAAGAAAAGAAAACACGTCCCCAAAAAACTTATACATGAATGTTCATAGCAGCGTTTAGTCATAATAACCAGCAAGTGGAAACAAACCAAATGTCCATCTTTCTTCAACAAATAAACTGCAGAAAAGAGATAAAGGAGATAAGATTAAAAGAGAGTTAAAGAGACATGACAACTGAAGGATATATAGATCAGATTGAGGAAATTCTCTTCTATTCCTAACATACTCCAAAACCAAATCCACTGCTATCAAGTCGATTCTGGCTCTTAGCAATTCCAAGGCTGTAAATCTCTACAGAAGCTGACTGCCACATCTTTCTGCTTTGAATCAGATGTCCCAACCAATTTTTATCAAATTCTTCTACTTGTGGGAAGAGAATCATGGGCTTGATTTCTGGTTTTCTTTCCTTTCTCTTGGTTTATTTGTCTATCTTCATTTAAAATACTCCCTAGAATACTTTGTAATTATCTCAGGTAGGACCCAAAAGGTGCAATTTTTTTTTTCTTTTTCAGAACAAAGGTATCATTTAACTGAAACATTAAGTTCAGTGAAAACTGTGTGAAGGAACCAATTCTCTTAGAATTCTTGTGGGGCAGGAGTAAACCCTGAATAATGAACCCGAAAATCTTTCAGATTATTTCATGAATTCAGTTATGCAGACATCATGGTTTCTTTAACAAGAATTTACTAAGCTCATACTTATTCATAAATTTTATTCCTTGGTAAAATAATTAACCATTACATTTACCCCTGTCTATCTTCTCAAAATCTTGCTTCCTTGTATTTATTTTCCTTTTTTAAATGTCTTCAAATTCCCTCTCTATAACCACACCATACGTTTAACCTTTTGCACAATATGTAACCTCAACCTAGATGCCCTTCTAACCGTTGCTGAATTTGCTTCTTTATTACAAATCATAATTCCCGACACATAGTATCCTCTACCTCGCTATGTACACCTTCTTTGATTCCCTAAAATACATATTCTGCAAAAATATTATTTCTTCACAAACATCTATTGGCCAGTAGCTCTTCATCATTGATCCAGACACTGGAGAAGTAGATGTTTACCAAATATAGTGCTTTCCCTCACAGAGCTTCTACTCTAGCTCTTTTGGGGGACTTAAATGATCTCATAATCACAATGGGCCTAATTCTTCCTATTATGTTGCATATCATATTAGTGATCAATCCACACCTTCCTGAAGTTTTCACTTGGCTTTCGTTATTAAGGACTGTGACTCTTTCCCTAATGTTATGCTTTTCTTTATTCCTTTTTCTTTTAAAATCTAAATGCAAGCCAATATTTTGAATTTATTTACAACTTTTTCTACACTTTTTTCTGCTCAGTATTTTTATTCTCTCAGTGCTCAAAATTTGCTAATTCCTACATGTATCTAGTCTTTATTTCCAAGTTCCAGTCCCACATTTCCCATTGCTAGCTAGACGATTGCCAGCATCACAAAGTCACCTATCCAAACTCAAATGTGTCTTCCTTTCAGAATGAATCTCCTCCTCCTGACCCTAATATTTTTGGTACTCTCATTATCATTTGACACCAGTTGCGAAAACATTGTTAACACTGTTAATTGGCTGTCAATTTCAAATTCTGTTAACTCTTCATTCTCTACATATTATAGGTGTTCCTGTCTTTGTATTTACACTTCTGTCATCTGAATTTACTCCTCGGCTATTGCAGGTGTCAAGGCAACTAAGTCACTTCTAAGTTAGGTCACTCCTCACTGATGCAGGATTGATACTTTTAAAGACATCTGAAATGATGACTCCAGGTCTTCCAAATCATCAGAGGCTCTTCATTGCCTTTTAGGTTGGCATTCAGGGACTCACATGTTCTTCCCCAAACTGCGTTGCGAAGTTCAATTCATGCTTTATTCTTCTACATTTTCTGTTTTCTTGTTCCTCAAATGTGCTTTGTGAATTCTAAATGTTAACTCATAATGTTAACTCGTAAATGTTAACTCATATGTCATACTGTTAATTTAGAATTATCTCTGCCACTCCTACACTACTTTCTTCCCCCTGCCACTATGTCCACTATCGAAATATTCATTATTCTTTGATATCCTGATACAAGAGCATGTCTTTCATGAAATTTTTCTTATCCATCAACTGTAAAATATATTTTCTTTGTTGAACTCCATCGTATTAACCTACATCAATATTTGGTCTTACATGCTCACAATAACCCTCATGAAGTATATTGTATTATTATTATAATCCCCATTTTATGAATGATGGATATGAGACATGGGGTGATTTAGTGATTTGCCCAAATTCATAGTGCTTACAAGTATCAGAGTTTAGATTTGAACCCAGTAGTCCGAGCCCAGAGCTTGTCTTCTAACCACCACCTTATTGGTAGCTTTTATTGTTAGATTCTTTTGTGTATGTTTCCTATTTTCCTCACCATATGTTGTCCATCTTTCTAACATCCAAATGCAAGATAGTGCCTTAGCTATAGTAGATATCCAACCAATAACTTCAGATTGTCTTATTTCCACTGCTTGAATCATCTTTGTATCTATTCCTTAAATTTCCCTGAATAGTACTAATTTGCAACTATGTTCTAAGTACTTTACCTGGATTGTATCATTTAATCTTACCAAAACCCATGAGGAAAAAGTACCTACTATTATTACTTATTGCTTCTGAGTCCTAGATAATTTAAATAGGTTGCCCAAGGTCACATATTTAATAAGTGGTAGCATCAGAATTCGAATAGAAGCCTATAGGTTTAGTGCCCACAAGCCTAATCATTGGGCAATCCTGCCCACAGTTGCTTCTCATTACATATTCTTTAAAAAATCCAATAATACCTTTTTCTGTTTCATCAAAAATAAACATTCTTCTGTGCTTGCTTGCTTTCACACATTTCAGGCAAAATGGATCTGAAATCTAAACAAAGTCAAAGCTCTTTTATTACAGTTCTCATTTAGCATTTACCTAAAAAAAAATTTTATAATATTTTATTAGTTTTTCTTTCCTTTATGACTTCAGAAATAGGTTTCTTTTTAATCTCAATTTAGCAAGTGAAATCTAGTTACAGAAATGTTAAGCCAATGCATGCTTGTGAAGGCATTTTGACAAGAAAATGACACATAAAGAGGTTCCTCAGGGTTCTTCGAGTATGAGAATCAAAAGATTCAAAATCCCTTGTCTCTACCTAGACTTAAAGGAAGTGCCAACCAATTGCATTTATATATCATCTTTCTGTGATTGAGATATCCTTGCTGCTGAGTAAATTAGGAGCTTTCAAAATAAGATGAATCTATTTTGAGATGGCATGTTACAACTAGAAGCTTCATTTTTACATCAGATCTATGCATACTGAGGGAAAAAGATACAGTACTGAATTAACCATAACAAACCCATTGCCTCAAATTGATTCCGACTCATAGCAATCCTACAGGACAAAGTAGAACTGCCCCATAGGGATTCCAAGGCTGTAAATCTTTATGGAAGCAGACTGCCACATCTTTCTTCCACGGAGGGCTGGTAGATTCAAACTACCAACCTTTTGTTGAGCAGCCTAGTGCCTAACCACTGTGCAACCAGGGCTGCTTAGTACTGAATTAGGTGCCCGTACATAGCATTAGGAGCCCTGGTGGTGCAGTGGTTAAGCACTCAGCTGCTAACCAAAAGGTCAGCACTTTGAACCCATGAGCCGCTGAGCTGGAGAAAGAAGTGGCTAGTCTGCTTTGTAAAAATTATAGCCTTGGAAGCCCTATGGGCCAGTTCTATTCTGTCCTTTAGGGTTTCTGTGAGTGGGAATCAACTGGACAGCAGTGGATTTGGGTTTTAAATAGCGTTAAAATAAAACATTCTGTTGTAAATTGTTGTTGTTATTGTTTTTAAGTAGGTAATAATTACTCTGAGAAGAGTATAAACTTGAAAAAATATCAGTTAAAAAAATACCAAATCTAATCATCGTACAGCCCTTCAAAAAGCAAATACAAGTCACCTAACAACAGACATTTCTAACAAATACATTGAGAAAATTTCATTTGACTTCAAAGGCTCTGTATCTGTGGATGCCATTTTGACAACTTTGAAGAAACTTTTGTTCTGTCTCTGAGCATGTTTGTATTTCATAGCCTTTAAAAATTGCAGAAGCAAATAGCTACCACCTTGGAAATCTGGGGGAAAAAAAGAAAGTACAGAAAGAAATTGAAGGCATTTCAACTGATAGTCATTATACACCCTTATATTTTAGAGTGAGGGACAGGCGTAAATGATAGAGGATTTAGAGCCAAGCTGACTAAGTCTGACTCCGAAGAAGGGAGCATTTGCTATTTTGAAAGAGAAGCAATATTGCATGGCATTTTAAAAACCATTAGGCAGCTTTATTTTATGAGCAGGATAAAAGGACTAAAATTACTTACAATTTAAAGCAGGGAGTGAATTCAGATCACTTGAAGTGGGAAATTGTCTTTTATGATTTGACCCTAGTGCCAGTGAGTACAATTCTTCTTAGGGCACTAGATCTGTAAAAATATAGCTTTCTTTTAAAAGTAGTAACTATCCTTTAAAAAATAATGCCAGATTTATTACCTTATGACACAATAACTCAGTGAAGCATTTTCAAAAATTCAAGATTGTAGCTAATCACATCTAAAGGACAAATTAGAATCTTTACTCTCTGCTGATACCAAAGTGGAGCAGAATGTCAGTGAAGCACAGTGATGGGTTCTGAATGTGCCTAATAGATTTTTGGCACTAACGTTCAGTAATAATGGTGATTTGAGCAAAGTACACTTTGATGCTGGATTTACACTATTTGACACTGACTGCTCCCCAGTTTTCAAAGCTGTGTGCATTTCTTAAAAGAGTTTAAGGAAAAAATATCGAACATTAATAAGAAGCCTGTATCTACGGGCTGCGTTTAGATAATTAAGATGTGAAATATAAAGTCTGTACCCTAAGGATCTTAAGAACCTGTAATCATAAATAAAAAATTAAAGTATTAAACTAATGTGCACAGGAAATATTAGGAGGCAGAGAATGGGGGGGAGATAAAAATCAGACATATATAATGTGTACTTACTTATCTGGTAGTACTAAGTGTAATATATTTTACAAACTTAATGGAATAAAGTCTTACCTAAAATATTAATTAGGTTTCCTTTTTTTTCTTTAATGGTCAATAGAAAGCTGTAAAATAGTCTAAAACCAAACAAAGAAATAAAAAAATCCTACTTTTATGAAAATCTGTTCCATGAATGTTGTTGATCATTCAAGAGTCACATACAAATAAAGTAAACCAGTTTGATGACCATTTACCATTAAATTATAAACATGTTGTGACAGTTGAGACTTATAAGCTTTATTATTTTCTCTAACAAATTCTGAACTTGGTATGGGAGTCTAGATTGACCTTACACCAAGGTTTTTGCCAGATATAAATAGGTAGTTCTCAATGAAGTAGCTGCGTTTATATTATAAATGTTTGAAAGTGGGTCTAGTCTGAGCTTGCTAGATAAAGAATGATTCTATTTCTGAAACTATAATTCAAGGTAAGGTTTTATAACTATGTGATACAGTGTATCATTCCTGGATAATTCATATATTTCTATTAATAATTTCAAGAGGCTAAGCAACTTTTCACTTTTATGATTCTCAAGAAAAAATATGGCATTGCAAAATGTCTGTTTCTCTCACAAAGTCAAACTTAAGATATTCTAGAGTTCCAGAATCTCCAAAGACCAAATGTGCAATGACGAGTACTAAATTACCAGGCATGGTTTTACATTCTTAAATTTAAAAATGGATAAAATTTCACATTTACATGCATTAACACCCCAGCCAGGAATCAACTTACTAATTTTTTTTTGTTGTTGTTCCACTATAGGATTTTATAAGACCGAAAGTGAATATGCAAATTATAAGAGACCAGGCAAGGTATACTTTGAACACTCAGCCCAGAGTCCCCGAACTAATAATTGAGATTGCTAACTTTGATCTTCAGCCTGGCATGACGTTGTTTGTCTTGCACTAAAATAAATATGCTGCAATTAAATGGTGGGTTATCATCCCCAGTGAATTATATATATTTTTACATTGAGTTTCATAGCATAGTCCTAACATGCAAACATTAGATCGTACTACATTCCTTTTGATGCTGTCATATCTTTGCTAAGCTGGTTTTCAGTAGTTACTATATTAAAAGTAATTACTGGGGAAAATAAATATGGAATAGGAAATAAGGTTGGTGATGTTCTATCTGATTTCAAGATTTGAGAATTTGGGCAGTGCCCAAAATAGAAGGTAATATGGCTATTTAAATTTAAAAAGTATTTTTTTTTCAGAGTTTATGTATGATTTTTTTCAAATATCTACAGTGTTGTTAGAATATTAACGTTTATTAAGTTGGTTGGATTTGAGTACTAAATTAAAAAAAAAAACTTAGAGATTTCTTCAGCTTCCAGTGCCGTGAAGGAATTGCTGAGATGCTAAAGACACTGTGTCCAGAATGAGTTTGTGACACTATGTTATAATAATTAAATGATTAAACATAGAGCACTTGGTTAGACTTAATTCCAGTCACTATGCAAACTTAAAACATGCTCTTCAAAAATAAATACCATATTACTAAAATTATTCAAAAGAAACATATAAGTGAAATTTTCATATATTTATGCAATTAGAGGAATAAATTTACTTAAATACAAGATTTTAAATTGGAATTCCTAACTTTGTAAAATGGATTAAGTTTGTGTCTATGAGCACAATTATGACTTTCCCTTCTGATCAAAATATTTAACTTTCATCAACAAGTTAACACTAAAGCAAGGAAAAAGAGATATTTAAAATCTGAGTTAAAAACGATCTGCTTTTGAGATAGAAGTACATTATTTCTGAATATTTGTTATACTATTTACAAGCTAAGCTATAAAATATAAAATAGTTTTATACAAACATGCTTAACATAATTTAACCTAATTTGAAGCTAGTTCAAGACCATTTCTTCACATTAAATATAGGATGAATACATTCTAAACTTTAACCCTTGAAAATATAAGGGAAACTGTTACTATAGCTCATTTGGTTATAGTGTATATTTCTTATTCAGGATGATGTTTTAAAGTTGGTCTGAGAAAGTGCAGTTTAAATGCATTAGAAATCTTCTGGGGTGTAAAAGGCAACAGGATAAGGAAAAACCTAGATGCTCTTGTTTAAGCACAGATGATGTGAATTTAAGGAGTCCCTGGGTAGTACAAATGCTTAACGCACTTGGCTGCTAACCAAAAGGTTGCAGGTTCCAGTCTACCCAGAGGTACGTTGGAAGAAAGGCCTAGTGATCTACTTCTGAAAAAATCAACCACTGAAAACCCTCCGGAGCACAGTTCTACTCTGACACACATGGGGACACCATGAATCAGAATTAACTCAATGGCAACCGGTTTGGATTTTGGTTTTATGTTTTTAACATAATAGGTTTGACAGATAGAATCTAGGCATAGGTTGGTTATGCATGTCACACATTTGTCTCTATTGTCCAAATAAAAAAAAAAAAAACAGGTGACCTACTTGGAAAGAAATGTGCAAAGAAACTTAGAAAAAAACTTTTCTATAGCTGTATTTAAATATTTTATTAATTTTGTGAACCCAGTATTTGGTAGTACATACAACGTATTTCAAAGGACAATGAGAACAGAAGATGACATTTGAAAACTGGTGAGTGAGTTGCTGATGCCGCAGGAAAGTTTTTCATGTCGTTTTCCTTACTACACTTTTAGATTGAGGAAAATCTTGCTATAATAATTCTCAGGTCATGTTCCATAGTTATATTTTTTTTAAATTGAGATTATTTTATTGCATCGCCTTTATAAAGGGTCCTAAGCGAAGAGACCTATTTTCAATTAGTACATATGTAGAAATATAAAAAAATTGCAGGCAAAATCAAACAATCTCTTAGATTTTCTCCTTAAATTTGGCTCTATGAGAACTAAAAATAGGCTATCTTGTTTACCTCACAATCCACTGGCACATCCACCAAAAAAAAAAAGTTACCATCAAGTCGATTCTGACACACAGTGACCCTATAGGAGGGGGTAGAACTGCCTCATTAAGCTTCCAAGGAACGATTGCTGGATTGAAACTGTCGACCTTTTAGTTAGCAGCCGAACCCTTAACCACTACACCACCAGCACTCCTCAGGCCCTGTTAAATTAATACTTGCTGAAATAATGTCCTTCAAAAACACGAAAAAGCCAAGCCATTAGTTGATATGGTGTGATCATCTAATTCTCCTTTGAATTGCATTCTGACTACTTTCCTGTTAACTTGGTTCAGGGGAATAGTGCATGAGTGTTCCTTCATTGAAGACTCAGTATTCTGGGGTAGGGGGCAGAAAGTTAACAAACACATATGCTGATTAATGTGAGTGTAGTCAAGTTACCTGACAACTAGCTCTTAAGAAGGAAAGCCGTCACTATTAACTTACAATTAATGATAAAATATATATAACATTTTAGTATTGTTACTCAGATATATATGTATACGTATGTATATATGAATAACAATAGTAACAACACTAAAATGCCACCAAAAAACCAAACCAAACCCGTTGCTGTCGCATCAATTCCAAATCATAGTGACCCTAAAGGACAGAGTAGAACTGCCCCATAGGGTTTCCAGGGAGCACCTGATGGATTCAAACTGCCACCCTTTTGGTTAGCAGCCATAGCTCTTAACCACTACGCCACCAGGGTTTCCTAAAATGCCACAGAGAAAAACAGTATGTATTTTTTAATTTAGAAATTATTTTAATTTATCCTCCATTAAGAACTATAAGCAAATATTTAATCAAAGGCAATGTTTGATTTGATATACATATTTTTTATATCCTTTCCCAGTAAAAGCCACAAAGAATTAATTTGAAGGGAACAGTAGTTGTGATGAATTTTGACAATCAAGTCAACAGAAAAAAATCCAATTGCATTTAAAACCTGGAGATTGTTCACATACTAATGCAGCTGAGGAGAGTAGAAGCTGTCACTCAGAGAAAATAATATGATGACTTTCAGAATCCCATTTCACTTTGCAGTTAGAGCCATTCGCTACTACTGAGGTCAATGTGTGAATCAGATCAACTGAAAATGAGAGACAATATCAATCTGCAATCATCGCCCACAGAGTAACTGCGCAAACATACAGGATACAAAATATTTTATTTACTTGAAACTGACAGACAAATTTGAGCAAATTAAAAAAAAAGAATACACCTTCATGGTCAACATAAATATTTGGTCGCTTTGTGTACAAGTCACAATCCCACAGGAATTTTGTGAATCATATGATCATAGTGAGATACTTTTTTTTTTGGTCAAAAAGAATTAAATTACATATCTGACTCACACAAAATGAGTTGTATTTAATTGTGTGTATGTGTGTGTCTGAAAGACAGTATGTGATATTTGCATAGGAAATGAAATTTGTACAGGTTTGAACACTTTCTATTTGAAAACATTGCATTTATCTATTTTAAGGCAATGGGCAACACTTCCTGTATGTCAACTCATCTGGCCCGAGAGAAGGATACACTGCACGGATCACTACTTCCAAATACTTCCCAGCAAGCCTTGGAATATGTACTGTCCGGTTCTGGTTCTACATGGTTGATCCCAACAATATGGGAATATTAAAGGTAAAAAAGGAAGACAGAGATTTGAGTTCACTGAAATATTCATAATGTGTTTAAGCACTGTTTTCCTTTTCTTCTACTAACTTGTTTTTTTTTTTTTTTGGTAATCACGACACCAATTCTCATTCCATTGATTGCTCATTTCTTTCTGGGACAACAGGATCTTGGCAAACAGTACTGTCATTCATCTTAATTTTATTCAAGTTTTATCTCATTGATGGGTGCCACCTGAACTTTATTATAGTGCATGACATTTAAAAGTTTATCTGAGGATAAAAGCGTATGGGCACATTCTGTATGTTCTTTCTGAATATATAGTAACAGTAAACAAATGTGATGTGAGGGATAATGATGAAGAATATTTTATATCCAGAACATAGTAAAGACAAAGCAAATTTAAGATTTTAACTATGTATCAGCTTGCACTAAAAACAGCACATCTCCCTATTTTTAACTAATTTAAAACAAGAATCTGCACCAAATACAGATGTCTTTAAAGAAACACGTTGCTTCGTTTATATGTCTAATTCTATGAACGATCAAGAAGCTTTTCAATTATCATGAACTGATTTTGAAATCTTGGTTTTTAATTAGGTGTTGTGTTCTGATATATAATCTTTTAATTACACAATCACTTGTTTGAATAAATATTATTGGAATTTTTGTCTTTACCTCAAACATTGGCCCTTGTTAACGGTAAGAGCTATTATTAAGTGCATCCCATCTTCCAGGGTGTGCATTGTAAACTTCATATGTGTTTTCAATTTTAATTTTCACATTTACCTGATGAGATAAATATTTTTTCCCAGTTTTTCAACAAACCTAGATTCAAAGAGGTTTAGTTAGTAATGTTTCCAATATTAAAAAATTAGCAACATATCTAAATTCAAAGTTATTATTTTTATCCATTACCCAGTGTTGTTTCTCAAGGTCTCTGCAGTTTAGCAAAGAAGTTAAAGAGATGTATGGGGAAAAGATACAAAAGAAAAAGAATAAGTAAGTCTTAGCCATTGACAGAAATGGAAGCTCATATCAAGTAAAAATATAAATGTGCAAAAATAGTGGAGAATTTATACTGATTCTATGAGGATTTGTTTTCCCAAAGGGGAGCCAGTAAAACAGCAGAGAAAGAGATTCAATTTTTTTTTTCTTTTTATATTTTATTGTACTTCAGGTGAAGGCTTACAGAACAAATAGTTTCTCATGAAACAGTAGTACACATGTTGTTTTATGACA
>NW_004444011.1:9591900-9603881 GCF_000243295.1 Trichechus manatus latirostris | reverse complement strand
GTGCTTCTGCCTAGAGCGCCATTTTGCCGGAACGAAAGAGATTCAATTTTTAACAGTTTAGGAACATGTGAGTGAATGCAGATCGTGTGAAATGTTTTGAAATTTCCACTGTTTTTACATTCAGCATATGAATGTTAAGTAGGTTAGCCTTTTGCTTATGCTTTTATGCAGGATAATTTTTATAACCACTGACCTTAAGGAAGGAGTCCTGCTGGCACAGTGGTTAAATGCTACTGACTGAAAGTTCAGTGGTTCAAACCCACCAACTCCACAGGAGAAAGATGTGGCAGTCTGCTTCTGTAAAGATTACAGCCTTGGAAACCCAATGGGGCAGTTCTACTCTCTCCTATAGGGTTGCTATAAGTCAAAACCGACTCGAGGGCAGTGAGTTTCATTTTGTTTTCACCTTAAAGCACCTCTACAACATGTTATTTCTACTGATGTTACTAAACATAGATTGTTATAATTGAAGAGGACACTAGTCAATGGTTATTTGTTTCTCATGAAACCAAATATCAGTGGAAAAGCCAACAGACGTTTCCAGCAGAATGCAGGCAGATTTCAGCCACTTCTAACAAAATGTTGCTTCCTCAATTCAGAAACAGCAACTATATGTCCTTTAACAATTCACCAGCTGGTCAGTCAACTAGTTTGGTTATTCAGTTAAAGACTCTGCTGCTTCTGGCCATGTTCTTGTAAATAGCCTTTGAAAAAGAAATGTTGGACTCACATATCATCCTAGTTCGCTTCATTTTTGATCCCTTGCTTTGGTGATTAAGGGTGTTTTTACACTTAACTGCTACTCTCTAACTAGAGTAAGTAAAATTGTTTTTGGATTTTGGGCAGTCTTCAGAGAGGTTTACTGAAAACTATAAACCTAACACCAAACCCATTGCCGTGAAGTCAATCCCAACTCATAGCAATGACTGGAAACAATAGTGGAAAGGAATTGGTAGTCAGCCGGACCTCTGTCTTTTGTAGGGGAACCCCTGCCCGAACTGCAAATGGTCTTAGTGAGGTCAACTGTTGTGGTGGTTTTCCTTTACCACCTTCACAGGTGACCCAAACCAAAAAAAGAAACCTGTTACCATTGATTATCACTCCAGTTGACCCTGTGTGTTACAGAGTAGAAATGCTCCATAGGGTTTTCTCGGCTGTAATCTTCATGGAAATGAATAAGTCATTGGTCTTGCAAAATTCTATCATGCAATCTCCAGCATCGTTTCTATCACCAAGGCCATATTTTCCCACTACAGAGAGTATACACATGGACCTCACCAGATGGAATACACAGGAATCAAATCGACTACATCTGTGGAAAGAGACAATGGAAAAGCGCAATATCATCAGTCAGAACAGGGCCAGGGACCAACTGTGGAACTGACCTTCAATTGCTTATATGGAAGTTCAAGTTGAAGCTGAAGAAAATTAAAGCAAGCCCATGAGAGCAAAAATACGAACTTGAGTATATCCCACCTGAATTTGGAGACCTTTTCAAGAATAGATTTGATGCATTGAACACTAATTACCAAAGACCAGAAGAGTTGTGGAATGGCATCAAGGGTATCACATATTAAGAAAGCAAAAAGTCATTAAAAAGTCAAGAATAAAAGAAAAGACCAAAATGGATGTCAGAAGAGGCTCTGAAACTTGCTCTTGTATGTCATGTAGCTAAAGCAAAAGGAAGAAATGTTGAAGAAAAAGAACTGAACAGAAGATTTCAAAGGGTGTATAGAAAAGACAAAGTAAAGTATTATAATGAAATGTGCAAAGACCTAGAGTTAGAAAACCAAAAGGGAAGAACATGCTTAACATTTCTCAAACTGAAAGAACTGAAGAGAAAATTCAAGCCTCAAGTTGCAATATTGAAGGATTCTATGGGGAAAATATTGAAAGATGCAGGAAGCATCAAAAGAAGATGGAAGGAACATACAGAGTCACTGTACCAAAAAGAATTGGTCGATGTTCAACCATTTCAAGAGGCAGCGTATGATCAAGAACCAATGATATTGAAGGAAGAAGTCCAAGTTGCACTGAAAGCATTGGCAAAAACAAGGCTTCAGGAATGGACGGAATACCAACTGAGATGTTTCAACAAACAGATGCAGCATTGGAAGTGTTCACTCATCTATGCCAAGAAATTTGGAAGAGAGCTACCTGGCCAACTGACTGGAAGAGATCCATATTTGTGCCCGTTTCAGAGAAAGGTGATCCAACCAAATGCAGAAGTTATCGAACAATATCATTAATATCGCATGCAAGTATAATTTTGCTAAACATTATTCAAAAGCAGTTGTAGCAGTACATCTCCAGGGAACTACCAGAAAGTCAAGCTGGATTCAGTAGTGGATATGGAATGAGGGATATCATTGCTAATGTCAGGTGGCTCTTGGCTAAAAGCAGAAAATACCACCAGAAAGATATTTACCTGTGTTTTATTGACTATGCAAAGGCATTTGACTGTGTGGATCATAATAAATTTTGGATAACATTGCAAAGAATGGGAATTCCAGAACACTTAATTGTGCTCAAGTGGAAACTGTACATAGACCAAGAGGCAGTTGTTTGAACAGAACAAGGATGTACTGCATGGTTTGAAGTCAGGAAAGGTGTGCACCAGGGTTGTATCATTTCACCATACTTATTCAATCATGTACGCTGAGCAAGTAATCCGAGAAACTGGACTATATGAAGAAAAACGTGGCATCAGGATTGGAGGAAGACTGATTAACAACCTGTAATATGTAAATGACACACGCTTGCTTGCTGAAAGTGAAGAGGACTTGAAGTGCTTTCTGATGAAGATCAAAGACTACAGCCTTCAGTATGGATTGCACTTCAATATAAAGAAAACAAAAATCCTCACAACTGGACCAATAAGCAACATCATGATAAATGGAGAAAATATTAAGGTTGTCGAAGATTTCATTTTACTTCGATCCACAATCAACACTCATGGAAGGAGCAGTCAAGAAATCAAAGGGCATATTGCATTGGGGAAATCTGCTGCAAAAGACCTCTGTAAGAAATTAAAAAGCAAAGATATCACTTTGAGGACTAAGGTTCGCCTGACCCAAGCCATTGTATTTTCAATCACCTCATATGCATGCAAACACTGGACAATGAATAAGGAAGACTTAAGAAGAATTGATGCATTTGAATTATGATGTTGGTGAAGAATATTGAATATACCATGGACTGCCAAAAGAATGAACAAATCTGTCTTGGAAGAAGTACAGCCAGAATGATCCTTAGTAGCAAGAATGGTGAGGTTCCATCTCACATACTCTGGAGAGGCCAGTCCCTGGAGAGGGACATCATGCTTGGTAAAGTAGAGGGTCAAGGAAAAAGAGGAAGACACTCAATGAGATGGATTGACACAGTGGCTGTAACAATTGGCTCAAGCATAACAATGATTGTGAGGATGACGGAGGACCAGGCAGTGTTGCATTCTGTTTTACTTAGGCTCATATGAATGAGAACCAACTCGATACCTAACAACTTCTTTATGGAAGCAGATCACCAGGCCTTTCTTCCATGGTGCCACTGACTGGATTTGAACTGCTAACCTTTAGATTATTTGTCAAACACTGTGCCTCCCAGGGACCTCACAGGTGATCCAGCCAGTGACAGCCATAGTCTTCTCCTGTATTTGGTGCAGAGAATGTGAGAAGAATCTCTTTCTTGTGTATTACAAATTGTAATAATGTGGATGAGGCTTGGAATTATTCGTGGTCATCTTTCCCACATGGGGAGAAAACCAGTCTGAGAATGAAATCAAACACACAGAAGGGCACAGAGCAAAAGAAAGAGGAGAAACAGATCCCTGCCTGCTCTCTTTAACACCGTGGATCCTGCTTTGCCTGAGCCAGTAAGATTTTTTTTTGTTTCTTTGGATTTCTTGCTACTGAAAAAGTCCTAACCATTAGAGAAACCAAGGAGAAACTATTTTCATAATGTGTTCTTGTGCCACTGATGAATCACAGCAGCTGGCACAGGTCTCCTTTTGTCAGCTGTTACTCTGGAAAATCTTGAGTTATTTCCAGACTGAAAACCTTCCTGGTCAATATTTTTGTATGTAAATGAACCAAACTGGAAACTCATTCTCCATGTTCTTCAGATTAAGTAGCAGTCTTTCCAACAATATGCTGTTCTTTCACATGCAGATGTGTACCTTTTCATAATCTCTAATTTGAGTATTACATTACCATATTTTATCGCATTTTCTAAGGCAGTGGTTTTCAACTGATGTGTTGTATTTGTAAGAACTGTTGTAGATAAGGCACGGACAAGTTTGATGGACGGACTCCTACTTATTAAGGGGTCTGAGAACCCGTGCTTGTGCATGTATTTTCTTAAGTAATTGACACTAAAAATCCAACTAATATTATCTGAAAAGTCAGTGGAGAAGGAATCTCTTTATTTTTTATATTAAAAAGAAATCTTAAAAGAATAAAATAAATGACAGTATACACTATCGCTATGGGTGTGGAGAAATAGATATCCTTATTCATTACTAGACTATAGATTTGCAATTATGAAAAATATTTTGTCAATTAAAAGCTTTAAAATATTTATATTATTTATCAAAAATGTCTAAATATAGAAATTGGTTATAAGGAAATAAAGTTAGATATACCTGACGTTTTATTTATAAGTTTTTTTCCGTCAGTATAGTTTATAATGGTAAATATTTTAAACCACCTGAACGTCTAGTAGTAGGAATTGGTGAAATATAGTACATTCACTGTTGCAATGAAACACTACGCAACAATTTGATGAATGAATGTTTAGTGGGTAAAAGAAGTGTTTATGATTAATTAATGATCTAAACAGATAATTAAGGAATGTGTTTAGTAGAATGCCATTTTTTTCAAAAATAATATATGTATGTGTCTGTGTATGTATGTGTGTGTGTGTGAGAGAGAGAAAAGATATAAATGAAGGTACACACTAAAACAGAGTATCTCTAGATGGTGAGATGAAGTTTTTTTTCCATAATTTTGTACTCTTATGTATTGTATAATTTTTCTATAATAAATGTGTTACTTTTGTAATGGTGTGTATGCAGACCTTAAAACCAGAGTGTTTGGCATGACCTCAGATGGCTGACCCGGATCTAAATTAAATTCCATTTTGAATCAAACTGCAGGCTGACCTAGAAACTTCTGCTTCTGCTGAAAAGACAATTCAGACTCTTGTAAAAGTTTAACTATGACACAGAAAGGAACAAGGGTCATGACTTTAGCTTGTACTAGAAATTGTTAAAAAATGTTTTCTAAGAATATTTACTCAGTTTGTCCTAGGAAGAATACTTTTAGTCAACATTGTCATAGAAGGTTAGGAAATAGAACTGATAATATTAAGTAAAGATGAAGTCCTGCAATTGTCTCGTAACTCTGTAACCAAGATGAGGAAAACACCAAGCAAGCAAGTCTTAGTTCTAATTTAATGATTCCCTCAAATAAAACTTAAATTTTATTCACTCACTAAGACCTTTGCTCCATTTCTTCCAGCTCCTTGCAAATCTGTGATTAAGGTAGAAGCATAAGCTTATGACTTAAAAACAAGAGGCAACAACCTTCAGCTGCGACAGAAAACTGACTCAATTATTTACAATAGAATGTTTTGTTAAACAAACTTGAAGACGTTAACAGACTTACTGATGATTAAGAACATTGTTTAAGAAAGATTATAGTTTAGCAAATCTCTTGTAACTTTTACATTGTACCTCTCCTTTGCCTGCGAGCAGAAGCCCTTTGTTTACTACACCTGATAAAAGCTTCACTCTCTTCTTTCAATTTGGAACACCCAAGCTTCCTGCTAGGGTGCTTGCATGTCTCCCATTTCATAAACATTTTTATCCTCCGATAAAACACTTTGTTTTCATTTCTAGCAAAGTTTAAGTTTGATGTTTCACAATGACATAAGAAAACTATGTATTTCTAAAGGGTCTTCATATTTTGAAAGGTTAGGAGACACTGCTCAAGGGTGTTCCATAAATACGTGACTTTTCCAGGTAATAACAGCAAGTGTTTCCATAGCCATGGTAGATTACAGTTGTGCTAGCCCAAAACTATTTCTTGCAATGATTATATATAAGTCCTTTAATAAAGATATGGCTAAGAAAATGCCTAAAGTGAATTTTGATATTCATGAGTCTATGAGGCTGTAAAAATAGCCAGACATTACTGGAGGAGATTTCGAATTGTAGATTGGTAGTATATGTCCTTGTCAGCACAAGTTCTATGAAATTACATTGAAGTGCTATGTATCCCCTACTGCTCTCTGCCATGCTCTGTATCCCAGAGAACTATACTTCCCAGGTTCCTTTGCCCTCTGACTTCCTGGATAGGTTTGGCCAAAGGAAGTCACTGGCAAGAAGAGGAGACAAACCTTCCTTTCTCTCTCTCTCCTTTGGGCCAACTCTCCAGCTGTATCTTGTCTGTGATTCTGTTTTCCTTGCTTCCTTCCTTCATAGCCCTCAGCTTTGCTTCCTTGGTTCTACTACCTACTAAGTTATGTCTGCTAAATTCCATCTTCTTCCAGCAACTTGGCTTCTATGATTACTCGATTTATTCTTTCAGCTTTAGAGGTGAAAACATCTTATTGCACATGCTAATCTATAGATTGCCTCATAATTTCCTTATTGGTTTCCCATCCTCCCCACAAACTTTTAACTAATTCTCTACATTAAATTTTATAAATTTGAAATACCTAGAAGAGTATTTCCTAGCTTAATCCTGTCTGATAAGTGGCTACTTCAAAGAAAACACAAAAAATTTGAAGATATAAACTTAAATTTGTCCAATATGTCCTTTCTACATTAACTTACTGAAAATTTACCAAGTAATAAGGGAAAACAGATAACAAATAAACAAAAATGATAAATATGAAGCATTCAATTTGTGAAATAATTCTCTGAAGCAAATAAAACACTTACACATGATAAATTATTACTCAGGGTCTGCTGATAGAGGTATTTTATTTAATTTTTTTATTGTACTTTAGATGAAGCTTTACAGAACAAATAGTTTCTCATAAATAGTTAGTACACAAATTGTTTTATAAGATTGGTTAACAACCCCACATGTCAATACTCTCCCTTCTCGACCTGTTTCACTATTACCAGCTTTCCTGTCCCCTCCTGCCTTCTAGTCCTTGTCCCTGGGCTGTTGTGCCCCATTAGTCACATTTTGTTTTATGGGCCTATTTAATCTTTGGCTGAAGGGTGAACCTCCGGAGTGCCTTCGTTACTGAGATAAAAGGGTGTCTGGGGATCATTCTCTCAGGATTTCTCCTGTCTCTGTCAGGCCAGTAAGTTTGGTCGTTTTTGTGAGTTAGAATTTTGTTCTGCATTTTTCTCTAGCTCTGTCTGGGAACTTCAGTTGTGATCCCTGTCAGAGCAGTCAGTGGTGGTAGCCAGGCACCATCTAGTTGTTCTGGACTTAGTCTGGTGGAGGCCGTAGTAGTTGTGGTCCATTAGTCCTTTGGACTAATCTTTACCTTGTATCTTCTTTTCTTCATTCTCCCTTGCTCCCGAAGGGGTGAGACCAGTGGAGTATCTCAGATGGCTGCTCACAGGCTTTTAAGACCCCAGATGCTACTCACAAAGGTAGAATATAGGACATTTTCTTTATAAACTATGTTATGCCAGTTGAGCTAGGTGTTCCCTGAGATCATGGTCCCCACAGCCCATTTTTTAATTGGATTTTTTTGTCTTTTTGTTGTAGAAGTGTTGGATTTTCTTGTAGATTTTAGAGATTAGACCTTTGTCTGATTTGTAATGTCCAAAAATTTTTTCCCAGTCTGTAGGTTCTCTTTTTACTCTTCTGGTGAAGTCTTTTGATGAGCATAAGTTTTTAATTTTTAGACGATCCCAGTTATCTAGCTTATCTTCTGGAGTTTTTGTGTTGTTGGTTATGGTTTGTATCCTGTTAATGCCATGTGTTAGGGTCTCTAGCATTGATCCTATTTTTTCTTCTATGAACTTTATAGTATTTGGCTTTATATTTAGGGCTTTGATCCATTTTGAATTGGTTTTTGTATACGGTGTGAGGTATGGGTCCTGTTTCAGTTTTTTGCAGATGGACATCCAGTTTTGCCAGCACCATTTGTTAAAAAGACTGTCTGGAAGGCAGGACCAAGATGGTGGAGTAGTCAGATACTTCTGGTGGTCCCTTTTACAACAAAGACCTGTAAAAACAAGTGAGTCAATTATATATGACAATCTAGGAGCCCTGAACATCAAAGACAAAGTTGAGGAATCGGACTGACTGGCAGGGGGAGGGAGAGATGGTTTGGAAGCAGTGAGGAGTTGCCAGACCTTACCTGGCGACAGCTTGAGCCCTTCCGGCCTGATCAGCTAGAGGTGCATGGTGAGGCAGGCAAGCAGAGGTGCTTGGGAAGCGTTTTCCACATTGGGAGAGACCCAGCAGCAGAGAGTCTACTCTGCCATCCAGAACCAGTGAGTAGCAGGCCTCGATCGACGAAATATGAGTACTTGTATCTGGCCTATTGTGCAGATCAAAAACACCCCACTTAGGGGAAAACCTCTCTCCCATTTACTTCCCCACTCCCTGCTCTGCACTGGGTCCGGGACAGCTTCAGCAACTGCCAAGTCTGCTGGGCCAGAAGTGGGACCCGTTACATGCCCTGAGCCATTCTCCTGGCCTTGGAGAGTGAACAAATTAACAAACGGGGAAAAAATAATCAGCCAGCTCCCCTAAGCCAGGAATTCAGTGTAGGCACAGCTCCTTTGCCTAGGCACAGGCATAAGGGATCCACGGACTTTGAGTGCCCTTCCCCCTGCATAGACTTTTGTGGGCCCATTTCAGTAGCATAGGCCCTCATTACCGCAGTACAACAGGGTATATACATGAAATCTAATTTCAACTGTTTCAGCTGCGAAGTGGCAGGTTTGTGACATTTGACATTGCTCTGCCCATTAAGCAGGGTCTTCACCTACACCACATCAGGGGCCTGAGGACTGGTGGCTCCACCGATGCCACCTAGCCACCTGTGATAGGGGCCTAAGAATAAGAGGTCCCCCCCAGTCCTTACAGCCAACAGCATTGGGTGCTCATAGCAGCTGCAAAAACCCACCCATCTACATGCTCTAGGGAACAGGGACATGCTTTCTTCCTGGACACTTGGGGGTGGCCATCAGCCCCCTGCCTTGCTTAGCCTGTGTCCCCCTGTTGCAGCATGATGCCTGTGCCTACAACAATCACCCATGCCTGTCTAGCACTTTAGGTGAGAGCCTGCACCACACACTTGTTGACTGACTACCTGGACACCTGAGCTGAATCCATACAGGTGGAGTGGGCAGACTCCTGGACTCACATACTTAGTGGCAGATCTGGCCACCTGGTGGCAGGACATTGGAGCTTCAGGGGCACTGGAAATTGGGCTATCTCACACAAACACCTTATTTGGGCATATCAAAACAAAACAAAACAAGAAGCTAGGACACAGTAAGCAAATATAAAATAAATAAAAATAGTAACTTATTGATGGCTCGGAGACAACAGTCAATATCAAATTACATAAAGAGGCAGACCATGATGGCTTCACCAAGCTCTGGTAGAAGAAAATTTCTTGGAATTACTAAAGGCAGAATACAAAAGATTGATATATAGAACTCTTCAAGAGATCAGGAAGGAAATTAAGCAGAAAGTAGAATATGCAATAGAGGAAATTAAGAAGATTAGAGAAAAGCATGATGACAAATTTAACAGGCTGCAAGAATATATAGAGAGACAGCAATCAGAAATCCAGAAGATTAACAATAAAGTTTCAGAATTAGACAACTCAATAGGAAGTCATAGGAGCAGAATAGAGGCAATGGAAGTCAGAATTAGTGAGATTGAAGATAAAGCACTTGATGCTAACATATTTGAGGAAAAATCAGATAAAAGAATTTTTAAAAAATGAAGAAACCCTAAGAATTATGTGGGATTCTGTCAACAGGACTAACCTACGAGTGATTGGAGTACCACAAAAGTGGGGGTAACAAAAAATAGAGAGAATTGTTGCAGATTTGTTAGCAGAAAACTTCCCTGATATCATGAAAGATGAGAAGATATATATCCAAGATGCTCATCAAACCCCACATAAGGTAGATTCCCAAAGGAAAATCTCCAAGACATATTAAAATCAAACTTGCCAAAACCAAAGATGGCAAAATTAGGGCATTTCCAGATAAACAGAAGTTTAGCAAATTTGCAAAAACCAAACCAAAATTATAAGAAATACTAAACGGAGTCCTCTGGTTAGAAAATCAATAACATCAGATAACAACCCAAGACTAGAACACAGGACAGAGCAATCAGATATCGACCCAGATAGGGAAGTCACAAAAATAAATTAATGCTAAAACACTTAAAATAAGGAAACAGATGTCAATATGTAAAAGATGGCAACATTAAAACAAAAAAGGGAGTCTAAAAAATGTAGACATAACTTTTTCATATGGAGAGGAATTCAAGGCGATATAAAGAAATAAAAGACTGGTCTAAACTTAGAAAAATAGGGGTAAATATTAAGGTAACCACAGAGGAAACTAACAATCCTACAAGTCAAAATAAAAAACACGAAAAGTATAAAGACTCAGCAAATTCAAAATCAACAACAATGAAAAGGATGAAAAGAAAATGCATAAAGAAAAATGACTCAGCACAGAAAATTATGTGGAACAAAAAAACTGTGAAAAACAAACCAGAAAAGACATCAAAATGACACCACTAAACTCATACCTATCAATAATTATGCTGAATGTAAATGGACTAAATGCACCAATAAAGAGACAGGGAGTGGCAGATTGGATTAAAAAAAAAAGATCCATCTATATGCTGCCTACTAGAGACACATCTTAGACTTAATGACACAAACAAACTAAAACTCTAAGGATGGAAAAAATATACCAAGGAAACAACACTCAAAAAAGAGCAGGAGTGGCAATATTAATCTCTGAAAAAAATAGACTTTAAAGTAAAATACACCACAAAGGATAAGGAAAGACACTATATAATGATTAAAGGGTCAGTACACCAGGAGGACATAACTATAATACATATTTACACACCCAATGACAGGGCTCCAAATTACATAAAGCAAACTCTAACGCATTGACAAGAGAGATAGGCAGCTCCACAATAGTAGTAGGAGACTTCAACACACCACTTTCAGTGAAGGACAGAACACCCAGAAAGAAACTCTACAAAGACACGGAAGATCTAAATGCTACTGTGAACCAACTTGATCTCGTAGACATATACCGAACACTCCACCCAATAGCAGCCAAGTATACTTTCTTTTCCAATGCACATGGAATATTCTCCAGAATAGACCACATATTAGGCCATAAAGCAAGCCTTAACAAAATCCAAAGCTTTGAAATACTACAAAGTATCTTTTCTGACACTAAAGCCATAAAAGTAGATATCAATAACAGAAAAAGCAAGGGAAAACAATCAAAAACATAGAAACTGAACAACACCTTGCTCAAAAACTACTGGGTTATAGAAGAAATTAAGTCTGTAATAAAGAAATTCATATAATCAAATGAGAACAAAAACACATCTTACCAGAACTTTTGGAACATAGCAAACGCAGTGCTCAGAAGTCAGTTTATGGCAATAAATGCACACACCCAAAAAGAAGAAAGGGCTAAAATGAAAACATTAACCCTACAACTGGAACAAGTAGAAAGAGAGCAGCAAAAGAAGCCCTCGGGTGCCAGAAGAAAAGAAATAATAAGAATTAGAGAAGAATTAACTGAAATAGAGAATAGAAAAACAATTGAAAGAGTTAACAAGACTAAAAGCTGGTCCTTTGAAAAGAGCAACAAAATTGATAAACCACTGGCCAAAGTGACAAAAGAAAAACAGGAGAAGAAGCAAATAACCTGTATAAGAAATGAGATGGGAGGGGGGGAATATTAAATAGGCAATAGACAAGTGGTATCTTGGGTGAAGGGT
>NW_004444011.1:9589185-9590468 GCF_000243295.1 Trichechus manatus latirostris | reverse complement strand
AAAAAAGAAAATTACAGACCAATACCCCTCACGAACATTGACGCAAAACTCCTCAACAAAATTCTAGCCTATAAAATTCAGCAACATACCAAAAAAATAATTCACCATGATCAAGTGGGATTTATACCAGGTATGCAGGGATGGTTCAACATTAGGAAAACAATCAACGTAATCCATCACATTAATAAAACAAAAAGCAAGAACCACATGATCTATCAATCGATGCAGAAAGGCATTTGACAAAGTCCAACACCCATTCATGAAAAAAACTGTCAACAAAATAAGAATAGAAGGAAAATTCCACAACATAATTAAGGGCATTTATACGAAGCCAATAGCCAACATCATCGTAAATGGAGAGAGTTCGAAAGCATTCCCTTTGAGAACAGGAACCAGACAAAGATGCCCTCTATCTCCACTCTTATTCAACATTGTGCTGGAGGTACTAGCCAGAGCAATTAGGCTAGAAAGAGAAATAAAGGCATCCACATTGGTAAGGCAGAAGTAAAAGTATCTCTATTTGCATATGATATGATCTTATACACAGAAAACCCCAAAGAATCCGCAAGAAAATGACTGGAATTAATAGAAGATTTCAGCAAAGTATCAGGATACAAGATAAACATGCAAAAATCAGTTGGATTCCTCTACACCAACAAAGAGAACTTCCGAGAGGAAATCATCAAATCAATACCATTTACAATAGCCCCCAAGAAGATAAAATACTTAGCCATAAATCTAACCAGAGACGTAAAAGACCTATACAATGACAACTAAGAGATACTACTGCAGGAAACCAAAAGAGACCTGCATAAGTGGAAAAACATACCTTGCTCATGGATAGGAAGATTCAACATTGTGAAAATGTCAATTTTACCCAAAGCAATCAACAGATACAATGCAATCCCGATCCAAACTCCAACAGCATTTTTTAATGAGATGAAGAAACAAACCACCAACCTCATCTGGAAAGGGAAGAGGCCCTGGAGAAGTAAAGCATTACTCAAGAAGAAGAACAAAGTGGGAGGCCTCACACTACCTAATTTTAGAACCTACTATACTATCACAGTAGTCAAAACAGCCTGATACCAGTTCAACAACAGATACACAGACCAATGGAACAGAATTGAGAATCCAGACATAAATTTATCCACCTATGAGCAGCTGATGTTTGACAAAGGCCAAAAGTCCATTAATTGGGGAAAAGACAGTCTCTTTAACAAATGGTGCTGGCATAACTGGATATCCATCTGCAAAAAACTGAAACAAGACCCATACTTCAC
>NW_004444011.1:9571982-9588082 GCF_000243295.1 Trichechus manatus latirostris | reverse complement strand
CAAAAAGATGGAAACAATCTAGGTGCCCATCAGAGGACCAATGGATAAACAATTTATGGTATATTCATACAATGGAATACTAGGCAACGATAAAGAGCAATGATGAATCTGTGAAACATCTTATAACATGGAGGAATCTGGAGGTCATTATGCTGAATGAATTTAGTCAGTCACAGGAGGACAAATATTGTACCAGACCAGTATTATAAGAACTCAAGAAAAGGTTTAAACACAGAAGAAAACATTCTTTGATGGTTACTAGGGTGGGGTGGGAGGGTGAGAGTTATTCACTAACAAGATAGTAGACAAGAATTATCTTAGGTGAAGGGAAGGACAGCGCACACTACAGGGGAAGTCAGCACAACCAGACTAAACCAAAGCTAGGAAGTTTCCTGAATACAACCAAACACTTAGAGGGACAGAGTAGCATGGGCATGGGTCTGGGGACCATGCTTTCCGGGACATCTAGGTCAATTGGCATAATAAAGGTTTTCAAAAAAATATTCTGCATCCTACTTTGGTGAGTGGCGTCTGGGGTCTTAAAAGCTTGGAAGCAGCCATCTAAGATGCATCAGTTGATCCCAACCACCTGGAGTAAAGGATCATGAAGAACACCAAAGACACAAGAAAAGTATTAGCCAAAGAGATAGAAAGGGCCATATAAACCAGATTCTCTGTCAGCCTGAGACCAGAAGAACTAGATGGTGCCTGGCTACCATCAACGGCCGCCCTGTCAGGGAACACAACAGAGAGTCCCTGATGGAGCAGGTGAAAGGTGGGGTGCAAAACTCAAATTCTAGTAAAAAGACCAAACTTAATGGTGTGACTGAGACTGGAGGAACCCCGGGAAGCATACCTCCCGGACTCTGTCCACCCAGAACTAAAACATTTCCCGAGGCCAGCTCTTCCGACAAAGATTGGACTGGCCTGTGGGACATAAAATGATAGTCGTGAAGAGTGTGCTTCTTAGCTCAAGTAGATACATGAAAAAACTAAATGGGCAGCTTCTGTCTGGAGGTGAGATGACTGGTGGTTAAATGGACTTGGGGAATCAGGGGTGGAAAGGAGGAGTGTGCTGTCACAGTGTGGGGAGAGCAATTAGGGTCACATAACAATGTATGTATAAATTTGTGTATGAGAAACTAACTTGAATTGTAAAATTTCACTTAAACTACAACGATAAACAAGCAAACAAAAAGACTGTTTCCCATCTGATGGGATTTTGGCCCTTGTTGAAGATCAGGTGATGTTGGGTGGATGGATTTACATCTGGGTTCTCAATTCTGTTACATTGGTCAATGTATCTGTCGTTGTACCAGTACCAGGCTGTTTTAACTACTGTAGCTGTATACTACGTTCAGAGGTCAGGTAGTGCAAGTCCTCCTACTTTTTTCTTCTTCAATAGTGCTTTACTTATTCAGGGCTTCTTCCCTTTCTGTATAAAATTAACAATTAGTTTTTCCATCTCTTTAAAGAATGTTGTTGGTATTTGGATCAGGATTGCATTGTATTTGTAAACTGCTTTGGGCAGAATTGTCATTTTCACAATGTTGAGTCTACCTATCCAATGGGCAAGGTATGTTTTTCCATTGATGTAAATCTCTTTTGGTTTCTTGGAGTAGTGTTTTGCAGTTTTCTTTGTATAGGTCTTTTCATCACTGGTTATATTTATTCCTAAGTATTTTATTTTTTTAAGGGCTATTATAAATGTTATTGTTTTCCTGATTTCCTTTTCATCATTCTCTTTCCTGGTATATAGGAATCTAACTGATTTTTGTATGTTTATTTTGTATCCTGCTACTCTGCTGAATCTTTCTATTAGTTCCAGTAGTTTTCTCATGGAGTCTTTAGGGTTTTCTATGTATAGTATCATATCATCCACAAATAGGGACAGTTTAGCTTCTTCCTTACCAATTTGGATGCCCTTTATTTCTTTTTCTTGCCTTATTGCTCTAGCTAGGACTTCCAGCACAATGTTAAATAGGAGTTGTGATAAAGAGTGTCCTTGTATTGTTCCCATTCTCCAGGGGAATGTTTTCAGCCTCTCTCCATTAAAAATGATGTTGGCCATTGGTTTTGCATAGATGCCCTTTATTATGTTGAGAAATTTCTCTTCTATACCTATTTTATTGAGAGTTTTTATCAGGAATGGGTGTTGGACTGTGTTGAATGCCTTTTCTGCGTCAATTGAGATGATCATGTGATTCTTTTCTTTCCTTTTATTTATGTGGTGGATTGTGTTCATTGATTTTTCTAATGTTGAACTGTCCTTGCATACCTGGTGTGAATCCTCCTTGGTTGTGATGTATTATTTTTTTGATATGATGCTGAATTCTATTGGCTAGAATTTTGTTGAGAATTTTTACATCTATATTCATGAGAGATATTAGTCTATAATTTTCCTTTTTGTGGTGTCTTTGCCTGGTTTTGGTATCAGGGTTATGCTGGCTTCTTAGAATGAATTCAGAAGTATCACTTCCATTTCTGTGTTGTGAAATAGTTTGAGTAGTACTGGCATAAGCTCTTCTGTGAATGTTTGGTAGAATTCTCCAGTGATGCCACCTGGGTGAAGGCTTTTTTTTTTTTTTTTTTTTTAAATTATCTTTTCAATCTCTTCTCTTGTTATGGGTCTTTTCAGATTTTCAATATCACTTTGTGTTTGGGTAGGTAGTGTGTTTCTAGAAATTTATCCATTTCCTCTAGGCTTTCCAATTTGTTGGAGTATAGTTTTTCCTAATACTCTGTTATGAGCCTTTTTATTTTAGTTGAGTCTGTTGTAATGTCCCCCATTTCATTTCTTATTTGGGTTATTTGCATCCTCTCCTGTTTTTCTTTAGTCAGTTTGGCCAGTGGTGTGTCAATTTTGTCGATCTTTTCAAAGAACCAACTTTTGGTTTTGTTGACTCTTTCTATTGTTTTTCTATTCTCAATTTCATTTATTTCTGCTCTGATGTTTATTATTTCCTTTCTTCTGGTTGCTTTGGGCTTTTTTTGCTATTCTCTTTCTATTTGCTCAAGTTGTGTAGCTAATGTTTTGATTTTGTCCCTTTCTTCTTTTTTGATGTGTGCATCTGTTGCTATATATTGTCCTCTGAGGACTGCTTTTACTGTGTCCCAAAGGTTTTGGTATGATATGTTTTCATCCTCATTTGATTCTAGGAATTTTTTTATTCCATCTTTGATTTCTTCTATTACCCAGTGGGTTGTAAGCAGGGTGTTATTCAGTTTCCACGTATTTGATTTTTTTTCCATGCTCTTCCTGTTGTTAATTTCTACCTTGATGGTGTTGTGGTCAGAGAAGATACTTTGCATTATCTCAGTGTTTTGGATTTGGTTGAGGGTTGCTCTGTGGCCTAAGATGTGGTCTATTCTGGAGCATGTTCCATGTGCGTTGGAAAAGAATGTGTACTTTGCAGCTGTTGGGTGTAGTGTTCTGTATATGTCTATGAGGTCAAGTTGACTGATTGTGCCATTTAGGTCTTCTGTATCTTTGTTGAGTCTCTTTCTAGATGTTCTATCCTTTACCGAGAGTGGTGTGTTGAAGTCTCCTACTATTATTGTGGAACTGTCAATTTCTTTTTTCAGTGCTGTTACAGTTTGTTTTATGTATTTTGGAGTGAAAGAGGTATTTTATATTGAATGGTAGGAAGCTTCTCTAAGAAAGATGACATTTGAATTTAAACTTCAAATATAAGAAGGAGCCAGCTTGGTAATATCTGGAGAAAGTGTGTTCTAGGGAGAAGGAACAAGCAAATGAAAAAGCTCAAAGGTAGAAAGTATTTGAAGTCCAGTGTAGCTAGAACAAAATAAGAAAAAAAGATAAGATCAAACAGCTAAAAAGGGGCCAGGTCATGTAGGGCCTTGTAGGGATGGCAAGGAGATTAGATTTTATTTTAACAGCCATGGAAAGTATTAAGCTGGAGAGCAATAGGATCCAATTTGAAAATGTAAAAGTTCACCCTGTCTACTATATGAAGAAGTGTTGGGGCGAGTGGGTGGGAGGAGGCCAGAAGTGGAAGTAAAACAGGGAAACCAGTTAGAAGAGGAGTGCAGGGGAGAGATGATAGTGTCTTGGTTAAAAGTAGAGTATAAGGATAAACTGGAAAGCAATTTCTACAAATAATGAACAGGACTCAGATGTTCACCAGTATATGAAGATTGTACATTTTCTAAATAAAGCATGCCACAATTTTGTTAGTATATTAACAAAACACATCTTACAAAGCTAAAGCAGGCAAGGAGACTTGTACAGCTTGAAGAGACCAAAGTTAAATCCAATTATAGTTTTCCTTTTACTTTTTAAGATAAAAAACCAAACTACTCAGACTCATCCCAGCCAGCCAAGAAGAAGCTGCACAAGGATAGCAAGTAATTTATAGAACTGAGAAGCCTTTAATACCTTTTGATAGTAAGTGAATAATAATCAGAATAATAAAATGCTCATACAGGCATCCGTATCCTTGGAATTGAAGGCTCAGTATATTACAGTATAATGCCAATATGTATTTTATTTTCTAGTTCTGTCAATGCAGAAGACTTTCAAATGCAGTTTCTTTCTATCATTCAACTATCCACCTATAGATAAAATTAAAAGCAATTCCTTAAAATGAACACTTTTTGATCCACATTGCCAAATGAGCCCTAAGTGAATTTCCCAAGATATTATTTAGTTCCAATAGTTCATCTTTCTAGTCCCTGGTTTGTTCAGATATTTAATGCTATCTAAAGTCAGTTATTTAATCTCTATGAACAGAAGTATAGTAACGTTTAGCACAGGACAAGTGAAATTCTCTAAAAATGACTAATATCCTTTTATTACTCCAGACTCATATTTAAAGATATAAAAATGAAGTGAATAGGAAACTTTTACAATTTATGCTGTTTTTAACTTTTTTATAATTTATAGAATATTCTAATTTCTCAGAAAAAAATGAAATAGGTCCTAAAACTTTTTTCAGTGATAACAGATGAATTAATATGTCTAAATGGGACTCTAGAAGCCAATTGTTCATATTTCACAACAGCCTACCATTTTGAAATGGTTTTTGTCTTGGTGATAAGGAGTTTTTAGACTTAAACAATTTATATTAAATTGCAGGATATAAGACTTTTGGCATATATATGCTTCAGTTCAGGAAGCCAGTTTTGTTGTGGCCTCATACTAGCAAGTTTTGTTTTAATGTAATATTTAGGAAGATAGTAAAAGTAAAGGAAAAAAAACCTGAGAATAATGTCCAATGTAATATCAAGATGCTTACTATATGCCTGACATCTTTTGAAGTCATTTGCATATATCAGTTGATCTAATCATCACACCATGCAATGGCATAAGTACTGACATTATCTATATTTTAACAGGTGTGGAGAGTGAGATAGAGCAAGCTTAAGGCCTTTGTACAAGGTCATAGAGCTATGAGATGGTAGGCTTGAGTTTCCCTGGAACTGCTGGCTCCAAAGTCTAAGCTTTTTACTACTGTGCTTTACTGCCTCTTAGAACTAGAGTGTTATTCTTATGGTGCATTTTACTTTCAACATTTCCACTATCCAAAGTTATTATTTTCTACCAATAATTGTTGAATTCTAGTTCTTGTTCTTTAAGGGGTGATTTGTGAACCAATAAGCAACATCACAATAAACAGAGAAAATGCTGAAGTTGTCAAGGATTTCGTTTTACTTGGATCCACAATCAACACCCATGGGAGCAGCAGTCAAGAAATCAGACAATGTAAGGCATTGGGCAAATCTACCTCAAACAACTTCTTTAAAGTGTTGGAAAGCAAGGATGTCATTTTGAGGACTAAGGTGTGTGTCTTAGGCTAGGTTCTCCAGAGAAGCAAAACCAGTAAAGTGTATAAATATATATAGAGAGATTTATATCAAGGAAATGGCTCACACGGTTGTAGAGGCTGGAACATCCCAAGTCCATGGGTCAGGCTGGAGGCTTCTCCTGATTCACATAGCCACAGGGGCTGGTGAAGCCAACACCGGCAAAATCAGACAGCAGGACAATGGCTCACAGGCTGTGAAAACTGATGAATCCCAAGATCAGCATGCAAGATGTCAGGTAAGCTGCTAGTTCAAGTCCCAAGCACAAAAGGTCAGATGAACAGGAGCCAGCTACAGAATCCAGAGTGAGCAAAAGCCCATGAGCCTTGCCAGAAAGTCCACCTATGTTGGATGCAGACCACACCTTCAAGGAGACTCCCTTTCAACTGATTGGCTACTCACAGCAGATCTTATCATGAAGGTAATCACATTATATCAGATCTCATCATGGTGGCAACTACATCATTATAAATCATGGAGGCAACTACATCATTATACAACTGCCAGACTACATCATAACTGCCAAACCACTGAGAATCATGGCCCAGCCAAGTTAACACACAACCTTAATGATCACAGTGCACCTGACCTAAGTCATGGTCTTTTCACTCACCTCATATGCATGTGAAAGCTACACAATGAATAAGGAAGACCAAAGAATAATTGACTCATTTGAATTATGGTGCTGATGAAGAATATTGAATATACCATGGACTGCCAGAATGAACAAATCTGTCCTGGAAGAAGCAGAGCCAGAATTCTCCTTAGAAGCAAGGTTGATGACCTTTGTCTCACATACTTTGGACATGTTATCAAGAGGGACCAGTCCTTGGAGAAGAACATCATGCTTGGTAGAATGGAGGGTCAGCGAAAAAGAGGAAGACCCTCAACAAGATGGATTGACACAGTGGCTGCAACAATGGGCTCAAGCATAACATTGATTGTGAGGATGGTGCAGGACCGGGCTGTGTTCCATTCTGCTATACATAGGGTTGCTATGAGTTGGAATGGACTCAAAGACACCTAATAACAAATACCCACTGAACTCTCACTTTCCTCTTTTTAATACTATTCCATTCTAGAGTTTTAAGTCTAATTTTTTGAACAAATAAATAACAAGGTGTGATTTGCATATTTTGTGTTTTGTATACTGTAGTTTTCAGTGTAAATTTGGTTTGAATTGCAAATTTTACAAAACCCACACACCCACAAATGTCATAAGTTTATTTAAATAGTCACGCTTTCCCCAGATATTTAATGAGGGAGGTGAGGGCACTGTCATAGTTTCCTAGTGCTGCTGTAACAAATACCACAAGTGCGCAGCTTTAAAGAACAGAAATTTATTTTCTCACAGTTCTGGAGGTTAAAAGCTCAACTCAGTGTCTCAGCCATGTCCATTCCTTCCTTTTCAGTAGCCTGGGCATTTCTTGGCACCTTGACTTGTGAAGGATCCTCATATGGCATCTGTTTTCCCCTGTATGTGCTTGCTTCTGTGTCTAATCTGCTCTTTTTATAACTCAGAAGTTATTAAGTTTAGGATCCACTCTATACTGATATGGCCTCATTAATATAACATAGAAAACCTTATTCCCAAATTAGATTACATCCATAGGTATAAAACCAGTTACTGTCCAGTTGATTCCAACCCATGTGTGCAGAGTAGAACTGTGCTCTGTAGAGTTTTCAAGACTATAGTCTTTCACTAGATCGCCAGGCCTTTCTTTTGAGGTGTCTCTGGGTGGGTTTGTACCTCTAAGCTTTAGGTGAGTAGTCCACACATATAGGGGTTAGGATTCCAATAAACATTTTGGGGAACACAATTCAACCCATAATTGGTGCTATAAGTATTTGCTTTACCTGTAAATGACTGGTGAGACAAACTATTTAATCCTTTTTTTTTTTTGCTGAGCTAGATGATTAACTTTCAAAGGAACATTTAGAAAGCATAATTAAATAATTCAAGGATAAGAGATACCAATATTACACCCTCTTTCTCAAATTGATTGAGGCTTCAAGTGAGTTTTGGAATCATCTGGATTTTGTCAACAGCACAACCGTTGTGCTGGTAGACGAGTAGGATCTTTGAGGGAACCTCCTCTCCAGAGTCCTGCAGGAGGAAATTCTGTTCCCTGATGTCCCCCATAACTTTAATCTTCAGATGAAGAACTTTGGCAGAGAAAGAAAGCAAATAACCCCAATTCAGCTCTGTTCCTAATTGCAAATGATCATGGGTCCTATGGGATGTGGTACATCAGCCCATCGCACTAGCACCCGCAAGGCACTTTGAGGTATTCTAGAAACGGCATTTGATATATCATTCAGCAGCTACCCTCACCACCCACCTAAACCTTAGCAATTGCATAGAGGTCATGTTGATTTTTCTTTGTCCTGAGGTACATTAATCATATTTGATGCATAAAGAGTTCCTAGTAATATAGGGAATTCATTTCAGATTTATATTCACTTAATTAGGGCACTAGGTTATCATTTGGTGCAGTGAAGTAATAATTTACAAAATGAGAGCCTGTGTTAACGAGTTGCTCAGAAGGCACTGGTTATTCCCATGGAATGTCTATGCTACCACGTAGACATAGACGAGGAACTGGTGCATTTCATGATTATCACTTGTGCTATAGAAATTCTTCTAGCATATGCTAAGTAAAACGAGAAATGGGAAAAACTTTGTTTCAAAAGGAAAAAAAAATGCCAAGTCAAATATATACCTGTATTTATAAAAATGTGTATTCAAAAATTAAATAAATACCAATTCATAGAAACCTAAGATGTACGAGCCCTGGTGGTACAGTGGTTAAGCACTAAAATGTCAGCAATTCCAACCCATCAGCTGCTCCATGGGAGAAAGATGTGGCAGTTTACTTCTCTAAAGATTTACTGTCTTGGAAATCCTATGGGGCAGTGCTGCTCTATCCTATAAAGTCACTATGAGTCAGAATCGACTACCGCAATAGGTTTGGGTTTTGGCAATACTTCCATGAGGAGCCCTGGTAGCACAGTGGTTAAAGCTCTCCGCTGCAGAGGTTGATGATTCGAACCCGCCAGCCACTCTGGGGGAGAAGGAGGCAGCAGTCTGCTTCTGTAGACATTTACAGCCTTGGTAACCTTGCAGGGTAGTGCTACTCTGTCCTGTAGGGTCACTATGAGTCAGAATCGACTCTGTGGCAGTGGGTTTGGTTTGGGTTTTATGCTTAAGACAATTTTAATATCATATTTTTTGTTTTGTTCCTTTTCTTGATTATCAATTTTTAACTTAGAATGTGTTTTTATGATGTGTCATTTTGAAAGATGTTGAGAGGCACTATCAGTATTCCGTCTATAATTTTATTATTTTTTTAAAAGTACATTTAACTCATTTTCCAGACTAACCAGCTCTTTTTAGTTTCTGTTTATGCTGAATTTCATGGACATTGTTTTCACAAGTGTTCATTCACTGCTTATCAAGAGAAGCTTTTTGACAATAGTATTAGATAGAGTTTAAGAGAAGAAGCAATGATACATGCAAACATCCCACGCATAAAAGGTGGAGAGATATGTGTAAGAGTCATTAAACACATTTAGCAAATTTCTGCACTCTAAATAGACTTGCAGAAGATCTAGATTATGCCCTACACATGGGCATTTCATACTATAAGTATTAACTGTGGAAAGTAATATACTAGGGCAATAGTTCTCAATGAGTCACACACACTGGTCATTTCTAACATGTGACACAAGTAATGTACTATAACAATAGTTAAAATCAACCAAAGTATCTTTTTGTGATTTACTCCTGTTTTGAGAATAAATTCAGGATTCTCCCTTTATAATATCAGTGTCCCATATTTTAGTCTGATATATTTCTTGAATAGAAAAGAAAGAGGTAATATTTTATCTGGTGTGCCAGGCATTTTGCTAAGCAATTTACATGACCCTCAGCATCCTGTCACAGGGTGCAGCTATGAGACCATGTCAAGCACACAGACTTCATCTATTATGTATCAAATTTAAGAACCACAAGATTGTACTAACAACTTAGCAGAGAAGGGCATGTAGATCTTGACAGCAAAGAGATACTTTGACAGCTCAGGAAGAGAAAACCACGCCTGTGGCCTTTGAGGTGCACTATGTATCTTCCATTGAAGAAAATAGAAAAATAAACCTCAGTATAGTAAAAACACTGCTGTGAATTGCTATTAAATTATAAATTAGGCAGGGTGGAAAAGCACCACAGAAAATGCAAGAAAAGGAGCTAATCTAATTTGACCTTCAAAATAGACTTTCCTTGTACAATATAACAAAAGTAGAACAAGAAATGTGACCTCAACTTGAAGAGTTATACTGCTAAAAATTAAAATCAAGTCACAGTTTTAAAACAGAGAAGTGGGAATTTGCAAAAGAAGGCATTCCTTACACCTGACTAGAAATGGACGAGGTGCCAAGTCACCTTGAGAAAGAACCGAATATCAGCTTTGCTCAGCAAAGTCTGGGTCCCAAGCTGAATATGGCTGCTTAAAAACCCTTTAACATATTCAAAGCTAAAAGTAACTGTTCTTTTACATTTTCATATCATGAAATCTGTCAGTCTTTATTTTCCTCGTAGATTCTGCCTTTAATGCCTTGCTTATGAAGCTCTTTTCTATCATAAAATAACAAACTATTTTCGTTTGTTTTCATTATTTTATCATTTAGATTTCTAAATTTAACTAATTAATCAATTCATAATTTCTTTTTGTATATGTGTGGTGAGAACTAAGAATCTTTTTTTTTTTTTCACAAATAGGAAACCAGTCGTTCTAATACCATTGATTCAATACTATGTCCTCCCCTGTTGATTTGACAAGCCTCCATTACCATGCATTAAATCATGTATACATATGTAAATTTTTTTCAGATATATGAAAGAATGATTGCTTCTTAGTTGCATACAAAGATAGATGGATGACTGAAAAGATGATAGAGATAAATTAAGTCATAATCCTCTACATCCTTACCACTCTTTGTTCTACTTAGTTTGTCAATTTGGGAAAAGGGTAGTTTAAATTCTTCCACTCTCATTATATGTTTCTCTTTACATTTTTATTGGTGTCAGTCTTTTTTATTTCAAAGCTGTATCATTGAATGCATAAATGTTCACCACCACCACTGCCGTCCAGTCGATTTCGACTCATAGTGACCCTGTAGGATTGAGTAGAACTACCTCATAGGGTTTCCAAGGTAGTAAATCTTTAAAGAAGCAGACTACCCCATCTTTCTCCCGAAGAGTGGCTGGTGGTTTCAAACCACTGACTTTTCGGTTAGCAGCCGATAGCTTAACCACTAGACCACCAGGGCTCCTTATAAATATTGAAGACATTTGTATCTCCTTAGGGAGTTATACTTTTACCAATATTAAATATCCTTCTTTATACTTTACCTGGGAATTGTGTTGTGTCTGTAAACATTGTGGATGTCCCTACTGTCATTTTTTTTTTTTTTTAACCATTTGCTGAGTATCTTGTTCATGTCTTTATTTTTAACTTTTCTGTATTACTTTGTTTTGGCTGTGTCATTTATAAACAGCATATATTTGGATTTTTTTTCACACAGTCTGAGCTTGTTTTTTCATAAATCAATTAAATCCATTCACGTATGTTGTGGTTACCCTTTCATTACAATTCAGACCTATTTTTCTCATCTTTTCTATTGGCTTTCTTTTCCTTATCTAATTATTTTTCCCTGCTACTTATGTCTTTAGTTGGATTGAATGGGTTTCCTTTGTTCTTCCCCAACCTGTGTTTATAAATTTTAATTGCTGTGTCTGTTTTACTAGTGTGAATCCTTAATGTTTTTTAATCTTTATTTTTTATTGCTGTAGTTTAAGTGAAAGTTTACAAATCAAGTCAGTCTCTCATACAAAAAGTTTACATACACTATTATGTAACCCAGTTACTCTCCCTATACTGTGACAGCACTCTCTTCCTTTCCACCCCTGCTTTCCCACTTCCATTCAACCAGCTCCCAACCCTCTCCGCCTTCTCATCTCACCTCCGGACAGAAGCTGCCCATTTTAGTCTCATGCATCTACTTGAGCTAAGAACCACACTCTTCACGACTATCATTTTATGTACCACAGTCCAGTCCAATCATTGTCTGAAGAGTTGGCCCCAGAAATTGTTTTAGTTCTGGATTGACAGAGAGTCCAGAAGCCATGCTTTCTGGGGTTCCTCCAGTCTTATTTGGAACATTAATTCTGGTCTTTTTACTAGAATTTGAGTTCTGCACCCCACCTTTCTTTTGCTCCATCAGGTACTCTTTGTTGTGTCCCCTGTCAGGGTGGTCATTGATGGTAGCCGGGCAACATCTAGATCTTCTAGAGTGAGGCTGATGAAGTTTCTGGTTTATGGGGCCCTTTCTGTCTCTTGGGCTAATACTTTCCTTGTGTCTTTGTTGTTCTTCATGATCCTTTACTCCAGGTGGATGGGACCAATTGGCGCATCTTAGATGGCCGCTTGCAAGCTTTTAAGACCCCAGATGCCACTCACAAAAGCAGGATGCAGAACATCTTCTTCATAAACTTTGTTATGCCAATTGACCTAGATGTCCCCTGAAAGCATGGTCCCCAGACCCCCACCCCTGCTACTCTGTCCGTCTAAGTGTTTGGTTGTATTCAGGAAACTTCCTAGCTTTGGTTTAGTCTGGTTGTGCTGACTTCCCCTGTAGTGTGTGCTGTCCTTCCCTTCACATAATTCTTATCTACTATCTAGATAGTGAATAACCCTCACCCTCCCTCCCCACACTCGTAACCATCAAACAATGTTTTCTTCTGTGTTTAAACCTTTTCTTGGGTTCTTATAATAGTGGTCTGGTACAATATTTGTCCTTCTGTGAGTGACTAAATTCACTCAGCATAATGACCTCCAGATTCCTCCATGTTATAAGATGTTTCACAGATTCATCGTTGTTCTTTATCGTTGCATAGTATTCCATTGTGTGAATATACTGTAATTTGTTTATCCATTCATCCATTGATGGGCACCTGGGTTGTTTTCATCTTTTTGCTATCATGAACAGTGCTGCAGTGAACATGGGTGTGCAAATATCTATTCGTGTGAGGGCTCTTATTTCTCTAGGATATATTCCAAGGAGTGGGATTGCTGGATTGTACCATACGTCTATTTCTAGCTTTTTAAGGAAGCACCAAACAGATATCCAAAGTGGTTGTACCATTTTACATTCCCACCAACAGTGTATAAGTGTTCCAGTCTCTCCACAACCTCGCCAGCATTTATTAATTTGTGTTGTTTGGATTAATGCTAGCCTTGTTGGGGTAAGATGATATCTCATTGTAGTTTTAATTTGCATTTGTCTAATGACTAATGATTGTGAGCATTTCCTCAAGTGTCTGTTAGCGATGTGAATGTCTTCTTTGGTGAAGTGCCTGTTCATATCCTTTGCGAACTTTTTAATTGGGTTATTTGTCTTTTTGTTGTTAAGGTTTTGTAGTATCTTGTAGATTTTAGAGATTAGACACTGATCAGATTTGTCGTAGGCAAAATTTTTTTCCCAGTGTGTAGGTTGTCATTTGACTCTTTTGGTGAAGTCTTTTGATGAGCATAGATGTTTGATTTTTAGGAGTTCCCAATTATCTAGTTTCTCTTCTGGTGTCTGTGCATTGTTACTTATGGTTTCTATTCTGTTTATGCCATATATTAGGGCTCCTAGCATTGTCCCTATTTTTCCTTCCATGAACTTTATCCATTTTGAGTTCGTTTTTGTGCATGGTGTGAGATATGGGTCTTGTTTCAGTTTTTGCATATAGATATGCAATTATGCCAGCACCATTTGTTAAAGAGACTGTCTTTTCCCCAATTAATGGACTTTTGGCCTTTGTCGAATAACAGCTGCTCATAGGTGGATGAATTTATGTCTGGATTCTCAATGCTGTTCCATTGGTCTGTGTATCTGTTGTTGAACTGGTATCAGGCTGTTTTGACTACTGTGGTGGTATAGTAGGTTCTAAAATTAGGTAGTGTGAGGCCTCCCACTTTGTTCTTCTGCTTGAGTAATGCTTTACTTCTCCAGGGCCTCTTCCCTTTCCATGTGAAGTTGGTGATTTGTTTCTCCATCTCATTAAAAAATGCTATTGGAATTTGGATTGGGATTGCATTGTATCTGTAGATTGCTTTGGGTAGAACTGACATTTTCACAATGTTGAGTCTTCCTATCCATGAGCAAGGTATGTTTTTCCACTTATGCAGGTCTCTTTTGGTTTCTTGCAGTAGTGTATTGTAGTTTTCAATGTATAGGTCTTTTACATCTCGGTTAGATTTACCGCTAAGTATTATATCTTCTTGGGGGCTATTGTAAATGGTATTGATTTGGTGATTTCCTCTTGGAAGTTCCCTTTGTTGGTGTAAAGGAATCCAACTGATTTTTGTATGTTTATCTTGTATCCTGAAACTTTGCTGAAATCTTTTATTAATTCCAGTCCTTTTGTTGTAGATTCTTTGGGGTTTTCTGTGTATAAGATCATATCATTTGCAAGTAGAGATAGTTTTACTTCTTTCCTACCAATTTGGATGCCCTTTATTTCTTTTTCTAGCTTAATTGCTCTGGCTAGAACCTCCAGCATAATGTTGAATAGTAGTGGTGATAAAGGGCATCCTTGTCTGGTTCAGGTTCTCAAAGGAATGCTTTCAAGCTCTCTCCATTTACGATGATATTGGTTATTGGGTTTGTATAAATACCCTTAACTATACTGAGGGATTTCCCTTCTGTTCCTATTTTGTTGAGAGTTTTTATCATGAATGGGTGTCAGACTTTTTCAAATGTCTTTTCTGCTTCGATTGATAAGATCATGTGGTTCTTGTCTTTTGTTTTATTAATGTGATGGATTCCGTTGATTGTTTTTCTAATGTTGAACCACGTCTGCATATCTGGTATAAATCCCACTTGATCATGGTGAATTATTTTCCTTGATATGTTGCTGAATTCTATTGGCTAGAATTTTGTTGAGGATTATCATGGATTGAATTGTGTCCCCCAAAAATATCTGTCAACTTGGCTGGCTCATGATTCCTAGTATTGTATGATTGTGTTACCATTTTGTAATGTGGTGTGATTTCCTTATGTGTTGTAAACTCTGTCACTATGATGAGGTTATACTGATGAGGTCTACAAGATTCGATAGTGTCTTAATTCAGTCTCTTTTGAGATATAAAGGAGAGAAGTGGGCAGAGACACACGGGAACCTCATACCACCAAGAAAGCAGTGCCAGGGCAGAGCGTGTCCTTTAGACTTCAGGTTCCTGCGCTGAGATATTCCCAGACCAAAGGAAGTCTGACGCATCAGAAGGAACTTCCTCCAGGGCCAACAAAGAGAGTAAGCCTTCTCCTGGAGCTGATGCCCTGAATTTGGACTTGTAGCCTACTGGACGGTGAGAGAATAAACTTCTCTTTTTTGAAGCCATCCACTTGTGGTATTTCTGTTATAGCAGCACCAGATGACTAAGACAAGGATTTTTGTGTCAGGGTTCATGAGGGATATTGGTCTGTAATTTTCTTTTTTTGTGACATCTTTACGTAGTTTTGGCATCAGGGTTATGCTGGCTTCATAGAATGAATTTGGGAGTATTCCATCCTTTTCTATGCTCTGAAGTACTTTTTGTAGTAGTGGTGTTAACTCTTCTCTGAATGTTTGGTAGGATTCTCCAGTGAAGCCGTCTGGGCTAGGGCTTTTTTTTTGTTGGGAGTTTTTTAATTACCTTTTCAATCGCTTCTTTTGTTATGGGTTTATTTAGTTGTTCTACCTCTGTTTGTGTTAGTTTAGGTAGGTAGTGAGCTTCTAGAAATTTGTCCATTTCCTCTAGGTTTTCAAATTAGAGTACAGTTTTTCATAGTATTCTGTTATGATTCTTTTAATTTCAGTTGGGTCTGTTCTGATATCACCCATCTCATTTCTTATATGGATTATTTGCTTCCTCTCCTGTTTTTCTATTGTCACTTTGGCCAATGGTTTATCAATTTTGTTGATCTTTTCAAAGAACCAGCTTTTGGACTTGTTAACTCTTCCAAGTGTTTTTTCTATTTCTATTTCATTTAATTCTGCTCTAATTCGTATTATTTCCTTTCTTTTGGCACCCGAGGGCTTCTTTTCCTGCTCTGTTTCTACTTGTTCCAGTTGTAGGGTTAATGTTTTGATTTTGGCCCTTTTGTCCTTTTGGATGTGTGCATTTATTACTATAAACTGACCTCTGAGCACTGCTTTTGCTGTGTCCCAAAGGTTCTGGTAGGATGTG
>NW_004444011.1:9543857-9571475 GCF_000243295.1 Trichechus manatus latirostris | reverse complement strand
CTTTAATCATTATATAGTTTCCTTCCTTATCCTTTGTGGTAGATTTTACCTTAAATTTTATTTTGTCAAAGATTAATATTGCCACTCCTGTTCTTTTATGAGTGTTGTTTGCTTTATATATTTTTTTCCATCCCTTGAGTTTTAGCCTGTTTGTGTCTTTAAGTCTAAGGTGTGTCTCTTGTAGGCAGCATATAGACAGATTGTGTTTTTTTATACAATCTGCCACTCTCTGTCTCTTTATTGGTGCATCTACTCCCTTTACATTCAGCGTAATTATTGATAGGTATGAGTTTAGTGCTGTCATTTTGATGTCTTTTTTTTTATTGTTTTACTTTAAGTGAAAGTTTACAATTCAAGTTAGTCTCTCATACAAAAATTTATACATACATTGTTTTGTGACCCTACTTGCTCTCCCTATACTGTGACAGCACACTCTTCCTTTCCACCCGATTTCCCGTGTCCATTCAACCAGCTCCTGACCCCCTCTGCCTTCTCATCTCGCCTCCTGATGAGAGCTACTCATTTAATCTCATGTATCTACTTGAGCTAAGAAGATCACTCTTCACAACTATTATTTTATGTCCCATAGTCCAGTCTAATCTTTGTCTAAAGAGTTGGCCTTGGGAATGATTTTAGTTTTGGGCTAAGAGAGAGCCCAGGGACCACATCTTCTGGGGTGCCTCCAATCTCAATTAAACCATTAAGTCTGGACTTTTTACTAGAATTTGGGTTCTGCACCCTACTTTTCTACTGCTCCATCAGGGACTCTGTTTTGTTCCCTGTCAGGGCATTCTTTGTGGTAGCTGGGCACCATCTAGTTCTTCTGGTCTCAGGCTGATGAAGTCTGTGGTTTATGTGGCCCTTTCTGTCTGTCTCTTGAGCTAACACCTTCCTTGTGTCCATGGTGTTCTTCATTGTCCTTTACTCCAGGTGGATTGGGACCAATTGATGCATCTTAGATGGCTGCTCACTAGCTTTTAAGACCCCAAATGCCACTCACCAAAGTGGGATGGAGAACATTTTCTTAAAAAACTTTGTTAGGCCAATTGACCTAGATGTCCCCTGAAACCAAAGTCCTCAGACCCCCGCCCCTGCTACTCTGTCCCTTGACGTATTTCATTGTATTCAGGAAACTTCTTAGCTTTGGTTTAGTCCCGTTGTGCTGACTTCCCCCGTAATGTGTGCTGTCCTTCCCTTCACCTAAGATAATTCTTGTCTACTTTTTAGTTAGTGAATAGCCCTTGATGTCGTTTTTTGTGTGTTGGTCACAGTTTCTTTGTTTCACTTAATTTTCTGTGTTGAGTCATTTGTCTTTATGTATTTTCTTTTCATCTTTTTCATTGTTGTTGATTTTGAATTTGCTAAGTCTTTATATTTTTCTTGTCTCTTATTTTGACGTGTAGGATTGTTAGTTTCCTTTGTAGTTACCTTAATATTTACACCTATTTTTCTAAGTTTATACCAGTCTTTTATTTCTTTATATCGCCTTGACTTCCTCTCCATATGAAAAATCTATGTCTACATTTTTTAGTCCCTCTTTTTTGTTTTAATGTTCCCATCTTTTACATATTGACATCTGTTTCCCTATTTTCAGTGTTTTAGCTTTGATTTATTTTTGTAACTTCCTTATCTGGGTTGATATTTGGTTGCTCTGTCCTGTATTACAGTCTTGGGTTGTTATCTGATGTTATTGATTTTCTAACCAGAGGACTCCCTTTAGTATTTCTTGTAGTTTTGGTTTGGTTTTTACAAATTCCCTACTCTTCTGTCTACCTGGAAATGCTCTCATTTTGTCATCATATTTGAAAGACAATTTTGCTGGATATATAATTCTAGGTTGGCAATTTTTTTCCTTCAAGGCTTTATATATGTCATCCCATTGCCTTCTTGCCTACATGATTTCTGCTGAGTGGTCCGAGCTTATTCTTATTGACTCTCCCTTGTAGATGACTTTTTGTTTATCCCTAGCCACTATTAAAATTCTCTCTTTATCTTTGGTTTTAGCAAGTTTGATGATAATATGTCTTGGTGACTTTCTTTTGGGAGCTACCTTCTGTAGGGTTTGATGGGCATCCTGTATAGATATCCTGTCATCTTTCATGTCAGGGAAGTTTTCTGCTTACAAATCTTCAATAATTCTCTCTATATTTCTGTTATCCCCCCCGTTCTGGTACTCCAATCACTCGCAGGTTATTCCTCTTGATAGAATCCCACATAATTCTTAGGGTTTCTTCATTTTTTAAATCCTTTTATCTGATTTTCCCTCAAATAAGTTGATGTCAAGTTCTTTATCTTCAATCTCACTAATTCTGACTTCCATTGCCTCAATTCTGCTCCTATGACTTTCTATTGAGTTGTGTAATTCTGAAATCTTATTGTTAATCTTCTGGACTTCTGATTGCTGTCTCTCCATGGATTCTTGCAGCCTGTTTAATTTGTCATTATACTCTTCTCTAATCTCCTTGAGTTCCTCTACTGCATGTTCTGCGTTTTGCATAATTTGCTTCCGGATATCTTGAAGAGTTCTATATATTAATCTTCTGTATTCTGCCTCTGGTAATTCCAAGAAATTTTCTTCCCCTGGAGAATTTCTAGATTCTTTATTTTGGGAGCTTGCTGAAGCCATCATGGTCTGCCTCTTTATGTGGTTTGATATTGACTGTTGTCTCCAAGCCATCAATAAGTTATTATATTTATTTATTTTATGTTTGCTTACTGTGTCCTAGTTTCTTGTTTTGTTTTGATATGCCCAGATAGGCTGCTTGTGTGAACTAGCCCACTCACCGGTGCCCCTGAAGCTCCAACATCCTGCCACCAGGTGGCCAGTACTACCACTAAGTATGTGAGCTCAGGAGTCCACCCACTCCTCCTGTACAGATTCAGCTTAGGTGTCCAGGTAGTCGGCCACCAAATGTAAGCTCTCACCTACAGTCCTAAGCAGGCATGGGTGATTGGTGTAGGCACAGGCATCTGGCTGCAACAGGGGGACACATGCTGAGCAAGGCAGGGGGCCAGTGGCCATCCCCGATTGTCCAGGAGGAAAGCATGTCCTTGTTCTCTAGAGTGCTTAGGTGGGTGGGTTTGCAGCTGGGCTATGAGTACCCAGTGTGTTGGTGTAAGGTCTGGGGGCCATCTCTTATTCTTGAGCCCCTATAGCAGGTAGCTAGGTGGGGTGGGTGGAGCCACCAATCCTCAGGACCCTGATGTGGGTAGTTAAAGACCCTGCTTTGTGGGCAGAGCAGTGTCAAATGTCACGAACTTGCCACTTCCAGCTGAAACGGTTGAAGTTATATTTTGGGCATATACCCTGTTGTACTGTGGTAATGAGGGCCTAAGCTGCTGAAATGGACCCACACAAGTCTATGTGGGGGGAAAGGCACTCAAAGTCCTTGGATCCCTTATGTCTGTGCCTAGGCAGAGGAAGTGTGCCTACCCTGAATTCCTGGCTTAGGGGAGCGGCGGATTATTTTTTCCCGTTTGTTAATTTGTTCACTCTCCCAAGGTCAGGAGAATGTCTCAGGGTGCGTGACGGGTCCTACTTACAGCCCAGGGGACTCAGTAATTGCTGAGGGTGGACCCAGACCCAGCGCAGAGCAGGGAGCGGGGAGGTAAATGGGAGAGAAGTTTTTCCCAAAGTGGTGTTTTTGATCTTCATAGTAGACCAGATGCAAGTACTTATCTTTTGCACTTCAAGGGCTGCTTTTCACTGGTTCTGGATGGCCAAATAGGCTCTCTGCTGCTGGGTTTCTCCCAGTGTGGAAAACGCCTCAAGAGCTCCACTGCTTGCCTGCCTCACCAGGCACCCTGAGCTGATCAGGCCTGAAGGGCTCAGGCTCTCGCCGGGTCAGGTCTGGCAACTCCTCGCTGCTTCCAAACTGTCTCTCCCTCCCCCTGCCACTCAGTACAATTCCTCAACTTTGCCTTTGATGTTTAGGGCACCTAGATTGTCATATATAATCGATTCACTTGTTTTTTCGGGTGTTTGTTGTTAGAGGGACAACAGGAACCATCTGACTACTCTGCCATCTTGACCTCACCCCCTGGATCCTTAATTTTTAATAAATCTATTTAAAATATTTCTCCATTATCATTGAAAAGTAATTGCACATTTCTAATCTACCTACCCCCCCATATAAAAAAAGACCATTAGCAAGATTGTATTGACCCAGCTCATCCTCCCAAACAGCTTTATGATTTGTTAAAATGGCTAGAACATTAGATTCAGATGTAAATAATTCATCTTGTTTCTTAGCAATTCTTAAAAATGTCTTAGACCTTACCAGCATATTACTATCAAGTAAAACTATGTTTTACAGTTATCTTTGCTCACTAAAAACCAGAAACCCAAACCTGTTGCCGTTGAGTCAATTCCAGCTCATAGCGACCCTGTAGGACAGAGTAGAACTGTCCTATTTTCAATGCTGTAATCTTTATGGAAGCAAATTACCACGTTTCTCCCACGGAGTGTCTGGTGGGTTTTAACTGCCGACCTTTCCAGTAACAGCTGAGCAACTAACCACTGTGCCACCAGGACTCCTCTGCTCACTATTCATTATTAATTCCTATGCAAGCCACTATTTTGGAATATTTTTATTTGTTTTGTTCATATATATTTCAAAAATAGTTCCTATTTGGTAAAATGTTGCAGTTCCTGCTTGATAAAAAGTGAAAAAACAAAAAATGTATTCCATGTCTATGTTGGAAAGATAGTTTGGCTGAGTAAAGAATTCTAGATTCAAAATTATATTCCTTAAGTAATTGAAGATGGAGTCCATAGATGGTACAAACAATTAAGCCCTCAACTACAAGCCGAAAGGTTGGCAGTTCAAACCAACCCAGAGGCCCTCAAAGACAGGCCTGGTGATCTGCTTCTGAAAGGTCACAGCCTTGGAAATCCTGCGGAGCAGTTCTACTCTGCACACATGGAGTTGCCATGAGTCAGCATCTCCTTGATGGCAACTAATAACAATTGAAGATATTGCTGCATTTTTTTCTAATATTCAACACCTGCATGCCATGTAGAAGACTGGTGTCAGTCTGGTTATTTTTCCTTAGTACATGTCCTAATTTTTTTCTCTGGAAGTGGGTAAGATTTTTTTTTATCCTTTCAATTCATAAATATCTCTGGAAAAAGAATTTGATGGGTCCTCATCATTTTTCACCCAGAGAAATTATCATCTGTCATTTATTTATTTCCTTCTAGAACAATTAGATAGCTCTGGGAAACGTCTAAATCTATCCTCACTATACCCTAACATTTATTCTCAAAAATGTCATCTCTTGGTCTTTTGACACTGTGGTCTGGGAGGATCTCTTTGTTCATTTTTACATTTCAATTTTGGATTTTAATGCATGGATCCCACTATTCAGTTCATCCATGGGTTTTTGTTTTAGCAATCATATTATTAATTTCAATAACTTGAATTCTTCTTTTTCATGTTAGCCTGTTCTATGCCATAGATCCACAACCTGTCTGTCAGTTTGTTGTACTGGGGTGACCTGCATATTGCTATGATGCTGGAAGCTATGCCACTGGTATTTCAAATACCAGCAGGGTCACCATGGTGGACAGATTTCAGCAGAACTTCCAGATTAAGACAGCCTAGGAAGAAAGACCCGGCGATCCACTTCCAAAAAGTAGTCAATGAAAAAACCTTATGGACCACAACAGAACACTGTCCAATACAGTGCTGGAAGATGAGCTCCCTAGGCTGGAAGGTACTCAAAATACACAATGATCTCAACAATGGACTCGAGCATACCAATGATCATAAACATGGTACAGCACTAGGCTACACTTTGTTCTGTTGTATATGGGGGTCACCATGAATTGGAGCTGACACTTTGGTAACTAACAATAACAACAACCTTATAGATGCGATAGACACCCAAATCTCTCAAGAGAATTAATTACACTTCTTTATATATTTTCTCATTTGTTCCATCAGCAGTCTCCCCTGTGGTGTTAGGTTCTCTCTTTAATTTTGTGCCTCTCATTTATAGTTTTCCTTAATTATCAGGTTACTTACTCTTGGTTTTCTATTCCTATACTTGGATGAGAATCTAGACTGAATAATATTACTATTTGTATTTTCTTTCCTCAGACCAAGTAAGAAATATCATTCCTCTAACAGTGTTTTCTAATTGGGTTCTGATTTGAGGATTTCTAGTCTTATGTTATGGAGCCCTGGTGGCTTAGTGGTTAAGAATTCAGCTGCTAACCAAAAGGTCGGCAGTTTGAATCCCCCAGCCGTTCCTTGGAAACCCTGTGGGGCAGTTCTACTCTGTCCAATAAGGTTGCTATGAGCTGGAGTAGACTTATGGCAACAGGTTTTTTGTTGTTGTTGTTGTTTAATCTTACGTTGTTCTGGTATAAAAAAGGAGATGTATGATCTAGTGAGCTTACATTTATGATGTACTAATGTGCTAGTTCATGGTAAAGGGTTTTTGGGGGGTTTAATGTGCTAGTAGCTTGTTTCTTTGTTGAAGAAGGTAGAAGGACTTCAGGGTAGTCATAAGGTACAATGCCTCACTTATCTGGCCCAGTGCCCACTCTTATGTTTGAACGGCTATGTTGAAACTCTCACTTAAACAATGTTTACTCACCTTATGTGTTCTAGGTACAAATGCTAGAATCAATAATTCTCAACACACAAAGGATTGACCTGGCTTTCTGGTAGTCTTTTGATTAATTACTAGTTGGTGACATATGCACAGCTCCTTCTTTAAGCAACCCTTCTCTAAGTTATTCTAGAAGTATGCTGGGAACAACTCTATTTACACGATGGTCTTCTCTTTCTCCTGTAGGTGGCCACAAATTCCTCGGTTCTCTTGTGTATTTTTCTCAATCAATTTTCATTTGTTTTCAAACTTCCAGAAAACCCTGACTATTTTTATATGCTGTTAGCACTGTTCCTGGTCTCCCAGTGCTTCTGTGGATTTATTTCGGTATTTTTCCTGTCTTTTCAATGGAACATTCCCCGTGGGGAGTGTAAGTAAATATGTGTTTTCAGTTAGCCATCAGGGCCAAAAAAGATTTTTCCAAATATTTCCAATTTTTGCAGAACATACTGAAAGAAAAGTAAATCAACTCACAATTCTATTTGTTCTATTTGCTATTTTACGGTCTAAGTTTCCCTTCACTTTGAGTGGGGAAGTGTTTTGAAGGCATTTTGAAGGTACATTAATATTACTAGTTGGGAGAAAAAAACATGTAAGTATCAGGCTAGCCTTGAATGTTACACAGGTCAGTCTGCTATTAAGCAGCATTTTGTTTGTGCTTTATTTCTGATTACTCCTAAATAATCTGTCTCTTTGAACGAATGTGAGTTTAATGTTGTAGAGCTGAATACAAATCAGCTATTTCAATTTCCACATACATAGTAGCTATACTTTTTTTCAGTTCTCCTCTTCTGATATATCCAGTAATGTTTATGGCCAACCAAGGGAAGTACAGGAAAGGCTACACAGCTGGAATACAAGAAAGCTGTGTCTTAAACCCTGCTCTGTGACTCACTAATGATTGGAAACACAGAAATTTTCTAAAGCTCTCTGCTTCTCATTCCGCTTAGTTACAAACACCCTCTTTACAAGGATCCTACAAATGCTTTTAAAAAATATGAAAGACCTGAAATTGCACACTGAAATTATTTTTTCAGTCTCATAAAAGAATATCAGCTCCTCATAATAAATCACCCAGTTAATACCCTCATGACTCATCCTACTGTATTAACCCCTTTTTCACAGTAGATGATCTATTACACTTAATAACAATCACAAGAATAATAACAAAACCTATACTGTATATTGAAATCCTCACAACTGGTTCAATAAGCAACATCATGATAAATGGAGAAAGTATTGAAATTGTCAAGGATTTCATTTTACTTGGATCCACAATCAACACCCATAGAAGCAACAATCAAGAAATCAAACGTGTTGCACTGGGCAAATCTGCTGCAAAAGACCTTAAAATGTTAAAAAGCAAAGATGTCTCTTTGAAGACTAAGGTACGCCTGACCCAAGCCCTGGTGTTTTCAATCACCTCATATGCATGTGAAAGCTGGACAATGAATAAGGAAGACCAAAGAAGAATTGACTCATTTGAATTATGATGTTGGCAAAGAATATTGAATATACCATGAACTGTCAGAAGAACTAACAAATCTGTCTTGGAAGATGTACAGCTAGAATGCTCCTTAGAAGTAAGGATTGTGACACTTGGTCTCTCGTACTTTGGACATGTTATCAGGAAGAACGAGTACCTAGAGAAGGACATCATGCTTTGTAAAGTAGAGGGTCAGAGAAATAGAGGAAGAAGACCCTCAACGAGACGGATTGACACAGTGGCTACAACAATGGGCTCAAAAATATCAACTGTGAGAATGGTGCAGGACTGGACAGTGTTTCATTTCTGTTGTAGGATCTCTATGAGTCAGAACCAACTCGATGGCACCTAAAAACCACAACAAAACATTTCCCTCAATAAATAAAATAAGCTAAAATTCAATATGAAAGAATTTGGGTCAATTATCTGTCTCCAGTCTTACACATAAGCCAAACTAATCTCAAAAAGTCTTCACCTCCAGCAATTGGCAGATATTTAGCTCTCAAATTCATGCAAATGTCTCTTCTAAGGAACATTCTGGCTATACTTCTTCCAAGACAGATTTATTCATTCTTCTAGCAGTCCATGGTATGTTCAATATTCTTTGCCGATACCATAATTCAAATGCATCAATTCTTCTTTGGTTTTCCTTATTAATTGTCCAGCTTTCACATGCATATGAAGCGATTGAAAAGACCATGGCTTGGATCAGGTGACCTTAGTCTTCAAGATGACGTCTTTGCTTTTTAACACTTTAAATATATATGACATTTTAGCATATGAGGAAATAATAACTAGAAGAGTATATAAGTTGGGTTAAACCAAAAGCAAACTCGTTGCCATTGAGTCGGTTCCAACTCATAGCGACCCTACAGGACAAAGCAGAACTGACTCACAGGGTTTCCAAGGACTGGCTCATGGATTTGAACTGCTGACCTTTTGGTAAGCAGCCGAGCTCTTAACCACTGCACCACCAGGGCTCCAAAGTTAGGTTTAAAAAAGTTAATAGAGAAAAACACATTTTAAGTCCTTGCTGCATTGTGTGTAAATGTAGATTTCTTAATGAGCACTAGGGCATGGCATTTTTTTGTTTTCTTTGTTTTAATTAGTTTTTACCATTTAGAAAAATGATTAGAACTTGGCATGGTTGTTAGTGTCAATACTAACTCTACTTTTATTTTGCTTTTTTTTGTTCAACTTGTTAGTCCTTGCACTTCTAAAAGCTATGAATATTGATGTTAGGTAAATCAGAAAAATTTTTCATCTGTTAAAATGTTAAATATTTTCTGCACATTACTTTGGTTTCTGAAATGACTTATGTACTTTCATGTACATATATTGTAAGGTTCCTCTTAATCTCCAGTAGTGTAACCTATGTCTGATATAGATAAAATTTTTTATCAATGAGAAATTCTAGTTTTACATCTCCTCCAGCTTTTTAGATGCTGAGATGGTTTTTTATCATGTCCAATTTGGTGTACACAAATTGGTATAATAAAGCCAAACAAAGGTCCAGTTAACCAAAGAACATGTAATATTCACGGGCTCACTTTATGACCCCTAATCTTTGCGGGTGGAAAATACTGTATTGAAGTTACTAAGCTGTCACGTTGACAGAAGCTCCACTCTTTCATTAACCAACAACTTAAATGCCCGTACACTTCCAATATTCAGAACACAAATAGTTACTTTTGTTTTTCCTATTGTTAGGTATACACTATTGAAGAATCTGGGCTCAACATTCTGGTGTGGTCAGTGATTGGAAATAAAAGAACTGGATGGATATATGGATACGTTCCTCTCTCTAGTAACAGCCCATTTAAGGTGGCATTTGAAGCTGATTTGGCTGGAGATGAGGACATCTTTATTGCCCTTGATGACATCTCTTTCACCCCAGAATGTGTATTTGGAGGTAAGTTATTCCTTTAGAAGATAAAAGCAAGTATTGCTTTTACTATCTTAATAGAGAAGAATCGGGAGTATCTGAGGAACTGCATTTATTTCCAGGTCCAGGGCTGGAAACTGAAGAAAGAGCAGTATATGCAGTGGTGGATAACAGGGAGGCCCTTTGCATATGAAACTTTACCGTGAAATTCTCATGTCCTTTAGGCAGCAAAATAACTTTGCACAGAAGTTCTTTCAGAAACCCTGAGAAAATTACTTCCATTACTCTATTTTTCTTAGCTACTCTCTTTATTCCTAAAGGTTTACAATAACTGCATAAGTAAAAACTCCCCTGGTCACCTATCATCTTACAGACTGTCTTCTTCATCCATACCAGCCCTTCCTCTTCCCTGAGCCATTTCCCTTCTTCTAACTGCTTCTCCTGTGCCTTTGGGAATCTTCATTGCATTGGAAAAAATCTGTAATTCTGCCATTAATCCGTTTTCTGGGAAATCGTCTTCTTAACTAAAATCTGATTTTTTCCTGATTAAGGCACATTGATTTAAGTGGCTGTTATTCTCTTGAAGTCTTTAAATTATCAGTGTTAAATAGTAGGAAGACTGTCTTTCTAGCTACTCCATGCCTCTTTCGGTATTTTGTCCTTCCAGATGGCCTCTTTCACTATTTTTTTACTCTAGATTTTTTCAAAAGTTTCTTCTCCTTTAATTAAGGTCACACATCTGAGTTCTTATCCTTTTCATGGTTTACGTATGAATCCTAAATCTTGCCTTCATCCTGGGCAATATCAACTTCCAGGTGACTCAGCCCATGTAAAACATTCACCTCTTCAATTCTAATCACCTTCATAAATACTCTTACTCAGGATCCAACTCTGTTGGTTACACCCTGGGCCTTATCATCCTCACTAAAACCTTAGGATTGGAAATCTCATCTAATTATATTATGTCCTCTATTTCTTGATTATTCCTCCCAAACCTGTTTTCAAATATCTTTAATAGGAAGAAAAAAAAAATTCTAGGTTCTCAGTGCTTCCCACTTCACTCTATAAACAGCTTCTTCTTACTTCTTTTCCTAGTAATCTCAGATTGAATGATCTAACATCTCAATTACGTTCTCAGCACTCTGAATTCCACTATGTAGCTGTTATTTTTCACTTTAACATAAATCTGGGTACTTAGTATGTGCTAGACACTGTGCTAAATTCTTTGCATATATTAACACACTTATTTCTCAGGACATCTCAATAGAAAAGAGCCCATGTTCTGCTATAATGGCTTTATAAGTAATTAAATAGAGTTAATAAAGCCATTTGGGTTTTCCAAAATTGCCACTGGTCATGCTGATTGGGACCATTCAGAATTTTGATCAACCACCTTAACCAGGCCTTCAAAGGTCCTGACCACTGTGCTTCCTATTCCCTGCACTTCTTTTCTAAAGCAGTTCTCAAATCCTCCTGCCTCTCTCATGGACTTCCCTCATTCTGCAGATGTTCTTATGTCCTATGAATAAAAAATAGTCTTTTTGTAATGAACTCCATTTTGCTTCGTGTCACCTCTGAATGTACCTATCTGCAACCAAACTCTCCTTTACCCCATGTACCTTAGGAAAAAAACCCTTCTTCTTTCTGTGTTCCTGGTAATTTCCCTTCTCAGCTCCTCCCAGACATTGTTCCATCTATTTCTTCTCTTTCCTTTATCTCCAATTTGCTTACAAAAATAAATAAATAAATAAATAAATAAATAAATGTTCTCATTTCTCAAAAGGAGTCCAAACTTTGTTCTCTGATTCCAAAATTCTTTCCACACTCATCTCCCAGCAATCTTCTTCATATACCCAGTTTCCATAATGAACCAAACCAATCCCTCCAGATGTTCTCTATGCCCAGAATATGCTTCACTCCACCTCCAGCCCAACCTACTCAACACCTTGTATTAGTGTCCTGTAGCTTTTGTACAATTTACCACAAACTGGGTGCTTTCAAACAACAGAAATTCATTCTCTCACAGTTTGGAGGGAAGAAGTTCAAAATCAAGGTGTCAGAAGGACCTCATCCCCTCTGGAGTCTCTCAGGCAGAATCACTTTCTTAACCTTCCAGCTTCTGGTGGCTCCCAGCATTCATTGACTTGTGGCAGCATCATTCCAAACTCTGCCTCCATGGTCACGTTACCTCTTCCTCTTCTGTGTATGTATGATCTCCCTCTGCCTCTCTCTTATAGGGACATTTGTGATAGCACTTAAGGCCTGCCAGGATAATCCAGGATAGGATCCTCCTACCAAGATCCTTAATTTAATCTTATCTTTTGCCGTATAACTTAGTAGTCATCTTTTGACGTATAATATAACATTCATAGGTTCTAGGAATTAGGGTATGGTTATATCTTTTGGGGGGCTACCACAAACCTATTCCTCCATCAAGATCCTGCTAAAAAGTCACCCGTTCTGTGAAGACTACCCTGATTTCCTACAGCATAGGCAGAGTCTTACTCTTTGATTCTAGAAAACGCTATTATTTTTTCATCCACTAAGCATGTATTGAGTTCCTAATTGTGATGCACTATTCTAGTTGATGGTGTTATAAAAATGAATATGACCAATTCCCTGCCCTCAAGGAGCTCATAGATGCGATGTAAATAAGTCAGGTACAATACATATAAGCACTGTATAATAATGGGCATTAATACTACTACTAATAATGCTATTTATTAAGCACTGATACACATCACTATACACTACACATTCCGGTGTCATTGGCATCAACCTTATGGTAGAGATAAAGAAACTAAGCCTCAGGTAGATAGTGTAACTTCCCAATCTTGGTTTGTTGTACTCAAAACCTTGCTCTGTCCACATTACTATACTGCCACTGCTACCGTGGAGGTACACACATAATGCTTTAGGACTGCAGAAAACGGATACCTAATAGTCTGGAGGTTTTAGGAAAGGCCTGCTAGAAGACATGTGACCTGAGCGGAATCATGGGGAATGATTTAAAATTAATATCTACTTTTTTTAATGACTATCTCTCAAGCCACCTCTGAGTGGCTGATAAATATGAAAAGCTTGGATTTCTAATTTCATTCCTGGGTGACCAAATATACATACTCACACCCAAGACCTTAAAACAGGTCCGGTGTTTGAGCTTCAGGTGTTAAACAAAGAACCCTTGTGTGTGACTTTCACGATCCCCTCTTCATCCCTTGGCTTTAGAGATGTGTGCCCACCAGACACAGAAGCAGGGGATAAAATGGAATGGGCTTTTCTTACCGCCTGGCTGTGCTGGGCTCCATAGTTAGTCTTGCAGAGAAGGCTTATAAGATGGATCCAGTCCCAAAAGTTTTCTTCGAGGAGATCAGAAAACCCCTTCACATTGGTCCCAGCTGCCTGATTTATCCTGGGGTCTTTATATTCTGATATTCTGCTTTATTATGTCAGGGATAGAAACTGGTCTTACATAATTCAGTTTATAAGTCCTCCTACCCTCTGCCTCAGAATCCATTTCTTGTCTTATCTGTCAGACCATTCCTCTTGTTCTTTATGTTTACTCCCAGGAATCTGTAGACTATTTTAAAACTTACCTTCCCACTCTTATTCGCATGATCTAAGGCACCTTCACTTTTCTATGTTTTTCTAGCACTGGCATCTGAACACAGTTTCCTAACATGGGACATTCCAAGATATGTCTAGACAATGGTCATTGTTACTTCATTAACATTGCCCAGTACATGCTTCTGCTTAAAGCAGTCTGTGTTTCCAGTTAAGAAAAAGTACAAAGTCAAGTAATAACCAACACAAGCATTGAAGTACATGTGCAGGAATGAGTATATGTCACTTTATACCATACATACAATATATTATAGAACTCAATACAAGGTATGATTGTGACCTATATCTATAGATAGGTACATATTTACATGTGTATATTTCCCACTGAGTTTGAGCTCCTCAAGTACAAGAGGAGCTTGTCTATTTCATCTCCAAAGCCTAATACAAGAAGTAGGAAATCTGGGCTGAAAATTTACTATTAATCTAAATAGTAATAATAATGATAACTCAATACGTGGGCACAACACTAACAGTCACCTAAGTAAACTGGTTCTTTTCCACTCTGTTACAGAATTGACTTTACTATTGGGGATGATAGAAACCAGTAAGATTTTGGAATTCGAACTTGAACTGTCTTCTCTTTGCAGCTTTATGTAATAGAAGTGCCTCCCTTTCCCACTTAAACTCCTAGCACAGAATTTCTACAACAAGGCTTCACTATTGAATCAGGCAGATGCTTTATAAAATCATAAATTAAACCAGCATTTCTAAAGCTGGGTAAGCAGACCTCCAAAGCAACATGCCAGGAGGTATATACAATGCCACCAAATAAACTTGGTGCAACTTCACTGGGTTTGCTTGAAGATTTAAGAAGAAAAGTTAAATAACTTAATATGATATGTGACATTTGAAGTAAACCAAACTATATAGAGTAGAATGCCAAAGAGAAAGCATAAAGCTTTAAAGTAATTTTGTTTCTTTGGGGCTGTGACTAACGCCTTTTCCTCTGTGATTCATAGTACTATGATGGAAAAGTTTGAGAGAAAATGAATAGATGATTCAACCATTGAAAATAATATATTGCTGAATATAAAATGTATCACCAGTATAAGATATAAACAGTACAAGCATATATTGCTAAATGTGGAAAAATGGTACAGAAAAATATGAACACAATTTTAATAAGATACTTATCAAATATATATATATCCATAAAGACTGGAAGAAATTCTAAAATATAATAATATCTATTTCTGAGAAATAGAAATTTGAACAATTTTAATTTTCTTCTCAATATTTTTCTGTATGTTTAAATACCTGCTTAAAACTGTGTTGCTTATAATTGGGAAAGATAATAGTGTTACTTTATAAAATAAAATTATAAGGTTATGATAGATATTAAGAACTATGTATTTTTAGACAATCATGGTTTTAACTTTTGCCTAGCTGAAATTACTTATTAGAATTAATACGTGAAGCTACAGGATAGATGGATTTACTTTTATGATTTTGAATCCTATATTTTTTCATATAATTATTCCAGTTAATCATAACCCATCTTTTTGAAACTCTTTGAGAAATGTGAACACATCTTATGCATTAACTGCTTTTACTTGTCAGCATTATGGAACATCAGACAGATTAAAGTTTAGGGAGAGCCATTCGTCTAGTATTCCAGGAATCTTTTTCTTTTGCTGTGTTGGGGTAAAAACTTCATAAAACCCAAACCCATTGCCTTCAAGTCGATTCCGACTCACAACGACCCTATAGAACAGAAGAGAATTGCCCTGCAAGGTTTCCAAGGCTGAAATCTTTACAGAAGCAGACTGCCACGTCTTTCTCCCACGGAGAGGCTTGTGGGTTTGAACTGCTGACATTTCTGTTAGCAGCTGAGCACTTAATCACTGCACCACCAGGGCTCTTTAAACACTTCATACTGTGTAAAAATGAGTCATCTAGAATTAGTTATGCATTAGCACTTTTCTTCTAATTGCCTTAAGAAAGCAGCCAACAAATCCATAAAGATTTTTTTTAACAGCTTTCAAGAGGAACAAAAAAATAGCAGTTTTATATTTATGCCTCAGAAACATTTGGTGAAAGTGATCTTTTAAGTGGTAGCACTCAGCAAGGAAAACTTCATTTCCCAGTAATTCTGGGAAAAGGAAACATTCTTTTCACTTACTATTGAAAATAGACCCAATTCTGATAAACTTCTCTCCAAATTTTCTTTTATTGACTGAAAACTCCTAGAATGAGAACAGTTTTCCAGTGAAATAAAGTCGTAAAAAATGCAAACGTTCTGATAATACAGGACCTCCCACAGTAAATGTTCATTGAATGAAGTAAGAGACTAAAGTTTAATTAGATTTTCCCAGTTGTCATTTATGTGTATTCTTCATCATTCAACCTTCAACGAATGTGAAAAATTCTATACCATCAAAACTACTTGCTTTGTCCATCTTTCCTTAGTTAACTCAGTCTAGATACAAATGAACTAACGCAGCTAAATTAACATAGATGATTTTCTCCAGATCTTATAATAAGACATCCAGTTTTGGACTTTTAATATACCATCCTTTTTCTCATGTCCCGATTAACATCCTAAAATTAAAAACAGCTAACTTTCATCTTCATGTATATGCATCTCAGGTTTTTGTTGTTGTTTTTATCACCCCAACACACACAAAATATGAACAAATATAGGACAATAGCATTTTCCACCACATTACCAGTAGTTCTCATTTAGAAGATTGCCCTGTAACAGCAGTACCCCTCCCACCTTTACTTTTGCATTATTAATTTCTCTGTACTCTCTTTAATTACTTTAACTTTCCTAGGCAACATTTTCTAAATGGAGACAACCTTGATGCAATAAAGTATCTCCAGAAATTCTGAGTCAGCTGAGAAATGTATTTCTTTTCCTAGAGTCTGTTTTCTTTATCCATGTAAGTTTCCAAGGGTAGAAGGTGTATGCTATTCTTTGTCTATTGCATTTGTCTTCATGATGAAGAAACATTTTCCTGGACTGATAGAACAGTGCTTATAAAATTACATGAGAAGATGTAAAGAATTTGAAGCAACCATTGTACAAAATTTTATAGGCTGCTTGTTGTCATGATGCATTTCTATGCAATTTTGTCAGGAGTCTAATAAGATGTTCTTGTGGGTTGAATTGTGTTCTACAAAAAAGATACGTGAAAGTGACCTTATTTGGAAGTAGGGCCTTTGCAGATGTAATCAAGTTAAGATGAGGTCATGGGGGAGCAGGGTGGGTCCTAATCCAGTGTCACTGTTGTCATTATAAGAAGAGAAGAGGTAACACAGAGACACAAACACAGGGGGAATATCATGTGACAACAGAGGCAGAGATTGGAGTGATGCATCTACAAGACAAAGAATAGCAAGGATTGCTGGTACCATCAGAAGCTAAGAGAAATGCGTGGATGAATTCCCCTGTAGAGCCTTCAGAGATAGCATGACCCTACTGACACAGTGATTTTGGATTTCCAGATTCTAGAACTATGAGAGAATAAATTTCTATTTTACCCAGTTTGTGGTTATCTGTTATGGCTGCTCTAGGAAACTCACATAGGGGGCAGATATCAATAGATTTAACTACAGGGAAGCAATGAGTAAGAAGCAGATTATCAGCATATGAGTTTAATGGGAGCATTAAGATTGACTCTGTAATCAAGAATTGGGTTCCAGTCTTCATTAAGCTATTTACTGTCCATTTGACCTGACTTTTCTAATCCATAAGAGGTTATTTTGAGGCTGTAGGAAATGTGCCTTTCCTAAAAGAGTTGCATTAACTCTTTCAGACAAATGAGGAATAACTTAGAAAAACCTAAGATAATTCTTCAGTGATCTAAGATATCTAGTCTTCCATTGATTAACATTCCTAATTGATTTATTCTGGATCTGAAGCTCCATTATATAAACACACAGTAAAGAAGCAATTATCCTTAGAAATGAAGATGGCAAGATTTCATATTGCTTACTTTGGACAGGTCATCAAGGGACCAATCACTGGAGAAGAACATCATGTTTGGTAAAGTAGAGGGTCAGCAAAAAAGAGAGAAACCCTCAATGCGATGGATTAACACAGTGGCTGCAACAATGGGCTCAAACATACTGATTATGAGGATGGTATAGGACCAGGCACCATTTCGTTCTGTTACACGTAAGGTCACTATGAGTTGGAGCCTACCTGATGGCAATTAACAACAAAACAAGCAAGAAATGCTGCTTATTCAAAAGTTGACAAAGCTCCAGTTTTTCAAATTAACATTAGGAACAATTATTTTCCAACTAGAACCCTACTGTGGAATGGAAAGAAAAATAAATCTTCAGAGAGTGAATGTAGATTCTAAAAAAAAAAGAAGAATTATCCTAGAAAGTACTCAGTAAATATAAAATGACAGCAACAGCAAGGTGCCAAACCAAGTAAATAATGAAATTCATAAGGAATTCAGGGGAAATAGGAAGATACAAGTTCTGCTTGTTTAAATTACCACTGCTAAAGGACAATAGCGCTCACTCTGTGCTTGAATAGAGATTCCCATTCTTGCTTCATGTCTCTGGATTTGAACAGTAAGAATTACTCTGGAACAATTCCAGGTCAAATGTATTCATTTGAATGCAAATTATTTAAAGGCAGAAATTTTTGTGTTTGTTCAATGGTATATTCTCCAGGCTTAGAAGAGTATCTGTTACAGTAGTGACTCAATAACTATGCCATATGAGTAGATGAATAAATAAAAATAATTATTAATTAAATGTATCTGGTTCTTCCCTTCCCCCCCACCAGTGACTTCCACCTCCAGTGTTGTTCTCAAACTTTTGTTTGGAGGAAAAGAGTGAGTTTTGTGAATTGTACAACAGGCTCTGTGTAGCGGTACTGAGTGACAAAAAGATGAAAATTTTGGAGACATGAGTCTAAATCATGGTTGTGCCACTAAACACTTGTTTATAATTTGAGCAAATCATTTAAACTTCTTAGACTCGAGTTATGTCATCAGGGAAATGTAGTCTATGATCTCTTAAATCTCTTCCAGCTCTACCATTTTCTAATTATATGGGACTGGATTTGTAGAAGAGGGTCAGTACAAGGAAGGAAGGCAGAGATAGAAAGGGAAAGAATCCGGAAACTCCCGGGAAACAGAAAGAGAAAAGAGCAGAAGAGAGGAAGATAAAAAGATGGGGAGAAGGAGAAGACTGATGTAAGTAGAAGGGAAAGCATCCTGGAGATGGTAAGGGCAGCCTTCCGAAAAGCCCTCTGCTGCCTGTTGAGGCCTGAAATGGGGGGAGCCTGAGCCTCATGAGGTAAATATTACTTAGGCTGCAGTTCTGTGCTCTGTTTCTACTCTTCTGACCACTCCCCCAGACCTGTGCTTTTAAAAAATACTGTTATTATGTAAGCACTTACCAACTCCACACCCAGCCTCATCCTCCTGTATTTCAAAGGCACTCAGAGAGAGAGAGAGAAAGGAGGGAGATAAAGGGGCTTTGGTGATTAAGGAATACAGGTAAATGTAGAAATGTCACTTCAGTTGGAGGTGTAAGACTTCTCACTACTTGGTAAATTTGTGAACTTACGTAAATCGACCATTTATTCAGTCAATATTTGTTGAGAAGCTATTGTGTGGTGCTATGGGAAGTTGAATTGGAATGACAGATATGACTATAATAATTTCCCCAACTCTCTAGGAGTTCATGATCAAAGGAAATATGGGACTAATAATGAATATTTGGAAGTTTAAAGTAGAAAAAAGTAGTGTTGGAAGCTCTCTTGAAGTCTTTTTCAACTCTATTCCTGTAGTTCTAAGACAATTTGATTTGACTTAGAGGTAGCATCAAGTGTACAGAAGTAATTTTTAGTCAGTAGTAAATATTCGTGAGAAATATGGCAATCACTGGTTCTCTCAAAAAAAAAAAGAAAAGAAAGAAAGAAACAGGCTGATTCGTAGTATTTGCCTGTTTTCCTGGTGTAAATACTCCTACCATGGCTGATTTCAGTGTCCAATGCAACATCACGAAAGATGGAGTTGGGAGGAGATGCACACCATGGGCTCTGCCAGAGGACTCAGTTGTAAAGGCACTGCCTCCTCCCAACTAGACAGTGAAATGAAAATTAAGGCCGTGGTTCAAGGCAATAAAATAAGCAAAAAAAAAAAAACCAAAAAAACAAAAGTGCTGTCTTTGTTATCTAGTGCTGCTATCACAGAAATACCACAAGTGTGGATGGCTTTAACAAACAGTTTATTCTCTCACAGTTTAGGAGACTAGAAATTCGAATTCAGGGAGCCGCTCCAGGTGAAGGCTTTCTCTCTCTGTTGATTCTGGAAAAAGTCCTTGTCATCAATCTTCCCCTGGTCTAGGAGCTTCTCAGTGCAGGGAACCCAGGTCCAAAGGTTGTGCTCTGCTCCTGGCACTACTTTCTTGGTAGTATGAGGTCTCTCTATCTCTCTGCTCACTTTTCTCTTTTGTATCTCAAAAGAGATTGACTCAAGATACAATCTAATCTTGTAGACTGAATCCAGCCTCATTGACACAACTGCCCCTAATCCTGCCTCATAAATATCATAGAGGTAGGATTTATAACACATAGGAAAATCACATCAGATCACAAAATGGTGAGCAGTCACACAATACTGAGAATCATGGCCTAGCCAGGGACACACATTTTTGGGGGACACAATTCAATCCCTAACAAACACATTTACTTAGCATTATGAATTGAGTCTATTGCTAATGAAAACTTATTCCATAACAAAGATATTTGTACCTTTTTTTCTAGTTGATAAGAAGTCTTGACAAGTCTCTTGGTTAGTTATGAATAACCTTAAGGAGATGCTATTGATTTTTCATTGTTTCTGTAGCTTTTTCTAAAAATCCATTTTGAAACCAGTTATTTCTGACTCCTCCATTCCTTACTCTTACCACACCTGTGTCAACTAATCCCATAGATTCTATTTTCAGTTCCATTCTAATGCCCCAACTCTAGTTCAAGGCCTTATTATTTCTCATCAGAATCTTGTAATGTCCTCATAACTGGTTTTTCTAATTTACTTACACATATATAACTACCAACTTAGTATTCCTGTCCCTATTATATTGTAAGTTCCAGAAAGGTATACTTCATATCTTTCGTATTCACGACAGTAACAAAAACGGTTTTTGGTTGCAAGCAGCAGAATCTGGCTTGGGCTAACTTAAGCAGAAAATGAGTTTATCGAAAGGAAAATGGTTAGCTCCCCAAATCAAAAGTAATCTGGAAATCCAAACCAGGAAAATCAGCAGAAAGCAATATCATGGGGTAAGACTGGCTAGTGCCACTGTCTTTGAATACTTGCTTCTGAAACTGGCTTATTTTCTCCCCTACCATCACTGTGAATAATCTCTAATTGTCCCTATGTCACTCAGTCAAAATTAAAAGTGTGGATGGAAGCATGCTATTGACCAAGTTCAACTCACATGCCCACACTTCAAAGTCTCACTAATTACTCTATCACATCTAATTTCCACATCACCCATCTCTGATGGCCATTTCTCTTCTCCTTTTATCAAAATTGAACCTGAATATTCTGCAACATGTAGAGCAAATTACAAAGATGAGTAACATCAATAAATGCTCTATCTATACTCTAGTGACATATAGTGAAGAGAGACCAAATAAAAGGAAAATTAATCAAAATACATAAATTCATACAAGTTGCAAAGAGGAAGAAGAATGTTTCAATAGCCCACTGGATAAATTTCTTACTCTTTAGTATGGCTCCTGTCTTATCTGTCTCTCTGTGTCTACAAAATGATATCTTCAAGTAGGACCCCTTGCCTTTCTCCAGTAATGTCCCGTATCCTCTCATTTCCATGACTTTAGTCCTACTGCTTCTCTGGCTGAGAATGTCCTGTCCTTTATCTCCTCCTCTGTAAATACTTCTCACTTTGAAGGTCAGAGCAAATGCCATCTTCTTCATGAACTCATCCTTAATCCTCCCCAAAGGAAGCCATATTCTGGTCTAGACTCTCTTAGCCGTAAATTTGTAGCCCTCTTATACTATATTTTTCAGGGCATTTTATGATATTTATAACTTGCTTTCTCTCGTTTTTAGTTCCTCTACTTTGAAAAATCCCCATTGTCCATACCCTGGGTTGGTTGGTTGGTTTTAATTTAGCAAGAATGGATGATCTTTTAGCTTTAAGTTTGGTTGAGAAAAATAAAAATAAATGTCACATAAGTATATGACATAGAGTAGTTATCCATTTTATATCTGACATTATAGCAACTGTATATAAATGATTTAAAATATGGTTTTGATATATGACCTTTTTCATAATTTTGGTTTAGCTAGCAGTTTATAAGGCCTCATTTTAAAACTATTAGTGGTGGATATAAGTAAAACCGAAAGAAAATGATTATCAGCCAATTCTGATTCAATTATTGGCTTATAGAATAATATTAGGCTTTAAATCTATTATTGTGTGCCATAAAGTCCTCACAGTTTGTCAAAGGATGGGACATTCCTGGGGGGGATATTAGATTTGAAGGCAAAAAAAATTAAGAGCCAGAAAATGGCATTAGAAACTAATACCAGCCAACTCAGGGGAGCAAAACCTGGACTCCCGGCTTGACTACTTTTGGAGAAGCTTGCCTGTTATACCGGGAGGTTGGTCTTACTCTATGTCCGCTGACCATCAGGTTGGAAGGAATTTTGTTGAACTAGGGGAAGAAATCTAAATGACAACCATGGAAAAGTCACACACAGTATGAGCCATACTCCATTAGCCTGGATTTGACAAGTGTCTCAAACTCAGTCTGAAAATAAAACACAAATCACTGTCCCAACACTCTGTCTTAAAAGTGAATGACGTGAACAATGATATTGAGTATGTTTATATATGTGTGTGTATATATATGTATAGTCACATTATATACATAGATATATACATATACACACGTGTAATTATATATGCCAAAAACCCGTAACCAAACCCTTTGCCATTGAGTTGATTCCAACTCATAGTGACCCTATAAGACAGAGTAGAACTGCCCCATAGGGTTTTCCAAGGAGCAGTGGTGAACTCGAACTGCTGACCTTTTGGTTAGCAGACAAGCTCAACCACTGCGCGACCAAGGCTCCAATTATATATTCACACATATGTAATTGTGTATATACATATAATCATATATACACACATATATGATTGCATACACACATATATAATTGTATATATACACATATATAATGTGTAAACATATATGTAATATATTTATGCTATATAATGTATACATAAAATAAATGGATAATTTAGTAAGTTCTCTACCATATGGAAACAATAATCAATTCCTAAATTCCTAGCCATTTTCAAAATTATCATAACCTTTGCTGACTCTTATCTTCACTCATAAATGCTTTAGCAGGCTAAGTGTTGTAGCAGGCCAAGTGTGTCTTAGAGATTCTCTGAGCTTTTCACAGCCAGAGTCAATCTGGCCCCGTTTTGTTCTCTTGGGCTATTAGACTCTACTTTTATTATAGTTTTCCTGGGTTTCCTGGAACACACATGTTCTTTGCTGGAAAACATCCAGATTTTATGAAAACAAGTTTGTTTATTTTTTGCCTAAGAAATAGAATAAGACAGTGATTGTCTTAGTTATCTAGTGCTGCTGTAACAGAAATACCATAAGTAGGTGGCTTAAACAAACAGAAATATATTTTTCTCACAGCTTAGGATGCTAGCAGTCCAAATTCAGAGCACTGGTTGTAGGGGAAGGCTTTCTGTCTCTGTCAGTTCTTAAGGAATGCTCTTGTCTCTGCAGCTTCTGCTTCCTGATTCCTTGAAGATTTCCCTGTGTCTTGGCACCTATCTTACCCCATCTCTGTTTACTAGCTTGTTTGCTTAATCTCTTTTATATCTCAAAAGAGATTGACTCAAAACACACCCTACACTAATCTTGTTTTATTAACATAGCAAAAACAACCCATTCCCAAATGGAATTATAACCACAGGCATAATGGTTAGGATTTACAACATATATTTTAGGGAACACATATCAGTCCATAACAGTTATATTACTTCATTTTTTAAAAATCTAAGGTTTTTTATTATTTTTTTATTGTACTTTAGATGAAGGTTTACAAAACAAAGTTTCTCATTAAACCGTACACATACTGTTTTACGACAATGGTTAACAACCCCACAGAATGTCAACACTGTCCCTTCTCAACCTGGGGTTCCCTATCACCAGCTTTCCTGTCCCCTTCTGCCTTCTAGTCCTTGTCTCTGGACTGTTGTGCCCCATTAGTCTCTTTTTGTTTTATGGGGCTGCCTAATCTTTGGCTTAACTGTGAACCTTGGGAGTGACTTCATTACTGAGCTAAAAGAGTGTCCAGAGGCCATTCTCTCAGGGTTTCTCCAGACTGTCAGGCCAGTAAGTCTGGTCTTTTTTTGTGAGTTAGAATTTTGTTCTACATTTTCCTCCAGCTCTGTCTGGAACCCTCTGTTGTGATCACAGTCAGAGCAGTCAGTGATGGTAGCTGGGCACCATCTAGTTGTACTGGACTCTGTCTGATGGAGGCCGTGGTAGTTCTGGTCCATTAGTCCTTTGGACTAATCTTTCCTTTATATCTAGTTTTCTTCATTCTCCCTTGCTTCTGAAGGGGTGAGACCAGTGGAATATCTTAGATGGCTGCTCACAGGCTTTTAAGAGCCCAGTTGCTACTCACAAGGTAGAATGTAGAACATTTTCTTTATAAACTGTGTTATGCCAGTTGAGCTAGGTGTTCCCTGAGATCATGGTCCCCACAGCCCTCTGCCCAGCAGTTCAGTCCCTCAGGGAGTTTGGATATGTCTATGGAGCCTCCATGACCTTTCCTTGTACAAGTTGTGCTGGCTTCCCCTGTATTGTGTACTGTCTTACCCTTCATCAAAGTTACCACTTATCTATTGTCTAGTTTAAAAAAATCTAAGTTTTAAGAAAAAATCCCCCCCCCCCGCAAAATAGAAAAACAAGTAACTCAACAGAATTATCAGTTTTTCTGATAGCATTTTATTGGCATATAAAAACATTTTACCCAGAAAATACTGGTTATTTTTGTGGAAATAGTTAGAAATGGAAAAACAAAATGTGTGTACATGTATGAGTTTTCATTTCTGGCATTGCTGTTGAACTAATATAAATTTACTCAAAGTAGAAAACATGACGTTAGAGAAATAATTAGATTTTGGTGGAAAAGCATCTAAGGGAGAGACAGGCCAATGACTGTGTCTTCTCTGCCAGAAGGAACAGATGATTGGTCACTTTGGAAGGTACTCCAGGACTTAAGATATTCACTCCTTCCTTCTTGAACTTCCAGCTCTTTCTGATTATAATTCAATTAATGTAATGCTGGTTAAGTGTGCCTCCTTTAGGCCTCCATACATATGTATTTTAGCTTACATGTTTGAGTTGCCCTGGTCTGACCAACAATCTCCAAGAACATGTGTTATTTAATGGGGTTAGATAACCCAACAATTTAAAATAAAATAATCACTTTTAACTGTTTCTATTAGGAAGACAGAGTTAGTTTAAAAAAAAAAAAAACTTTTTTTAAGATAATGATACAATCATACTCAATACTCCAAGATTTAGGTAAAGCTACTTATTTGTAATTCTCAAAATTAATATTGATTTAGAGTCCTTGGGTAGCTAAAATGGTTAAAGACTCTACTACTAATCAAAAGGTTGGTGGTTCAGACTCACCCAGGGACACCTCAGAAGAAAGGCCGGGTTACCTGCTTCTGGAAGGTCACCGCCTTGAAAACCTTATGGAGCACGGTTATACTCTGCAAGCATGGGGTATCCCTGAGTCAGAATCAACTCGACAGCAACTTTTTTTAATATAGATTTTGTTAAACATACCTATATTTGGTTCTTTCTTTAATGACAATGCCTATTAACTAGAAGTTATGGCATCACAGCCACTTACTTGGTTTGGTTGGATCATAGAGATAGTTGAGTCATTAGACCTTGGAGGTCTCTGAGAGAGGGCAGTAGAATTGCAATTGTCCCCTGAGTAGTCTTTTCTATTGCTTGCCTCAGAAAATGACTCATCTCTCATTTGACCTTCCTAAGATTTGTTGAACAGGTGTTCCCAAAGCGCTTATGAAATTGGATAATATTCTCTTACAGACGGATTGCCTGAGACTGCTAAACTTTCTTTAGTTGTATCATTTTTGATGTGGGATGTTAAGAGATGACTTCCTACTCTCCATTCTCAAGCCTTTAACACTGAGAGAATGGTCTAATAATTTATTGGTGTGAAACCACCCACTCATAATTTCTGGAGGTAAAACCTTTCCCACCAACAGAGCTGATGATGAATTTTCTTTTCTGGCCCTACACCAGCCAGCAAGAGTAAAATACTTGTCCTTTCGTCTAAAATATTCATTATTTCCTCTTCAATTTTAGAATTGTATGGGGAGGACATGAATGTAGATGAGGCTGAGTTAGCTGCCAGTTTATGAAGGATCCTGAACACCAAATAAGACTGTGGGATTAACTATGTAAGGCTTTGGTGAACCTTTTTGAGCAGGATTGTTCCTTTGGGAAAAGTACACTGTAAGCAATGTAAAGGGTGAATTAAAAGGAGGATTACATTTAATAATTGTTATGGATTGAATTGTGTCCCCCAGAAATGTGTGTCAACTTGGCTAGACCATGATTCCCAATATTGTGTGGTTGTCCTTCATTTTGCGATCTGATGTAATTTTCCTATGTGTCATAAATCCTAACCTCTATGATGTTAATGAGGCAAGATTAGAGGCAGTTATGTTAATGAGGAAGGACTCAATCTACAGGATTAGGTTGTATTTTGAGTCAGTCTGTTTTGAGATATAAAAGAGAAAAGCAAGCAGAGAGGAGGGGGACCTCATGCCAACAAGAAGGAAGCTCTGGGAGTGGAGATCTTTTGTAAGATAAAAGGTGATGCAGGCCACACCCCAGGGAAACTCCCCTTACATCAGATCAGGGCTGTGACCTGAGTAAACGTGTTGCATCCCACCTTAATCCTCTTTAACATAACCTAATCTTGCCTCATTATTCATAGGCAAAGATTAGGATTTATAGAACATAGGAAAATTACACAGTATCACAAAACGGAGGACAACCACACATTTTGGGGGAACATAATTCACTCCATAGCATATGTGATAGAGCTATCAGTGAACAATAGCATTACATTAGGCTAAGTACATAACCTGGTCCAACACTGTATATAATAGAGGCCCTACTAACACAGATATGTCAGGCCAGAAACTCTAGCACCATCTGGAAATGATAAAATAGAATGAATCTGTAACCACTGCAGTCTCCCTGGGTTCCAGGCCTCATGACAAGAAAGAAATTGACCTGCAACCACTCAAACATTTCATATTCTTATATGTTTTTCTTCCACCTTCACATAAGTTTTATATTTTGAGGGGTTATATGAAGGCAGAAAATTCATCAATTTATGCAATTTTAGTCATTTGTAATGATATCACTATTTCGGTTAAAAAGGAATCCTCTATAATTGTGTCAAGCATTAAAGATGAGTAAAATAGATAACTCTTTCGGGACCTCTTAATATGCTCTGTTTCTTCAGCCCTTGAATTTCCCTGATACAGGAAATATATTCTTGACTTTCAAGGCTGCAGCCTCTGTATGTTCTAGGGGAGAGAGAGGACTATGATAATAGGGTAATCACCCATCCACCACAACTTCATGTTTTCTCTTGCTTACGTTGCCCATCATTCACTACCTAACTTCTCTCCTCTAACCCTTCTATCACTGGAGGACAGCTTCATGGTTTCAAATAACCTGCTTGTATGTGTGTGCACACGCACACACACATACACACACACACACACACACACACACACGATATTTACACATAAATGCATGTATGTATATTCATATATCTTTTTTTTCCATTTTTTTTTCTTTTTTAAAGTATTTTATTGTACTTCAGGTGAAGGCTTACAGAACAAATAGTTTCTCATGAAACAGTAGTACACATGTTGTTTTATGACATTGGTTAAC